>NW_012113141.1:4455225-4485501 GCF_000951035.1 Colobus angolensis palliatus
GGCCGCGGGAGCATGTGGGCCCGGAGCGGAGCTCGGGGCGCGCTGCTGCTGGCACTGCTGCTCTGCTGGGACCCGAGGCTGAGCCAAGCAGGTAGGAAGCGATCGGGCCTGGGGGTGCGGGGCTAGGGGACCCTTGCGCCTCACTCTACCCTGAAGTTGAGGTGGTCTTTCGTCGCATCGATGCGCGCAGGGAAAGCGTCAAGGGCGCCCAAGTTAGAATGTAGATTTTACTGCCTCCCAAAGTGGGCAATGGCGCATCCACATAGCGGGAGGGGGGCGCAGGGAAGGGGGTTCACAGTAAACTGAAAGCTCCCTGCTCGCTCCTGAAAGGGATCCCTTCTTCTCCCTGGAAGGGGTGTCGGAGTCAGGATCTCCGGGAGGATCCGCCTCTTGGGGACCCCCGGCTCTCTGCGCGCCTGGCGTCCGCCCCGAAAAAGAACTGTGGCTACATAAGCAAGGTGTGCGCTCGCTGCCTTACGCCGGTAACTTACTAGTCTGGTCCCGGCTCGCCTAGGCTCTTACACGCTATAGGGACAGGAATCCGCAGACTAGAGGGAGAGAGCGAAAGACCTGCTGAACACAGGAAGGGCTCCGGCAGCCGGGGGAGGCTGGTTTGCAGGGCTCCTGACGCGGGGAGGGCTAAGTCCTGCACACATAGCTTTCTCCGAGATCGCTGGGCCCGCAGGTCTGGATTTTTTTTTTTTTTTTCTGAATGTTGGGGTGTGTGTGTGTGTGTGTGTGTGTTGGATGCGGGGGGATTCCTAGGGATCCTGAGGAGTTTCCTTTTAAATGGGTCACTGACATTCTCGCTGTCCAGGGAACAGACTAGGTGCGCTCTCCTTGGTACAGCGCCCGCTCTGGACCCACCAAGATGACTTCAGCGGACTGGTGGGCTCCTGAAATAAAGTCCCTAACCCGCCTCTCTTGCTGTGGATGAATACGTTTCTCGCTTGTCCTGTAACTGGACCTGGCGTCGCTGGCTGGGCTGCGTTTTCTCGGGGAGGCTGTGGACTGACTGGAGCCAGCCTCTCTCTGGTACCTGAACCCAAGCAAGTGGGCTGGCCACGGCCGCCGGGCGCCTCGGCTCCGGAGCCAGGTGGGGACGGCGACTCCTGCACGGAGTGCTCTCTGAGTTGAGGCTGAGAATGGAGCAGGAAAACTGGAGCAGAAAGTGGACGAGATGACGCAGCCCTCCCCACCTCCTACCTCCTGCTGCGATGTTGACATCCGCCCTTCCCCCCTCTATAGCCAAAGATTCCTCATTCTGGAATTAGTGATTCCCACGGCCAGGAGTGAGGGCTTGGCTTTAGCACATTCCCCACTTTTTTTTTTTTTTTTTTCCTGGTGCAAGTCCTGTGCAGTAGAGTTACAACACTCAACCATTTGATCCAAGTTAATTATGATTTGGGCAGACTCTGGTATTTAAAGCAGTGTTTTGAAGTTGGAAGGTAATGATGGGGATGGGGGAAGGCAGGCTGCTGAATGTCCAACCTTGTTTTAAAGGGTGCAGTTAGACGTGGGAGGTGCTTGGTTGGGGTGTTGGTTTCTGGTTGGAGGGGGGTTGAGGAGATGATTGAAGGGTAGGGTGAAGTCTCTGTAAATGGCACATGGGCAGGGTTGTGTCTTGGGAAGCTGCTTTTGTACCAGCAGGACAGTGGGATCAGGAATAAATACTTAGGTTACCAGGAATGAGGGGCTGCGGTAGGAGAAAGACAAGACTGGTTGGCCTATAGTTCTCTGGGTGGGTGGGCTTGGCCAGGAAGGCTGGGGGTGGCCTGCATTTCCTGCTTAACAAAGCATCCAGCCCCCACCTTCCCCAGAAGAAACCCCAGGCCCAGGGCTTTGATGGATTTGGGCACGAACGGTGCCCAGTCAGAAATGGCCTCTAATACCTGGCTTTGATTTCTCACCAGCGAGCAGAAGCGGTGTTGGAATTGTGCTCATTACTTAGCACGGCAGGAGCTGCCTGCCCACCAGCCTGGAGAGGGGCCAACTGGTGGGGTCTGCCTGCAGCCTTCTCATTGCCCAGAATGTGTGGCCCTTAGGAACCTGCCTTCAGGAGGGAGAACATGTCCCTTCCTCCCACACAATCTTTTTTCTCTAATGCCACAGGCACAGAGCATCATTCTTTCAGAATGTTCTTTGGATTTTTCCAGTGGATCTTTCACAAGCTCCATTTCACTGATGGGGAAAATCAAGGCCAGAGTGTTGGCTTTCTCCAAATCTTGCCTTCACTTGGCCACAGATTGAAGACTTGTGTGAAGGGCTCTTATCCAATAGCCAGGCTGATTCAAGCCCAGCAGACCCTCCCTCCCATTCTTATCCACCCACCCCTCTGCTGTGAGCCTCATAACAAACTGAGGCAGGCGAAGCTCTCCCTGCAGAGATGGATCTTTACTAGAGGTGTCCAAGCTCCCCTCAAGTGGCAGGCACCTCTCTCTCCTTTTCCCCACCCCGACCCCATCCCTGGTGAATATGGGAATGAGCTCCCTTTACAGCACTGAGAATTTTTTTAAGCTGTAAAGTCTGATGGTGGAGAAATGAAAACTGGAACCATAAAACCCCAGACCCTTAGGTGATTCAGCAAGTGACTAGCCAGAAAAGGCCACTTCAGAAGCTCTGGTTGGCCCTGGAAATCTCCTCCCACCCCACCTTTCAGTCCTTCCTGGAGCTTTTAATGAGCCTTTCCATGGCCTCTGGCTGGGATGGTTGAGAAGGAGTCGAGGTGTCAAGATAATACTTCTTTTTAAGGTGCAATTAAAATCAGAGTTTTTGTAGTGTCTCTGCTTGGTGTGTGTGCGTGTGCGTGTGTGTGCTCGTGTGCACGCACTTGAGCACACACAATGGTAGCCTGTCCTCATCTCCCTTTGCACTCACTGTAGCAAACACCCATCTCACTTAAACAAATGGAAAATCAAGTGTCTTAATGGGTTTTCTCATTAAAATGAAAGTACCACTGCAGGGGAGCAATTTCTCCTGTAATCTCTCTCCTCCACCTCTCTCCCTTCCCCCACAAACAGGGAATTCTGTAGGATAAAACAGTTCCCCTCTTTTCCAGTCCACTTATTTAACTGTTGACACTTTGGTACAGGCCAACTTGCCCAAGGTCACATTGGGACTCACCGGTAGCACCAGGACTTGAACTGAGGCCTCACGACCTCAGTCTAGTGCTTCTAGCTCCTTCATTCCACCTGGACTGGAGACCCACCATCATGGGTGTGGGCTTGAGACTCTGAAATTGAGGCACCACTTAAGGCAGGCAGCTAAAGATAATATTGCTTCCATGGCTGCTTTAGACTGGAACTCATGGCAGGATGGAGGAAAGAGGTTGAGAGTTGGGAGTCTGGAGAGGTGTTCCAGGAGAGGGGAACAGGGCAGAGCCGAAGGTCTGCCACCAGGCAAGTGCCCAGAGGTGGCTGCCCCGACCCCCAGCATTGGCCTCCTGAGCAACTGCCCTGACCTGGGGAAGGGAGACAGGTCCCAAGTCAAACTCCCTTGGGCTGCATGGCCACATAAACATTAGCATTTTAGAGCTCTGCACCCATTTGTAGAGTTGGGGACAGAATATGTCCTTTTAGTTATATTCAAAGCTTTGGGAGCCAGTGTCCTGTCCTCCCCCACCTCTCTTTGTTGTTGAGTTTCTCCTGAACCGAGGTCTTCTGACCCTTTTCCTGGGTGTCAGGCTTAACATGAGGCCTGCCTCTTACTCCTGATTCCCTGAGCCATGGAGGTTTTCTAAGGAGGTTTGTGGACTGCCTAAGACTTTGGGGATGGGCTGGGGGGAGGTGGATCCTTTCCATTCCAAGAGCTCTCAGACAAGGTTAGTGATTCTCAATAGAACCTCCCTCCCCCAGGGCCCACAGGCAGCAGGTCTTTTGACCCTCAGAGTTGGGGTTGGGTGGAAAGGAGACAGCTTGGAGGCCACTGCCGCCTTCAGGAAAGGGCAGAGGGGGCTGGGTCATAGGCTGGGACTTGGGGGTGGGAGCCTGGGCCCATGGAAACTGCTGCCTGGGCAGATGGCCCCCAGAGGGTAGGGAAGAGACAGCCGGCGCTCAGGTCAGAGCTGGCGCTTCTCTTGGCGTCCTCCTCCTTCTCCTCCTCACCAGTTTCCTAAACAGCTTCCACAAATAGAGTCATTAAAGCTGTGAAGGCAAAATGAAACCAAACAAGTGCGTTCTGTGCTTTTCTGTTTCTTATTTTTTAAGGAAATTAAAAATACCGTAATTAGAATAATACAAGGAGAGAGCACTTTCCGGAAGGCCTAGGGTATGGGCACTTCCCACCCACTGAGTTGGCTACAGAGGTTGGGGCTGGGGCGCCACCTCCCGCCCCCTTAGGGTCTGCGATCCGCCGGGGGCGCCGCGGGCTCTTCCCCCGGCTCCATGCATGCCGGCGCTGGCCTCGGCCCCCGACTGGGAGTTGGGTGGCGCTGGATTGGAACTCCGGCCCGGAACCGCCGCAGCCGCTGCGCCCCCACGGGCAGACAAGCCCGGGCGGAGCGCGCTAAGCCACAGGTCCCCGCGGCGTTCCTCCTGGTCTTCGGGATGCTAATGGCAGCGAAAATATTTGCTGAAGTGCCGGCACAAATCAGCCTCCTCCCCGCTTCCCCACCCCCCACCCCTTTTGTTTCCTCTTCCTTCTCTCCAAAAGCGCTGGGCTGCTGGGAGCGCCCGAATTTACCTTTTCCAAGTAAGCGGCCTGATTAGCATCTCCGCCACTTGGGGGGCTAGATTCTTCCTTCTCCTGCGCCCCCCACCCCCAGTCCCCATCTCCACCTCCCTCCTCAGCCGAGCTAAATCGGTCCGCTGGAGCCCCGGGAGCTCTAACACCACCGCCTAGCGAGAGAGTGCGCGGAGCCGCCCTCCTTCTCACCTCCCAGAACAGGCTGCCCCCAGCGCTTGCAACTTACCCCTTCGCGGCGCCGCACGGCTTGGCTCGCTTCTCCAAGAAGGCAGGCTTGTGGGTGTGAGAGTATGTATTAAGGAGTAGTGTCCCGGGGAGGTGAGAATGTGTATTAAGCAGGTGGGCGGAGGTGGGAGTTTGCAGTGGGAGGGGAGGGTGGGTGTGGTGTTGCATTAGGGTGTCAGGTGTGTGTGGGGGCGAGGCATGCACTGGGTGTGTGCCGGAGGATGGATGCGTGTTTGAGGAGGGTTGTGCCTTTTGTAATTCAGGATGTGTGGTGTATAGGCTGTGTGTGTGTGTTTGGGTATGTGGGGGGTGGGCAATGTCACATGGGCACACTTGTGGTGTGTTTGTGTATAAATAGGTATGTGTAATGTGGAGACAGTGAGTCACCACCAGGCATGGGAAGCTCCATCCATTGTGTTCTACTGGGGATTCCACTTCAGGATGGGACACAGGCCATTTGCCCGTCAGCACTTAAGAGACCTCATTTTGCCCAGCACCTGCACTGTGAGCAGGGTTTGGCCTGGCTCTGCTGTTGGAAGGGCAGAGGACAGCTTCCCCTGCTGAGTGTGGCTGGGACAGGCCTGTGTGAAGGTGGGTCCTGGTGCTCCAGGAGGAGGAAAGTTGGCAGAGATGGACCCTAAGCCAGCCCAGCAGCTTGGGCTACTGCCCCCGGGAAGACCAGGGTCCCAGACCTGGAGTCTCGTGCAGTTGACTCCCAGCTTCCCCAGAGCATGGGAGCAGCTGTGGTTTGGAGATCTGCTCTCTGACCGGGGTCAGCTTATGCTTCAGCCTGTCTCCCCCAAGGGGAGTGAGTTCGCCTCTAGAGTTTGCTGGCGAAGGGGCCAGCAGAGGTTGAGTGGGTGGGATCCCCAGTGGAGGACCGCATCTCAGGCTGACGTGACTGGGGCCTGGAACTCTCGGTGGTGGCAATTGAAAAAGGACAGACACACCCACACACATGCTGGACTCCACTGTCCTTACCACTTTCTTGGTCACAAGCGCTTCCCTGCTTTCCCAGGGCTGTCCACAGGAAGGACTTCCATCACTTCAACTCTAGGATAAGATGGACTGTTCCGGAGCAGGGAAGCCTACAGGAAAATCACAGATCCTCCCCCCACCCTGGTGTGCATGTTGCTTTACAGTTTACAAAATCCTTTTATATGTGCAATCTCACTTTGTCCTTGTAAGAACCCACTGAGGAGGTGGAGGCTTTCACTTAGGAGGCTGAAGAGGCAGGACTGGGACCCAGGTTTGTATTAGTCAGGGTTCTCTAGAGGGACAGAACTAATATATATATAAAGGAGAGTTTATTAAGTATTAACTCACAAGATCACAGCATCCCACAATAGGCCGTCTGCTGGCTGAGGAGCAAGGAGAGCCAGTCTGAGTTCCAAAACCGAAGAACTTCGAGTCTGATGTTCAAGGGCAGAAAGCATCCAGCACAGGAGAAAGATGTAGGCTGGGAGGCTAGACCAGTCTCTCTTTTCACATTTTTCTGCCTGCTTATATTCTAGCCCTGTTGGCAGCTGATTAGATGGTGCCCACCCAGATTAAGGGTGGGTCTGCCTTCCCCAGCCCACTGACTCAAATGCTAATCTCCTTTGGCAATACCCTCACAGCCACACCCAGGATCAATATTTTGTATCCTTCCATCCAGTCAAGTTGACACTCAGTATGAACCATCACAAGGTCAGAACTCCTAAGCAGCCCTGGTCACAGCCCTTGAGGAGGTGCTGTCTGTAAGGGATGCTGATGTCCACTCTGGAAATGTTAAGTGGCATTCAGAGCATTGCGGATGCCATGTGAGGGTGACAGATGATATGCAAGGAAGAGCATAGCAGAGCCAAAGTTGTAAGGCATGGGGCTTTCTGGGGCGGGTGATGAGTGCCAGACCTTTACTCTGTCCTTTTCCGGTCCTTCTGAGAGTATGTCCTGAAAAGAGGATGGGATGGGGGGCTAGCCAGCCGGGCATGTGGGCAGGGGTGCCAGCCGACCTCTCCCTACTCTTGGGAAATTTGCCCCTGTTAGCATCTGTGGTGTTCACCATCTTGGGGTGAACGCCAGTCTTGGGGAACAGACCCTCTGGCCCATTCCACCTCCCAGCATCCCAGGTTCAACTGAACATGTGTGCTTGGGTCACAAGTCCTCTCAGCTGCTTCTGACTCTGTGGGCTAGGACTGTGGCAGGGCCTGGAGGCAAAAGGCCTCCTTCTTGGATCTCTCTATGTGGCTCCCAAAGGTGGAACGAGCCCAGAAAATACTTTCTAAGCACTGGCAGGGATCATATTGGGGGTGGAGACATGAGGAGGTATTTCCCTACCTTTGCCCTTCCCCCACCAGAGAGCACAAAGTGGGTAAGAAGAGGAAGGGTAGAATCCTCTGCGTAGCACTTCTGTGAGCCATTTGCCAGGGGTAGGGGTGGGGAGATCCTTTGTCATCACCACCTCTGGGAACCCCCAGCTGCTCTGTTTCCACACACACACCTCTCCCTGGGGCCTTGGCTGCAGGTGCAGAAGAGTGCATGGCATTGCCAATTGGCATTCTGAGGGGTTAACATGGCCTTCCAGCATTGTCATTGACTACGTGGTGACATTGGGCAGCTCACCTAACTGGACTGTACCTCCATGTTCTCATCTGTAAAACGGGGGTAATAATAACGTCATCCTCAGAATTGCCTTGAGAGTCTCATGAGCTGATGTATGGAAAAGCCCTTAGCACAGTGCCCAGCACACAGCAAGCACTTAGGGCCTGTTGGCACGCAGCCTGTCCCAGAGAGAGCCCAGTGATGCATCATCATCTTCCTCAACGGGAGTGAAAGCTGGGAGGTCAGGGCCAGGAGTCTCAGCCGCTCCTGGCCGAGGAGTTAGGAGACGCTGGCTCTTGATCTTCATTTGCTGTGAGACCTTGGGCAAATGCCTTTCCTTCTCTGGGTTCTGATTGTTTGGTTTTCCTTCCTATCGTAAGTCTGGAGTGGGGCAGAGGTGGAAGGATGATCCATACGGGATGTGGGGTTTTTGTCTGGTTCTATCTGAAGAGACCCTAGCAGTCAGAAAGAAACAGAGGTAGCCGAGGCCCAGAACCACTTGTGTTTACAGAGGCCTCTCCGGAAAGTCAATATATTGACTGGAATGTCCTTGCACGCATTTTGCGGCCCTGGGTGTCTCTCTCACCGAAGCCGTAAATCACCCTCTGGGAACTTGGTCCCTTTTTCCTGCTCCATAAGCGTCTCCTGCCTCAGAGACTGAGAACCCCAGATGCCAAGCAGGGCCCAGGAGGTAGAGAAGGGCCCCATTGGCAGAGGCAGCCTGGGCATGTGTGAGTAAGGGCCCGTGGTCCCCCACCCTTGTCACCCACTCCAAAGCTCAAGTGCACCCTGCTGAGGGTGTGTTAGGGACAGACTTTGCAGACGTGGCCCCCGTGTCATGCATGGCTTCATTTCTCAGAGGCCGGGGAAGGCCAGTCTTGAGGGTTGGGGAATGAGGACTCCTGTCTCCACGTAGGGTATCGGAACACCAGCCCACCCTAAAACCTGATGCACATGCCCATTCATTCAGCCTGGGCAAGTGCCAGGCTCTGTGGTCAGAAGCTTAAAAACCATGGGCCTGACTCCTGAAGAACTGATGGGCTTTGTGCTGCTTCTTGAAGCGTGGGCCATTGGCCTGTGATGCTGGGGTACAAGGGGGGTTAGGGTGATGCAAGAGAGCAACCATTCAAGATGAGCCAAGATGTATGTGTCTTGGGAGGGGTCTTGTGTGATGTTTAGAGGGCAGGTTGTGCAGTCACATTACTTGGGTTCAAATCCTGGCAGTGCCACCATCTGGCTGTGTGTCTTAGAGCAAGTTGCCTACCCTCTCTGAGCTTAGTTCTGAGCTTAGTTCCTTCATTTGTAAAATGGGAGTAGTAACACCAGTCTCATTCGATTTGGGGATAGATGAGATCATGCATAAAAGTACTCTGCATATTCTGAAGTGCTCAGTGACATTCACTGTCATCATCATCATCGTCGTCATCATTATCATCATCATATGGGCACCGTGTATTGGGTGGAATGAAGGGAAATGTCTCAATGTTGAGAGGAAGAAGCTCTTGTGGCCTGGGTGGTCAGAAAAGGCTTTCTGGAAGAGGGAAGGTTTGCACTTAACTGGCCCTTGAAAGATGAGAGACTTTGGGTAAATGGAGAGTGTGACCCGGGTAGGGGATGTGTACATGAAGGTACGGGTGGGACTGTCTGGCACATCTACCCAGGAGACAAATTCTGCATTCAGGTTCTGACTCGTGTCTGATCATCTAGCAACTCAAGACTTCCAGGGCCAGAGGTCTCTTAGTACAGTGGAAAAAGGCCCAGGCTTTAAGATTTGAATCTTCCAGAGGTGGCTCACCCTCTGTGCCTCAGCTTCCCAATTCATGAGATAGGCATGATTCTACCTTCATCAGGTGCTGATGTGATGTGAACTAACACATATGCAGTCTTGGCAGAGTGGGTTCTCTGTAGATTTCCATTGCCTTCCCTTCTCTTCCTGCCCCTCGTCCAACCCCCCGCCGCCCAATCTGGCTGACCCCTGGATAGGACTAGGGCTGGGCCTGGGCCCTGATTCTCTCCCTATGCATCTCTGGGCAGAACAGGGGGACAGAGGGTCCCAAAGTGGCAGTTTCCAGGTTGGCCAGAGAGCCAGGGAGAGGGGCAGGAAGAGAGAGGCTGCTTTTTCTGGTCCCTGGTGCTCACCTGGGCCTGCCCTGACCCAGGAGTCATCCCCAGGGGGTCTTCTGCTGAGATCCCAGAGGCCACAAGCGGTGTCAGGAGGCATTACTGCCTTCAGGAGACAACACCCAAGGAAAGCAGTTCTGTAATGCGATCAGAGGCGTCCGCCTGCCTGGCTGGGGACCAGGACACCCATGCAGGATGCAGAGCTTACAAGAAATTGAGTCAGGAATTCCAGGAAAGTTGTCCGTGGCCCCCTCCCCCATCGCTGTCCCACCTTTGGTCATTCTGTGACACAGCAGGGCAGAGTGAGATTGGGAGTGCGCAGTGACCTCTGGTGGGTGGGAGTCTGTCAGATGGGGCAGCCTGCATTCTTTCCCTGTCACCAAGCCAGGGCTCCAGCGTTGGGGAGACAGGTTAAGCAGGGGCAGGCAAGATGGATTGAAACGACTAGGTGATTGCAGAGCAGTTATGGCACTAGGTGACTAGAGAGGCTGGGTCTGATTTTGCTTACTCGTGTGTGTTCCTGGCACCCAGAAGGTACTGGGTAAATGTCTGTAGAACGGATGAATGAGAACTCATGGTCAGACCTTACTCACCCGAGAGGTAGCTGTGATTTTGTCCCAGCTGTTCATGGACCTGCTGCTGTGGATGAGTAACCAAAGAATTAGAAGATTTTTCATTCCTTTGCTTCCAGCCTTCCCCTCCTGCCTGCCTGCCTCCCTCCCTTCATTATCTGCTGCTTGCTTTCTTTGAACACTTACTGTGTACCCAGCACGGTGGAAGCCAGAGCCAAGTCTTCAGTGATCAGAGCCCCTAGGTAGGAAGGAATTTATTCACTAAATTCAGTGGAGCCACGGAGAGTTAACCAAGTTTTGCAGTCAAGTGCCCTTGGCCCCTTTACATAGAGAAAGCAGACTGGCAGAACACCTGCTGGGCTGGTAAACTTTGTACTTATGTGCAAGGTGGCCCTTGTAAGGCACAACCGGTCCAGGCCACTTTAAATGTTTGTTTCCTACTTGTAGCCACAAGCCCATTATCATTTCTCTCCACCTTGCCTTCTTGTGGCTCAAGAGAATGCCCACTGCATGGACAACAGACTCTGAGGCCTGAGAGCAAGTGTGGGCTGAGCAGGTGTATCTAAAGGCCATGGCCAGATCTGACTCCAGGCCTCAGGCCTCTATAGCGATTGCTACCAGCTTCTTATCAGGAGCTGGGCTTGGTGCAGGAGAGCACTTCTGGCCATGGGGTCTGGCTGATCCAGACTCTTGGTGGCACCATGTCCAGTACTGACATCTTTGGGAGTAAACATCCCCAGGCAGCAGCAAGCCTGGCCCAGTGACCATCCTCAGCTGGTGGCTTACTGGTCCTTGTCAGGGGCCCCTGCCAGAGGCTGATCTGGAATTCCTCCCTGGCAGCCCAGGAAAGCCAGGGCTGCTGGGCATAGTGACCCCTGCTGCAAATTTGATTCAGCCCCACATTTTCCTCCCGGTCCATCCCACTTCTGACTTCTGTATAGGCGCACACACACACACACACACACACGAAATGACAGCAGAAAAAGCCCCAAGTTGAGAATTGAGAAAACTGGATTCTTTTTTTTTCTTTGGAAATAAAATACTAGATTTTAATCCTAGCCATGTAGCTAATTTGCTTTGTGACATTGGACTAGTCCTTTCCCCTGTCTGAGCTTCCTCTGTCCAAATGAAGAGGTTCTGCCCTGGAATCAGAAAACCTGAGTTCAAGTCCTGGCCCCATCATGAACTACAATTTCATGAGCCAGGATCTCCTCACTATAAAGTGTGCCCCCTGACTGGTTGTGGGGACATCAGAGGAAATGGGCATTGTCAGTAAAGGTCGCTTTTCTTTCCTTTCCACCCAGAGGGAAATCCACAAATTACTGGATCCTGCCTTCTAGCAGGATTTTGGATTGCTGGATCCCAAATCCACAGAACCCACCTTCTTTCTTTCTGGTATTCCCTTCTTGGCATGGGCATATTAGACATAAGGTAGAGTGGGGTTATCCTAGGGACTTCTGAGATGCCTTCCAGCCGTCAAAGCCCATCGCTGTAAAGGACCATGGGTACAGTTCAGGAAGGCCTGTGGGGTGACTTGGTAATCGTCTGGGGGTCATCAGTGAGGGGAGAGCCTGCCTTGTTATTCACATTTGGGAGAGAGCCTGCCTTATTGTACACATTTGGAAAGAGCACTGGACTAGGAGTCTGGAATCTTCAGCTCTAGGGCCAAATCTGTCTCTGTGTGATAGGCAAATCTCACCCACCTTCTTTGAGCCTCAGTTTACCCATCAGCAAAAGGAACAAAAGAAGCTGAATGCCAGGTAGGGCCAAGTGAGAAAACCCCCAGAGAGGTGCTTCAGAAACTGTTCTCCAGACCCCCAGGGGTCGCTGATCTGCGGCAGCAGGAGGCCTGCAGAACAGTCCCTGGACTATGGTGCATCCTGGGAGCTGCTGCCTGTGTGGCAGGGATGGGAGGGCCCACATGCACATTTTGCCGGCTTCTCCCATGCCGGGCTGACCATGGCTATTGAGCTAAGTGACAAGAGTTTTGGCCACTTCTCATCCATCTTTGTGTCCCCATACCCTGACCCCATTGCATACCCCACAACCCAGAGCAGAGGAGGCCCGGGTGCCACGTCAGAGATGGTTAGTGTCAGTGCCGGGTTTGATGCTGTCTGAGCCAGCACACCATCTGCCATGCCCACCAGAAGTTACATAATCCCTCGGCCGGCTGCCCATTCTTAGAAAACGGGGCAGGCAGGACAGCAGGGAGTAGAGAGTTAGAGTTTTCTTGTCTGCATTTTGTTCCCTCCCAGCCCACCACATCTCTGGACCAGTCCTCGCTCTCTGAATTGCTCCCACACTGTTCAGAGCCTGAGACGTAAATGCCAAGGCAGAGAGAGGCTCAGGTTGGAAGGGGACATGGGTCGTGAGGACTGCTTGCCACCATGCCATACAGACTCCAGGACACCCTGCAGATAGGCCTGCTGGCAGCACACCTGGCTGGCCACGCCTTGCCAGTTTCTCACACCGTTCCTCTGCTGAGCCTGTGGTGGGTTGAGGAGGACCACTCAAGCTTCTAGGACAAATAGAGTCTCCCCTCCACCCCCTAGTTCCTGCAGAGATATTCCCTTTCCAAAATCTTATCAGATAATAAGCATTTTTATTTATTTATTTTTTATTTTATCTTTTATTTTTGAGACTGAGTCTCGCTCTATCACCCAGGCTGGAGTGCAGTGGCGCCATATCGGCTCACTGCAATCTCTGCCTCCCAGGTTCAAGCAATTCTCATGCCTCAGCCTCCCAAGTACCTGGGATTATAGGTGCCCACCACCACACCTGGCTAATTTTTATATTTTTAGTAGAGATGGAGTTTCACCAAGTTGGCCGGGCTGGTCTCAAACTCCTGACCTCAAGTAATCCTCCTGCCTCGGCCTCCTAAAAGTGGTGGGATTATGGGCATGAGCCACCTCGTCCAGCCCATAAGCATTTTTAATAACTGAATAACAGCCAGATAACACCACCCATGTATCATTAGGGTCTTTGGAATCCCCGAGACCCAAGATCCCATCCTGTCTCCTTCATTTGCTGGCTGCATGATGTTTGCCAGGCAACTTTACTCTTGTTTGGGTCAGTTTCCTCATCAGTGAAATGGGAATTATGAAGCCTGCTTCCCAGAGCTGCCTTAAGGATGGAATCAGATAATACTTGGAGGGGACAGAGAAAGTATTTAGTGATGGTAGCTCTGATCAGCGACATCCAATTCCATTCTCTCTATTTTTTTTGAGACGGAGTCTCGCTCTGTCACCCAAGCTGGAGTGCAGTGGCACAATCTCGGCTCACTGCAAGCTCCACCTCCCAGGTTCACACCATTCTCCTGCTTCAGCCTCCCAAGTGGCTGGGACTACAGGCGCCCGCCACCACACCCAGCTAACTTTTTGTATTTTTAGTAGAGACGGGGTTTCACCGTGTTAGCCAAGATGGTCTCGATCTCCTGACCTCATGATCCACCCTCCTCGGCCTCCCAAAGTGCTGGGATTACAGGTGTGAGCCACTGTGCCCAGCCTTCCATGCTCTCTTTTTAACATCGTGACCAGATCTGATTTATTGCAGGTATGCAAGAGTGGTTCCAAATGATATTTGATAACATGCCAAATTAATATCATATTCCATATTAATGAATCTGAGGAAACAAAATCATATTATTATCTTCATAGATGCTGAACAAAGCTTGGATAAAATACTACACTGAAAGAAATAGGAATTAAGGGATACTTTTTAGATGAGACAGATAGAGAGAGAGAGAGATACCATGGAATACTACTCAGTCATAAAAAGGAATGACATAATGGCATTCACAGCAACCTGGATGGAGTTGGAGAGCATTATTCTCTTTTTTTTTTTTTTCTTTGAGACGGAGTCTTTCTCTGTTGCCCAGACTGGAGTGCAATGGCACGATATCAGCTCACTGCAACCTCCGCCTCCCGGGTTCAAGCAATTCTCCTGCCTCAGCCTCCTGAGTAGCTGGAATTCCAGGTGTGTGCCACCATGCCTGGCTACTTTTTGTATTTTTACTAGAGACAGGATTTCACCATGTTCGCCAGGCTGGTCTCGAACTCCTGACCTCAGGTGATCTGCCCACCCCAGCCTCTCAAAGTGCTGGGATTACAGGTGGAGCCATCATGCCTGGCCAGAGACCGTTATTCTAAGTGAATAACTCAGGAATGGAAAACCAAAAATCATATGTTCTTACTTATAAGTGGGAGCTAAGCTATGGGGATACAAAAGCATAAGAATGATATAATGGACTTTAGGGAGATGGGGGAAGTGTGGGAAGGGGTAAGGGATAAAAGACTACATACTGGGTACAGCGTGCACTGCTTACGTGATGGGTGCATCAAAATCTCAGAAATCACCACTAAAGAACTTATTATCCATGTAACCAAATACCACCTGTTTCCCAAAAACTATTGAAATAAAATAAAAATAAATAAAAATATATTTATATATACACATACCCTAGTCCTAAAGCTAGTATCTTAATTAATGGGGAAATACTAAAGGTACTTTCAGTAAGATCAGTAATAGATATCCTGCTAGTATTCACCTCTGCTAGTATTCACCTCTGCTAGTATTCACCTCTGCTAGTATTCACTGCTAGAGGCACTGGCGAATGTGATTAAATGAGAGAAGTCAATTAGAAGCACTAGAAAGGGATAAAGAAGAAGTAAAACTGTTCCTACCGGATAGCAAAACATACTGTAAAGCCTCTGTAATTAAAACAGTGTGCTTACGGGTGTGTGAATTAGCAAATAGACCAAAGATAATAGTAAGTTCAGAATTAAACCCAAATGTCTGGAAATACAGTATATAACAAAGGTGGTATCACAGGTCACTGGGGTTAAGACAGACTTTTTAATAGATGGTGCTCAGACTACTGGGTAGGTATGTGGGGAAAGGTGAAATTCGATTCAAGTCTCACACCATACAGAGAGATGAGCTCCAAGTGAATTTGGGATCTAGATGTAAACAATGATACAACTACTAAATGAAAACATGGGTAAATTCATTTTTAAACTTGGGGATGGGAAAGGCTTTCTAACTATGACTTAAGATCTAAAGGCAATAAAAAAACTGATCAGTTTTATTACATGAATATTTTTAAATTTTTGACCAAAAAAAAAATCACAGAACACCTTAAAGTCAAAAGACTTGACAAACTGAGAGAAATATTCAAAACATATGCCACAGACGAAGGGCTGATATTTATAGTATATAAAGGGCTTTTAAATACCAAGGAACAAAGGATCAAGCCCTAACAGAAAGGTGGAAAAAAAGACACGAGCAGACAATTCACAAAATAAGATAGAACAATGACCCTGAAACAGACTCACTCAGAATTACAGAAACGCATATTGTAAAACAACTCTGAGATACCATTTCTCACTTACCAGACGGGAAAACATGAAACACTGTGGCCTTGCATTCAGTTGTAGAGGGGGGCTTGAGCCCACGAGGGCACCCACTGGGCCTGCTCTGTGCCCACCTTGGCCATTATGTATGCATTGTCTCATTCAGTCCTTGCGATGACTCTGGGAGGAAGGTCTTAGCAGAAGAGCAAAATGGGGCTCGGGGAAGTGAAGTGACCCACCCTAATCTAGCTTTTAGTGTCAGGGCCTCATCTGGATTCAGCCCTAGCCTTTGAACTCCAGATTCAGTGCTCCTTCCATGAGCCCACCCTACACCCACTTCCCAAGGCAGGGACTGGGCCTTATCCCCTGCGCACCTCCCTCAGTGCCCAGGGAGCGCTGGATGCTCTGGAGTTACTTGTGGAGTGACTGGGTGGTGAGGGAATCGAACTTGGAGCTGCTTTATAGAATGCAGACTCCTCCACCGACGTGATTGTTGTCTCCCTGAAGAGCTGTTGATTGATGGGCGGAACTGGGCTTTTCCCACAGGCCAGTCAGCCAGCCCCAGTCAGCCCCTTTGCCATTTTAAGGATTGGTCAGGGAGAGTGGGTGTTTGTGGGTGCGTGGGGAGCAACAAGCCCCAGGGGCAGATCAGCTGGTCTGCTGGAAAAGAGACTGAGCCAGACCTCAGCTCCTACAGAGAGTGGAGGGGACCCTGGGAGGATGGTGGGGGCATGATTGCCGGAAGGTCCTGCTCCAAGCCTGAGAATTCTGCTTACCAGTCAGTAAGTTGTTTATTACACCCTTGACAGTGTCCTCCTCCGCCCCTGCCCCCGGATCCTGAGGAGCCTGCAGAGGGCGGGGCAGGGCCCACTGAGGGTCCGACCCCTCCAGGGAAAGGGGCCGCCGGAAGTGTGGATCAAGCCATCCACCCTCCTTCCCATCACAGCCCACTGGACCAGAGCGCTTGCCCGAACCCCCAGAGGCCCTGATCTCTGCTGGAAGAGCAGGCTAAACAGAAATTCCCTGGGACCCTGGGGCATCTCCCTCTCACCTCCCTGGACTTCCTTTCCAAGGCTCCTTCTAGGGAGTTGTGCTTCTGGGGCAGGGCGTGTAGTTCTCAGAGCGTCTTAGGAACGGCAGTCTGGTAGACCCTATAAAGGGGTGCATGAGGGCCCCGTGTCCCCTTGGCTTGAGTAAGAGCTGGTGGTGAGAATTAGCCCCGTGCCATCTCTGGCTGTCCCACCATTGCCAGTCAAGGTGATTCCTGTTGCTCCCAGGCACAGAGTGCTCATGCAAAAACACCCTCTTATTGACTCTGAGCTTCTCAAGACCCCCACAAAGTCATCAGGGGGTGTGTTTTCACTGTCCTTTTATGGCTGGGGAAACTGAGACAGAGCTACCTCCTAACCTACACTGTTACCATCTGACTTTTCACTCTACCGCCTCCTCTGCTCTTGCCTTGGTTTGGTGGCTCAGAAAGATGAAGAAAAGAAGCATTGTAGACCATTCTAGATTGTCCTTCAAGGACACCCTGTCTTACCTCCATGCTTTCCCTAGGGGAACTCAGCTGTGATTAGGAGGAACCTGAGGGCCCTCACTCTGATTGGTCAGAGCGAGGAGGGGTGCAGGCCTGTTCAGGAGCCAGGATCTTACCTCCACTCCATGGCTCAGTGAGGGAAGCTGTTGACCCCTGAACACACAGCAAAGCCAAGGCCAAGCAGGTTGAAGACTGGCAGCCCCTAGCCTCTAGCCCTCCTGGCTACACAACAAACGTGGACATCAGACTGAGCAGAGCAGGCCGGTGGCCAAGGTCGAAACTGCTTTCAATGGCCCGTCCACTAAGTGACCTGGGGACCTAGCCTGCCTCTCTGGGGAGGGGCTTTCCAAAGACAACCAGCCACCTTCTTCTATGCCCTCCCCACCTCATCAGGCCTCCGGCCCTGGGTATGTGGGCCTCCCCCCACATCCCTGGAGCCTGGCACAGCCTCCCTTTGGATGCTAACCATGGGTGGACAGCTGGGACCAGCCTTCCCCATAAGGGAAATTCCAGATCCCACCAAATTCCAAATTCCATAGCCTTATCTGGCACCATTCTGTCTGACCTTTCATGGGCTTCCTTGTGTGGGACGAAGAAAGATTACGGGGCAGGGAAGCAGGGAAGTGGGGGTTCCCCACCTTCCCACCACTCAAGCTTCCTGGGTGTGTCACAGACTTGTACCATGGCTGGTACACACAGGTTGTTTATATGGAGAGCAGCCGGGAACAGGGATTTGGGGTGTGGCTGGGGGTGAAGACAATGGGCTTGACAGCAGCAAGCGACCTCCATGGTGAAGTCATTGTCCCATTTAACCCTGTCAGAGCAGAGATGCTACATCAAGGCAAATCACTTCCTCTCTCTGAGCCTCAGTTTCCCTGTCTGTTAAATGAGGGGTTTGGACTAGTGAACCATAGGATTCCTTATAGCTTTCAGCTGTGCATTGTAAAGTCCCCTTAGCCCAGCAGCCTATAGAATTTCCTAAGGCCGGGCGCGGTGACTCACGCCTGTAATCCCAGCACTTTGGGAGGCCGAGGCGGGCAGATCACGAGGTCAGGAGATTGAGACCACAGTGAAACCCCGTCTCTACTAAAAACACAAAAAATTGGCTGGGCACAGTGGCGGGCGCCTGTAATCCCAGCTACTTGGGAGGCTGAGGCAGGAGAATGGCGTGAACCCGGGAGGCGGAGCTTGCAGTGAGCCGAGATCGCGCCACTGCACTCCAGCCTGGGCCACAGAGCTAGACTCCGTCTCAAAAAAAAAAAAAAGAATTTCCTAAGGGGCAGAAGGTGCCATTGTGACACCCGCTGGCCTCTTCCAAGCATTTCCTGCCCGGCACCCTAAAAACACAGTGGGGGTGAGGTGGGGGTTGGCGAGAGTGTGGGCTTGGCCGCTGATAGAGTCGTCATTTCACACATCAGCAAACGTGCCTCTGGACGGAGTGCTCTCACACTGAGCTTGGCGTGGCTGGCTCCTTGTCATCCAGGTCTCGGCTCCAGTGGCCCCTCCCCAAAGAGTCCTTTCCTGGCCCCCTTGCCTCTTTTACTTTTCTTCCAGCACTTCTTACCATCTGGAATGGTTGTTTGAATACAGATTTATGCATTGACTCCCCAGCCCGGGAGCACAGGGCTGTGTACACTCAGCAATGTACCATCCTCGATTCTCAGAACAGTGCCCAGCACACATGGGTCCTTGTGAACAGGTTCTCAGCAAACGAAAAACTACAATTGTACATAAAAATCTTACGAGTTTTTTTTTTAAATGCACATGCCTGGCCTCTACCCTAAAGGTTCTGGTTTAGGGACTGTGGGCCAGGTTTGGGCATATGAATTTTCACAAAACACCCCCGGTGATCACACTTATGTTAAAAAAGAGACTAGCTTGGTCATTCTCAACCTTAGCTGGACAGTGGGATCACCTGGCACCTAGGTCCCACACAGAGATCCTGACTTAATTGATCTTGGGTTCTGGCCTGGGCATCAGGATCTTTGAAAGTCCACCAGGTGGTCCTCTTGTGCAGCTAAGGTAGAGGACCCTGGGACCTGAGGATCTCCAAGACCTCTCTGATCCAAAATTCTGCATTCTTGGAAAGCCCTGCAAGGTTAAGCCACTCTGTTCCACACAGCAAACTGAATTCTCAAATGGGGGAACCTCCTTGTTGAACCCTCCTGCAAAGATGAAGAAAGGGATACCCCTTTTGACCCTTGTAGATGAGTTTAAAGCATTGCCAGGAGCCTTGTGGCCCATCTCCGACGACTGCCCAGGAACTCCCAGGAATGGCCTGTGGCTCTGTGCACAGCCCCCTAGCACCTTCTTTCCCTGGCAAGCCAGCTGAGCTGTGTCGAAACCTGTCTTATCTCCTCCTCTGATAGCACACAGTTTTAAATAAGATCTTCATTTACCAGAAGTTCACACCACCGCGTATGTGTTATATGAGAAGCAGCAGTCTTGTGTTCATGAGGGAAATGCAGTCAGGGAGGGTGGAGGAGAGCCGATTGCAGAGGGAATGCACAAGGAGAGAGGAACTCGTGGAACCCGAGCTGGTGGCCCAGCCCCAGCCCCGGCCCTGGCCCCAGCCCTGGCAGTGCCATGCTCCTCTTGGCTCAGCACGGGGCTGGAGGGGGAGGGGCCCCTGTTCTGCAAGCTGACCTCAGCTGCTGGAAGGCTTGGAGCGGATGGGCATGTGATGTCACTGTGAGCTCCACCAGTTGGCAGCCCTGGCCTTGCTTTGGGTCATTTACATGTCTTCAGTTGGCTAAGAAGGAACTCTTACTGCCAGTTTATTAGTTGCCTCCTGCCTAGGCTTGGAAGCTGTGATAAGGAAGGGGTTTGGGGGCCATGGATGGATACCAGTCCCCCATGGCCATCCTGCCTCACTTCCCAGCACAGCCTGCCATGCACTGTGTCAGTGAATAAACCAATTCCAGTGGGATGGGACTTGACAATTTCCAGGGTGTCCTCATGCAGTCCTCCCAACCATTCTGTGAGATGGGCATGATTACCTTACTCGTGGAGAGGGAGAAAGTGAGGCTAAGGGAGCTTGAGTGCCTTGTACACAAAGCTGCAACCTTACTCCAGGATTTCTGTCAGCTCTGCCTGCACCTGATGGGGGACTGGTAGGCAGGTCACTGTCCCTCTGAATGTGATCTGGGGTATTTCTACTTCCACAGCATTTGTCCATTCTGATGGCCTAAATGCCAAGAGAGCAGGGATCAAGGACTAGTGTGCCCTGTGACCTTGAGCAAGGCTGTTTCTGCATCAGACCTCAGTTTCCCCAAAGGTAAAGCAAGAGTTGGACTGGGTGGTCTTTCAGGAAGGTAGGACCCCTTGGCTCTTCCTTGCAGGTTTTCAAGTGTGTCCTGGCACTGAGGAGATAAGGAAGAGGGTCCTGAGGCGGCCCCATCACGGGGTCCACAGTACAAGGTCAATGCATTTGTAATAAATATTGAGCCAACCAATGCTGAGCCGCATCTCTAGCCTCTGAATAAATAAATCGTTGCCCAGAATAACAGTCCGGAAGATGCTGGTGGCTCCAGCCAGCTCTCACCTTTGCCTCTCCCACTGGCCAAGCCTGTCACCCGTCCCTATATGCCCTTGTCTCCCCCTTCCCCCCCCCCCACTCCATAGTCCATTACTCTAGCTCCAGAGGTGGCCACCGTCACAGCCTGGCTTTAGTTGCTAGCTCTGCAGCCTGCATCTCCCTCTCCCAGCCCCTCAGCTGCCACAGCAGCTAATGAGGACCAGCCCCTACAGATGGCAGCTGCGAGACAGGCCAGCCAGGTTCTGGTGGGGCTGGGGTGGGGCACAGGGACCTGGAGGTGGGGCACAGGGGGGTATGCCTTTAATCCCCAGCACCAGACAGAAGTCTTTCCTTCTGTGTCAGGACCCTTGCTGGCATTTCATCCTGTAGCCCATCTCTGGGAGATGAACTGGTCCAACTCCTGCAGGAGGCCAGCCCACTCCAACTGCTCTTGGCTGAGGCCACCAGGAGATTAGAAACAGGGTCCACAAAGGAACCTGGCCCCAGCGTGCTCCGGGCCACATGGGCACACTTGGTTTGATGCCTCTCTGCCTGATGGGTGTGCAAGTACAGTTATATGTGTTACATGGCTCCCTTCTTTTTACGGTTCAAGTTTCTCAGGGGCAGAGCCTGTTAGGTCAAGTGTGAAGTTACAAAATGTTAGCACTGAAGAGACATCTTCCTCATTTTATAGATGAGGAGATTAACCCCGGGGGTGGGGGGCGGAGATAAGGCCACTTGCCCAGAGTCACACAGCCAGGAAGCAGCAAAAGAGCCTGGATTTGGAGCCTGATTAGGGCCTGTGCCTTTGGCCCGCACTTGACACCGCCTCCTCCAGGGGCTTTTGCCGGGGCCCTCATGGAGATGAGGCTTCATTCTTGGGATTCGGGCCTGGCCCAGAGAAGTCCAAGCCAGGGAATCAAAGCTTCTTGGTCCCAAGGTTTATGGACTGCCCTGGGGAAACAGTGCCCCATCAGCAAGCCTGCTCTCCGCTCTATGAAAAGGACCTTCACCGTGTCGTGGGGTTTCACTGAAAGTGTTCTGGGGGCCAGCGTAAGAAGCAAAGCCCCTTGTATGACCTTCCTTTGGTCTCTCAAGCTGTGTGAGAACCAGCAGGGAGGCCCTGGGGTGAGAGGCCCAAAGCCCCAGGCAGAACACACCTTCCCTTTGCAAGACACTTTCTAGATGGAATCTCTAGGGAGAAGACTAATAGCTCAGTGCAAGAGGTGTGTGGGGTTTCATCCCCATTCTGCAGGTGAGAGCACCTAGATGCAGCTAGAATACTTGGCCAGAGTCTTGTGACTAAGACACTCCCCCAGCCAGTTCCAGGCTGCTGGGTCTGGGGGCCCTGCTGCCTTGTTAGGAACTTGGGAGACTCGGAAACCTGGGCCTCTCTTTCTCTGTTCTGTTTGCAGAGGTCCCAGGGTCATTCTGAACACATCAGGGAGACCTATCCTAAGAGCTGGATTGAGGGGACAGGATTTGGCATCCAGATCCCCTCCCCAGCAGGCCAGATAGATTCCCACTGGTCTGGCCCAAAAGGAGAGACCAGCCCTCCCCACCACCAGCGCCCGGGGTGGCCCCTCCTCCCCCAGCCTGGCTCCAGTGCCGGACCTCTATTGCAGGACTCCCTACCCTGCTGCCGCTGCCTCTGACAGACATCCCGCCCCAGAAGATAAGGATCCTGTCTGGCGCCGGAGTGCTTTTTTTCCTCCTTCTTTCCAAATCTGTTCCCTGATTATCTGCAGACAGCCCCTCGCTAGGGGAGCCCCCAGGGAAGGGGTCCAGACCACAGAGAAAGACAGGAGGGGTGGGACTAAGAGGCCTGCAGCCACCAGGCTCCCTCTAGCACCAGCCCCCTCCGAACCCCTCTGGGGGCTTGATGGTCATTTGCTGAGCCCCTACCGTAGCCAGAACCCTGAACTCAGCAGAGAGCTGAGGACTGGTTTCCCTGGGTGGGACCGACCCACTTCAGCGGGAAGAAGAGGGTATGTGGACTGGAGGCTGTGCCAGCGTGGGCTGGGATGGGGACAGAGGGTGGGGTTCCTTCCGTGGTCAGCGTTCCTCAGCCTTGGGCCTGGAGAGCACCCAGAGGGGATGTGGTAGAGGCTTCAGCCAGCCAGACGGCCACATCCTGTGGGAGACGCTGGCCCTTCCCAGGCCAGACAGTGGGAGGACACTTAGGGATGGGTAGGGGAGTCCTAGGGGGCTCCCAGAGCCCAGCCTCCAGCTCTGAGGACTGAGCTTAGAGAATGGCCAGGGCTGGTGTGGCCTCTTGGCCTCAACCTGAAAAGGAAGGGCAGCTCCCCACCAATTGGGCCTCAGACCAGGCACCATTGTGGAATTCCAGCCTTAGAATGCCCGAGCTGTTGAGAGCCCTAGGGAGCACCTGGTGGCATCTGGGCTGTCTATAGACAGAGGGACCCATGTGGAAGGCAAAGGGATCATCCCCATCTCGTCCACTGGCATGTCAGGATCCTACATCATGGGTCTACTGCCCTGGGAGCTGGGAGCCCCAGTTCAGGTCCACACTCTGCCACTGATATGCTGTGTGACTTTAGGCAAGTTCCTTTCCCTCTCTGGGTCTCACTCTTCAACTGTAAACTGAAGAGGCCTTCTGGTGGGGCAGGAGGGAGCAGTGGAGATCTGAGTCCAAAAACCTTTCCAAACCTTGTCAAACTCCTCAGGGTTTTTGTAAGATTCAATGAGATATTGAAGGTGACACCTTGGTTTGGAGCAGGTGCCCCATAAGTATGAGTATGTCCAGCCCTTGACAGCTCAGAGTAGGGACCCCCAGGACTGGGCAAAGCCTGCTGCCCAGAGGCTGGGCAGTTGCGTTCCCCTCAGTGGGAATGTGCTTGTGTAGCCTTAAAGACCCTACACCTTCCCTGCCCCCAGCATCCATTGCCATGCCCGCCCCGCCCCACGTAAAACACCATGTGGGGGAAGGGAAGCAATGCAAGATCATTTTTTATGGCTTCCTGGCCCCGGAGCCAGAGGGCTGAGGATCGGGTGGTGTGGGCCGGATTCCTGAGCCCCCCTTCAGAGCCAGCTCGTAAATACGAAGCCGGGGCAGGGAGGAGCTGGCTGTTAAGCTGTCAGCAGAGGTCCACTTAGAAAGTCGTAAAGCGTTTCTCAGAGCTCCTCAGAGCTAGGACCCAGGGCACTCCCACCCCACCCTGACTGGCAGTGGCCTCCTCACTCGTGGGTGCTGGGCTTCCCTGCCTGAGCCCCCAGTGGAGACTCCTTGGCTCTTGCCATTAGCTGGGCCTTGGTTTCCTCTCTGTGCAAAGGAAGTCTGCTCTGCTTCTCCTCTGGGAGAATGGATGGGGAGGCCCAGTGAAGCCCTCAAGAGGCCAGAGGGGGACCCTGGTCCTGAGAGCAGTGAACCTCCATATTTATCATTCCCTTCTCTGTGCCTCGCTTCAAGGGGACCCAGAACCTACCCCCAAGGAGCTCACAAAATTCCACTTAGGAATGAGAGAAGATGCATGCCCCTGAAGAGAACACCACATTTTCTCCAGCTCAGAGGAGTGAGCTCCACAGCGGGGATGTGGAAGGCTTCCTGGAGGAGGTGGGGGTGTAGACGGGGCTCCAGGGGATTCAGAGGTTTGGAGAAGAGGCAGGAAGTGCAGGTGGGTGGGCAAACAGGCCTGCCTGGGCGGAGGGTAGCTAGGATCCCAGGCTGGGTGCGGAGTAGCAGAGGCCACGGAGCCTGTGAGCAGAGGCCCAGTCTGGAGACCAAGTGCACGTTCCCTAATGACCCCTGTTTGCCTGGTCACCAAGACTCGTGCTTATGTGGAAAAGCTCTGGCAACAGCATGGGTTCAAACGTTACCCTCCCTACTTCCAAACCATGTGTTCCTGAACAGTTTAGCCCATCTGAGCCTCATCTTCAACCGCAAAATGGAATTAATAGCAATCTACCCTATAACATCTCCATGAGGTTTAAATGAGATTTTTGAGATAGAACAGTCTCACTCAGTGCTTGGGCATTTTTGGAGTTGGATAGCCTGGGTGTGAAACTCGATTCTGCCTCTTACTGACCATGTGTCCTTGGGGTCACCTCTTAAGACCTCAGTTCTCTCATCTGTAAAGTGGGGGTAAGAGCAGTGAGACTTCAATGAGTAAATACACGGAGAGTCCCCAGCACAAAGCTGGCAATCCTGAGTGCATTAACTATTATTATGCAAGGTGTTCCTGCAGCACCTGGTGCAAAGGAGGTGCGAAGGAGGTGCAAAGGAGGTGAAGTTATTGGAAGCCTCCTGCCTCCATCTTCAGCCTGTGGCTCCTATAGGGTCGGGAAGGGGGTGGCTTTACTGGGAGCAGGAGTGGTCTTTACTAGGACTTCGTAAGTCCTTTATTCTGTCTTAAGAAATAGTTGATGTTCACCTTAAGGCAAGTAGAAACAACAGTAAAACCTCGGCCAGTCCATTTCCCTCACTGGTGATGAGCCAGGTGAGCCTGGGGGAAGAGGTGTGGTACCTGGAGCTGGGGAAGATGAGGAAGGTGGGGAGAGGCTCCTGTCAGGCAGGTAATTGGGGATCAAGGGGCTTCTTGTGTCTTCCCACGGAAGGGGGCGGGGGACAAGGCAGCTTCCACTGAGTTGCCTCATTAACTTCACCACAAATAGCCCAACAGCCTGTAACTCCCTCAGGCAGAAATCTGGGGCTGTTCAGAAACTAAATAAATAGGAGTGTGATCATTAAAAACTAGAGGTGCTGGGGGTCCTCCCGCCCTGGGTGGAAATCCTGTCTCCTGTTGGAAACACCAGCCTCCTTACCATTTGGAGCCAGAGGAAGGGGTTGCTCAAAGACCTCAGGGGTAGACTGTTCTGGAGGGTGCCAAGGGTCATGAAAGTTGGGCAAACTCCCCACGGCGCCCACCCTGCCCTCCCATGGCCCACGTCTCCAGAGTGGCTCTTTTCTTCCCAGAGTTTCCAGTGACCCCAAGCTTTGCTGCTTACACTCACTCCTGTCCTTGATCCCTTCACTCAGAATGTCTTGTGGTTTCTGATTGGCGATAGGCCCTGCTGGAAGTCTGAGGCCTCCACTCCATGCTTGCATTTGCATTTATTTATTTATTTATTTTTGAGTCTCACTCTGTGACCCAGGCTGGAGTGCAGAGTCGTGATCTCGGCTCATTGCCACCTCCACCTCCTGGGTTCAGCTCCTCAAGTAGCTGGGATTACAGGCATGAGCCACCAGGCCCAACTACTTTTTGTATTTTTAGTAGAGATGGGGTTTCACCATGTTGGCCAGGCTGGTCTGGAACTGCTGACCTCAGGTGATCTGTCTGCCTCAGGCCTCCCAAAGTGCTGGGATTACACACCTGGACAGCATTTTCACTTTCTTGTACATATCCTCAGAAGCTTAATTATTATTACTATTTTAAAGACAGGGTCTTGTTCTGTTATCCAGGCTTGAGTGCAGTGTTGCGATCATAGCTCACTGCAGCCTCAACCTCCTAGGCTCAAGTGATTTCGCACCCCACCCTCCCTAGTAGCTAGGACTACAGGGGTGCACCACCATGCCTGGCTAAGCCCTAGAGGCTTTAGATGAGGGAGTTTAGGCTTCTGCCTGCTCAGACTTAGAAATGGAGGCCTGGTAACACCCTGTTCATTCCCCTGCCCTTGAGATGTCCTGGGATGGTGGAAGAAAGGGTGGGTTCAGGTTTGAGTGGCCTGTCCCCCAGCCACCCTAAGCCAACCTCCGCCCCACGGTGCCTGTGACCCAGGAAAGACTGACTTATCATCTCCCTCAGTGTGCCAGAAAACATCTCAGCTAGTAGCTACTTCAGTGCCCGGGGCTTACTGGCGTTGGGATGGCATTGGGGGTAGTGGGGTGGGTTTTAGCAGCGGCCCTGGGAAGGAGAAACGTTTTCTATAAAGGAACATCAACAGAGGTGACACCCCACCCCCAGGAGAACCTTGTTATGAAGAGGGGGTGCCTGAGGCGGCTGGAGGGCCCGGGCACAGGGAGGGAATGGGCCTGAGTTCGGGTGGGTGGGATGAGGGTCGCCTGTCCTGACTGAGCAGTTAGGGGCTCCTCATGTGTGTCACTGGCAGATCACTTAACTGCTTGGGCCCTGTTTCCTCATCACTAATAGTCCCAGCCTTATAGGAGGCTGTGCATGTCAGTCAGAAGGTCCATGCCAGGCCCTGCCCAGCACTGAGGTTAGCTTCTGGGGCTTAGCTGCAGTGGCTCAGTCTGGAGAGCCCACTCCCCGCCCAGTCCTCTGTTCAGCAGTGCAAGAGCAGGGCGTCCGCGGGGGCGGGCAGTGGACACACACCCCTGCTGGATGGGTGGGAGCCCCAGAGATTACAAGCCGAGCATAAGGTGGCTGGTGCCAGAGGGCCCCTGGGTGACCCTGAAGCCCATATTCCTCCTGTTAGCTTCACAGGGTTCCCTCCTGTTATCCTGTTGTCTGCATGTGAGCACACAGACATCTGGATTTGGCGGACCCTGTATGTATACTAAACCACCAGGCCTGCCCTCAGGGAGCTGCTCATTCTGTAAGGGGACTGGCCCTGGGCTCATGGACAAATAAACAGACGCCTAATGTGGGGTGCCTGGAGGCAGGAAAGACTGGGGATCCAGGCAGATGAGGGAGGGTGGCATGTTAGCTGCTGTTCCTGCTGAGCCTTCCTTCCCTCCCCACCTATCCCACCTACCCTCACGGTCTCTCCGTTCTCCACCTCAGAAGCCCTGCTGCAGGAGGGAGCCCCAGAGGTTATGAGCCACGCTTCTCATGTGCCAACCTGTGCCCCTCCCCCGTGGGCATGCTCGCTCTCCTGCCATGCAGCCTGCTGCATGTTTTTGGATGACTTGGGCAGCTATTGGTGTCCGGCCCAAATCTGCATCCTCTGGCTTCTGCCCACTGGCCCAGGCCAGCCACTCACCACCAAGGATACTTCAGTTCCTCTTCTCATGTAACCTCCGGAGCCTGATTGCCCTTCTCCAAGTAGGGGAGACCCCAGTAACCCCAAGAAGGAAGGAAGGCTCTCCGGGTGGACTAGCCATGGTGGTGATGCCTGTGGTCTGCCTCTGATAGGCGCAGGCCGTGGGCACAGCGCCAGCAGGGTGGACACGGGTGGTGAGGCCTGGAAGGTCCAAACCCCATCCCTCGTCCTGTCTTCAGACTCCAGCCTCCCAAGGGGCCCTCACGATCGTTTCCTGTTAGGGTCACGGCTGAGCAGAGGCTACCAGCAATGATTTCCTCCCAGCCCAGCAGCTGCCTGCCGCCTGCTCCTCCTCCCCTACTACTCAGGCTCATTTCTAAAAGACCTGAGGGGAGGATGGGGGCAGGAACAGCAGAGGCGTAGCTGATATTTCTGGCTGTCCATCTGTCTAGCCTGAGAATGCCTGTGGCTGAGAAGCCAGAAGATTCCTTTGACGACCCTTAGAAGAAGATAGGGCAGGCTCCTTGGTACCAGTCCCCAAGGACCAAGAAGAAGACTTTAATAGGAATTCCCGCCTGAAGGGCGAGTTTAGGATGGCCTGCTGAGCTTCTTGTAATTAACAGCCTGGGAATCCAAGATTCTATAATTTTGTTGTTGTTGTTGGACTTGATGTGTCTGAGAGTCCATCATCATGGTAGCCTACATGTATGACAGGAACTGGTCAGATCACTCTACTTGTATTGATCCCATTCATCTTCAAAGCCTCTTTAGGCAAGAACTAGGCCCCCATTTTACAGAGGAGAAAACTGAGGCTTAGAGAAGTCAAGCAACCAGCTGGGTTTCATATCCTGGCTCCAGACCTCTCAAGGCTCCTGTCTTGAGACTCAGTTAGCTGTGATTCACTTTAGCTAGAGGAGAGGTTGCCTAAGCAGCCCTGAGAAGCTTGATGGGTTGCCAGTGCCAAAGGCTCCCCCCACCCAGAGAGTCTGTAACTGAGCAGCTTCAGCAAGAGCCCTGCAGAAACATCTTACAGGCACCTGGTTTGTAAAGACACATAAAGACCTCCTCAAGTGCACCATATCCCCACTGCCACGCAACCCTCTCCAGTCAGAGAACTAGCTTGTGTCCTGGGTTAGTGCTGTCTCCAGGGCTCTGGTCTGCTCCAGGAGTGAGCCAGAGGCCCTGGTGAACACATATATTATCTGAGCAGGGGGAGGCTGCAGAGAGAGGGGAAATGTGCTTATCGGGCACATCTAGCTCTGTCCCTGGGAGGATGGGCCGGACTTGAACAATAACAGTAGTAACTGGCACCACGACAGAAGGCCCGTCTTCTCCTTGGCCTGGCACCTCCCCAGGAGATCTCTATCTTTAAATCACAGGCTGTTGGAACTGGAAAGAGCATCCCATTACCATTGCCCAAGTGGAGGCCCAGTGCTTCTAAGTGCCGCCCAAGGACGCATGATCATCATGGTGCGCCTGGGCCATTAGAGTGGGTAAAGGCCAGGCTAATAGTAATAATAAACTTCCAACAATAGAGATAATAGCAGTTAGTTATCTTGTATATCACCTCCTATGTGATTCCAGCCTGGAGGGAATGTGGGGCTGGCCTAGAGTCACCGCAGGAGGAGGTGAGACTTGCCCAGCAGTCCCTGGCTGCTAATGAGATGCTCACACATGGCCTGGTGCTCAGAGAGGCTGCACAGAGGCCCAGCTTGCTGGTCAGCTTTGTGGAGGCCTGAGGCCCTTCTTCCTAGGCCAACCCCAGCCCCCTGGAGTGGAGTGGGGAGGGGACATGGGGGGGCGTGGCATTCCCTCGCAGTCTGTCTCAGGCCCTCCCTGTGACTCCCTTCCTGCGTGGCGTGCTTCGGCGCGTCCAAACCCTGTGTCTGTCACTATGACATGTGACCTCACCCCACCTTCCCCTGGGCGAGATGATCTCCTTTGTAGGGATGAGGAAGCTGAGGCCCACAGTGCCCAAAACGACGTGGCCCAAAAGTGGTAGTGCTCATTGTGAGGTACTTTGAGGTCCCCCGAGCTAGTTCAGCAGAGAGGAAAGACCACTGAGGGAGAGGAGAGCCTGGCGTGGGCTTCTTTCCAGCAGCTGAGTGGGCAGCTCCCTCTTCATCTGGGCCCTGCACCAATACAGTCAGGTCTGCCCACCTCTCCCTGGGCAGGGCCTATCCACCCTCTAAAGACATCAACACAGTCTGTGGACACCAAGATTCCAGGGGGATCCACTTTGTAGCTGGAATGTGGTCACCCTACAGTTCAGGCCCTTGTATAGCCATTGTCCCTGTGAGACCCTGGCTGTCCCTGCAGAGGGCTGGTGCTCTGGCATGGCAGGCCAGGCGTGCCCAGTGCCCTCTCCTGCCACATCCATTCCTGCAGACCACTGGGTCTGGACTTTTGGTCAGTGGCCCACAGAATCTCACACACACGTGTTGGAGGTGTCTTTATGGTGCCTGGGTGAGGGAGACTGGGCCATGGTGTCACTCTGTCTGTCCTGGGCTTGGCCCTGCCAGCAGCAGAGCACTGCGTGTGTCCCAGCCTTCCAGCAGGTGGGACCATGGAACACCCAGTGAGGACCTCAACAGTCTGGGGAGCCAGGCACAGTGGCTCACGCCTGTAATCCCAACACTTTGGGAGGCTGAAGTGGGCGGATCACCTGAGGTCAGGAGTTCAAGACCAGCCTGGCCAACATGATGAAACCCCGTCTCTATTAAAAATACAAAATTGGCCGGGCGCGGTGGCTCAAGCCTGTAATCCCAGCACTTTGGGAGGCCAAGA
>NW_012113141.1:4485825-4643512 GCF_000951035.1 Colobus angolensis palliatus
CAGCCTGGGCGACAGAGGGAGACTCAGTCTCAGAAAAAAAAAAAAAGAAAGAAAAAGAGTCTGGGGGCTGCTTTAGGGCCGAGCAGAAAGAGAGCCTGGGCTTCAGGATCAGTTTCCTCATCTGTGCAGTGGGAGCTGTCACACCTTCCCTGAGAGCAGCACTGTGCAGTGGAACTTCTTGCAGGGCTGGGGACGTCTGCTGCCTGCACTGCCCAGTCTGGTAGCCACTAGCCACACGTGGCTATTGAGCACTGGAAATATGGCCAGGGTGATGAAGGAACTGAACTTTTCATTTTAATTAAAGTTTAAACAGCCACATATGGCTAGTGGCCACTGTGTCGGATGGCACAGCTCTGAAGGCTTCTGGGAAGATGCCATCCATCAAGTGCCCAACACTAAGGTTCTCAACCAGGGTGAGTTCCCTTCCCTGTTCCCCGGAGGGCTTGGGAAGCCTTCACCATCCCCTCCTCAGAGGCCACCCCACCTGAATGGCCAAGGTTCGAGGGACTAGACAGTCCAGGGTGGGCTGGAAGGAACATGGAGGAAAATCAGAGCCATACCTACAGGATCACCTAAGGTCATTGGTGAATACTACCTGTCACCCAAGCTGGAGTGCAGTGGCACGATCTCGGCTCACTGCAAGCTCCACCTCCCGGGTTCACGCCATTCTCCTGCCTCAGCCTCCCGAGTAGCTGGGACTACAGGCGCCCGCCACCACGCCTGGCTAATTTTTTGCATTTTTTAGTAGAGATGGGATTTCACTGTGTTAGCCAGAATGGTCTCAATTTCCTGACCTGGTGATCTGCCTACCTCGGCCTCCCAAAGTGCTGGGATTAGGTGAATACTACTTTTAAAATCTCTTCTGTGCCTTGTAATAATAACATTGCTTGAGTTTTAACCAAATACCACACACTGTGTGAAGAACCTTACGTATCAGGCTGCTTAACCCTTGGGGCTAACCATTGTTCTCCATACTTTATAATTGAGTGCACTGAGACCCAGAGAAGTGAAGCAACTTGCCCAAGGTCACACAGCTGGTGTGTGGTAGCGCCAGGATCTGCACCTGGGTGTGTCTGTCTCCAGAGACTGTGCCCTTTGTATAAGCCCAGGTCTCTCCATTTATTTAGCCACCGCCTATTCTGCTGTATCTAGTACTGGGCCAGGCATCTTCAGGGACAGAGAATTGTGCAACACAAGGTTCCTGCTCTCTTAGAGTCCTTGGAGGAACTCCCTGCACAACATGCCCACAACAGAAATGATGCAGGGTGCCCCCAGGCATAATCAGCATGAGACTCTGAGCTCTGGCCTTCATAGGGTGGTGGCAGGTTCGTCCCTACATCCTGGGCCAGTGCCTGTTGGGTAAGGGTGGCCCCCCACCCCGGGGCCACTCAGACATTATGACGACACCCTAAACTTGGATGTCAAGGTTTGGTTATAATCTCCTAAGATGACATCCAGCCCCTGGGATGTTGCCTGGCACTGCAGAAGGTTTACAGTAAATATCAGTTGGGTGAATGGCCTCTCATGTTCCGGTGAGCGAGGCAGAAGAGTCATATCCTACTTACAGAGGGCACAGATCTGGAGGAGCCTGGAGACTTGCCCTAAGTTTGCCCCTACTCAGGCCCCTGCTCCTTTCTGAGGCTAGCCGGGGAGCAGGTGGAAGGAAAACACTCAGCTTCCATACGTAGAGAGGCAAGTCATAAATATCACAACCTCCAAGAGGAGAAGAGGGAGGAGGGAAGGCAGATCCTGAGAGCAAGGATGTCCGCTTCCGAGAACCCACGATCTGCCGCCGCCACCAGCGAGGTCCTGCGGGTCCCGGAGACACCCTGTGTGCATGTATGCATGCCTGCGTGCTCTGAGCTGGCTGGCGGCGGGGGCGTGCTGGCGTGCTTGTGTGACTGTGGGCCACCACGGCACGCAGACGGTCTCCAGCTCCCGCTGGCCCTCCCCAACCCACTTCTCAGTTCTCCAGCAGCCAGATGTCTCCCAGATGTTCCTCACTTCCTGCCTGGCTCCGTGCAGTGCGTGTGTGTGTTTATTTTGGACAGGCCACTAAATAATAACCATTTTAAGAAAAGCTTTTCATAACCTCGTTCCCACGAGGAGTCAGAGTTCAGGAAATAATCCCAACTCTATTCACTATTGTGCCCGGGCTCCCTTCTCTGACCTCCTCTCCCCCAACCCTGGGGACCACTTTTGAAAAGATTTCTTTTTATCCTACATGACGTGTGCTCTCTCCATAGCACTGTCTCTCTGGGAGCTGGGGCTTAGAGCCAGGAGCCCCTTAGAGCTCTGCTACCAGCATCACCTGGAAGCTTGTTAGGAATTGGAGGCCTCGGCACTGTCCCAGACCACAATCAGTCTGCGTTTTGACAAGATCCCAGGGTATTTGCACCTACATTCGCATTTACCATGAGCCCAGCTCTGTCTTGCTGATGGGAGAATAAGGGCTGAGTCTGGCAGGGGGGATCCTTCTGTCAGGTCTTCCTTAGCAGAATCCCGGTAGGGCCTGGTGGTACAGACTGAGAGGCCCCGAGCCCTCGGAGCTTGGGGTCTGAACTGCCCTTCTGGGTGGGCTGGCAGGGAGAGGCGGCCCAGCTAGTCTCTGATGTAGGGAGGCAAAGGGGTGGATTCATCCAGAGAATATACCACCTCATCCCTGGTAGCCAGCAGGGCCACAGACTGGGTGCCATGCCAGCCTCGCCGTGCCACGTGGCCACTAGGTTTGGGCCAGTCCTAGATCTGCTCTGTGGGCTCCTGTGAGTCCCCGCTCCACCTGCAGCTGCCCTTGGAAATGGGTTTGACCCTCCCTGTCTATTCTGTAGGCACTCTGGGTGCTCAGGTGGGGTGCCAAAGCTGGTGTCCTCCCGTTCCTATGTGACCCGGCTTGTCATCCTGCCTCCTGTGAAAATAGAGCAAATCGTGTCAGCTCTGTTGGTCTCAGGGCAGTCCCAAGGACCCCGGGGCTGCGACTGCTCCATACACCGCCAGCACCTTCTTCATGTCTGGGCTTCATGGCTCCTTCCTCTCCATGTCTCAGTGAGGGTGTACAGAAGGCCTGGCACACCTGACTGGAGGTGGAGGTGGGGGCGGCCCCAGAGGACTGAGGCTCAGGCTGTCCTCAGGCAGCTGGTAGCTTAGCTGGGAAATAAGACTCCCGCCTGTGGAAGCCTAAGGAGAAACCAGCCCCCAGTTCAGGAGCACTGCAGTTGGCGAAGGCTGCCCTCAGTAAGGGAGACCTGGTAGGAAATCATTCATCAACAAGACTGGTGTGGCTTGGGGGGCTGTATACTGTAGGCTGGGAGAGGTGTGACACTGAGGGGGCATGGAGGTCCCAGCAAGGTGGAGGACCCCAGGGGGAGAGGATCTGAGAGCTTCCTTCCAGAAGGATGGCTTTGTGGCTCTCCACGCCCAGGGGCAGGTGAGATCACGGTTGGGTGGGGGGCCACGATGGTAGGGGAGCCCACCTGAGGGAGGTAGGGCTGAATCAGGGAAGCACCTTGTGGGCTCTCTGAGCTCCGTCTCTGCACAGGGACCAAGCTATGGGTCAGAGTCCTACATATTCAATATCCATTCACCAATAATCATTGGGGACAGCATTGGTGAGTGACTGGGTTGAGGGAAGGGAGGGAGGGACAAACTGACAGTTGGATGGGTGGCTGGATAAGTAGATGGAAGGAAAGGAGGAAGGATGAGCAATGAATATAATCACCCCAGCACCCCACATCTGTCAAAACCCTTTCAGAGCCAGCCACATTCTTTTGATCCCACACCCATCCTTTGAAGGAGATAAAGCTGAGACTATATCCATAGTGTCAATAAGACTAAGACCCAGGCCAGAGAGGGGAGCAGAGGGCGGCTGACCAGCCGGCAGGCTCCCTCTGGGGCGATTGCTTCTTTAAACACTGGGTTCATGGTGCTCCCTGAAGCAGGGAGGGCTTGGCACTGAGTCATTCACACTCCCTTGCCCACTCCCTGTGTGACCAGAGCCCCACCCTGCAGCCGTCCAGGACCTGTCTGATCACGCCCCTGCTACCTGGAGAATGTCAGCGCCAGGAGCTCTCTGCCTCCAGCCTTTGCCCAGATTCCAGTGCAAGCCAAATGAGGAAGTGCATGGCCCGGGTTTTTCACTGGGGCTGTGTTCAGTCCCAGCAGCATTGTCCAGGAAGCTCGGCCACTGAGCAATAATAGACCACCAGCTTATTCACAGAGGTTCCTTGAGACAATAGGTAGTAAAGGCCTATCCCTGCCCTGAACGTGCCTACAGAGTCAGAACAGAGAGGTCACTCAGAGGTGACAGCGTCTTGGGGTGCAGAGTGAGCATCCAGAATATCAGGGAAGGCTCCCTGGAGCAGGTGCCATTGGCACTGAGTGTACAGAGAGGGTCATGGCTATCGGGAAGGCACTGTTTCATCTACCCAGCCTTCCAGCAGTCCCCTCCACCCTTGCCCCTGCCTGGCTAACGTGCAGAAAGGAGAGGTGAATCAGCAGGCCTGGCTTGTTTCTTTCTTGCCCACTGAGGCCTCGCAGTTGGACAGGCTCCCAGATGTTGCAGTCAGCTGGAGGCCTCACCTTCTGAGCTCCCAGACCTGACCCTCTGCACTTTAACCTGGCATCCTGGTCCCAGCTGAGTTGGGCTGTTTCGGGAACCTGAGTCTGGGCCTTCCTCAGCTGTACACCCGCAGTCCCCAGGCCCCAGCATGGATGTGAGCGAACCACAGCACCCACACTGGGACCTCTGCATGGTTGGGAATTCTGTGCCATAGAACAAAGAGAAACCAGGCAGCAAGTTCTATAGAAATCAGACCGGGGGCTAAAGAAAGACATGCTTCCTTATTTGCTTTGCCCTGGGATGTAGGACCCAGGTGAAGTAAGGCTCCCTAGTGATTTGGGGGTCTTACTTGTATCCTCGAGACCTGGAAAACCCCTCTCGAGGCCACAGGGAAAAGAAGAAAGGATGGGAACACCCCATCTGCCTTTGGCAAGCTGCTGATTCACCTCCTCCTATGTGGCCTTTACTTTCCTACTCTGTATAATGGGGAGGGGTGGACTCAATTGCCCCCTTCTCTCTCCCCTCTGCCAAAGCCTCTCTTCTAGCACTGCCTTTCCAGGCTTGTGGTATCTCAGGGAAGGAGATGCTGCGCCCAGGTCCCTGGTAGCAGCACTCAGCTCTTGATAGCAGTCTTGGGGACTCCCTGGGTCCTGGCTCTGAGGAACAGAAGAGGAGTTGAGCTCCCCCGACTTGTCCCCACCTCTCAGGTAGGCAGCCTTGCCTCTGGCCTTGGCAGCACTTTCCCAAGCAGGGACACCCTGGGAGCCTCTATGGCCAGGAGGGAGGCAATACACACAGCGCCCCGGAGAAAAGCCCCCCGCACCTCCAGAAGGGGATGAGCTAGCGGGAGGCAGGGAGAAGGGGGGCCCACTTTCCCCTTCTTCCCTTGAGTTGGCACTTTTCTCTTTGGGTGTTAAACTCAGCTCTTCCTTTTTCTCCTATTCCTGACTGCCTGTTCAGTAATTTAAATATTTGGGCCTAAAGGGCTTCAATTATCCTTTAATTTACATTAGTAATTTATGTATTAGGCAGAATGGACACACGGTTAGTGTAACAACCCCCAGTAGACTGGCTAATATCTGCCGCACTCACTGTTCTTAAGAATCTCATCATTTTCCTTTGCAGCCCAAGGTCTTTGTTTTCAAAGTGGCTCCTAGGCATGCACTTTTACACAGACCTGTGTACATGCTCAGGGGTACGCAGCAGAGGATGCCTGAACTCATAGAGAACATTGACATGCACCCACTTACAGGCAGGCACACTGAAACAGTGGGTACAGGCTCCTCTCTGTCTCTCTCTCTCTCTCTCTCTCTCTCACACACACACACACACACACATAGATGTAAAACACACACCCTGTCAGACCCGCCATCTCCACTGCCACCTGACCCCACTCCTTCCTGTGGGCTGTATGTACGCAGATGCTTGTATTTGCATCTCTTGGCCAGGTGATCCCAAACATAGCTCTCTCTGGCAAAGAGGCTCCTGGGCCCCAGCATGGCATTCATATGTCACGTTCTGTGTCCAAGCTTTCAGTCCCTTTTTGCACAGCCCCACACAGGCACCTGACCCCAGGGTTGAACGCACTCATGAGAACGTGACCATGGCCACAGCTCCAGCGTGCTCACATGCCGCGCACTGGCACCAGCTACAAAGTCCTTCTGGGCTTCTCAGAGCCTGCAGCCTGGGCACTAGTAACCTGGCATGGCCTAAGCTCTTGCCCTGACATAGCTAGGCTGCCAAAGGGACCCCATTTGGGATTGCCAGGTCCTGGCTGCCCCTCAAAACTTGGCCCAGCTGCCCCAGCACCAGCTTGCAAGGGCTGAGGGCTCCCCAGGGGGTGGGGACAAAAGTGACAGAGAGTAATATCCCTATGTGTGAGTGTATTTTCCAAGCTTGTTAAGCTGGGATGGGCCCCTGGCCCTGTGGAATGCACCTTGCACCTCTGTGCTGAGACCATGCTATACAAGCAAGGCCCTTGGGATCCAGAGCCATCTCTGAGCATGTGGCTTTCCAGCTGTCATTTCTAACTTCAGGAGAGTACCCTGGCATGGTCTCTGGCATGGTCTCTGGCTCCTCCTACCATGCTCATCTCTCTCCCACAGCCACAAAGCACAGAGCAAGTAGAAGGCAGGTAACACAGTGGGCAGTGCAGATATCTGATTGGTGGGGTAGTCCATTATACAGAAGGAAAAACCAAGGCTGCAGGAGGTTAGGGCATGGAACAGATAGGTTACTTATAGAATCTTCAGGAAAGGCCCCTCTTAGGGGCACTGGCCATGTATCCCAGTGCCACGAGGGCTTTTGGAGCCCAGATTTCCCTCTTCCCACTCCGGTTCTCAGGCTGTGGTTCTGGCTGGGATGGGGTGGGGACGTGGTTCCTCTCCCCAAGCATATGTTTAGGCTCAGGAGAGTAGCCCAGAGGAGCTGAGTAGAAAGTGCGTGGCCACAGGTGCCCATCTCTGTGCCTCTTCAGGAGACTGCCATGACACCAGCCATCTCGTCACTCTTGAGCCAGGCAGGGGTGCTGGGAGCCCATGGCAAACCCCGCTGGGCCTGAGCCACCGGCCTGCTCTCGGCCTTTTACCATGTGGTGCCCCAGGCCCTGCTCCCCAGGATGCCTTGAATGAAGGGGCAGTGCCAGTCTGGGAGACATCAGAACCCCTTTCCCCCGGCCTAGGGATGACCCCGACCCCCTGGCCATTCTGCTGGGTCCAAATGGGATACTCCCTACTGGGTTGCATGAGCTAGGCCCCTCCTGGAAGTCCCCATCATTGCCCTTCTCCCAACCTTGGCCTCTCCTCTTCTTCATCTGTCTGGCCTGGCTTGGGTGTGTGGATGCTTCCTCAAGTCCCAGCTTAATTCCTGACTTTCCCAGGAATCCTCTCCTGATAGTCCCAAACTCCCCAGACCTGTATAGCCTGTACCTCAAAATCTAGGGCAGCAGTGCAAACAGTTTATCTCAGATGGCTATTTTGAAAGTTTGAGGGTGACTGCCCAGGGTGTCATGTTGAGAAATCTAGGGCCACATCTGGACTCATTTGCAGAAGTCAGCATTAATTAGTGATGTCTGCTGTGGTATGGGATGGGGAGGTGGTGGCTTTCAGGCTGGACACATGCCAAAACAGATCCAGGGCTAAATTCTGAAGTGCTGTCGCTGCGCTGCAGTGGTTTCCTGAAGGGTTATCCCCCTCCTAGCTCCCAGCACCCCAAAATAGATCATAACTTTTCTAATTTGTAATCTATGGGAGTATACTTCTGTCTCCTATAGATTCTAATATAGATCTAGATACATAGTAGACACTGAAGAGGGGAATACTTACAGCATGCTAGAGGTGGAAGGATTTCTAGAGATCACTTGAGTTCAGGGATGGCAAATAGGTTTCCTCTTGCTACCAACCCTGAACAAACAATAATGACTTTCAGGAGCTGTGCTGATTCAGAGACTCAGATCAGGCTCAGTTGGGTCGATTAGTGATGTCTGTCATGGGCTCAGCCATGGCAGTAGTTGTACCAAGGTATTGCTATCCCTGTTTTATTTCAGTCTTCCAAATATATTGTTATGGAAACTAGGACTCAGAGTGGGTAATCTGTCAGAGGTTACCCCACTGCTTGCTTGGATTAGAGAATCCTCACTCCTGCCAAAGGAGTTTCCCTGTCAGAGGTCCAGGTAAGGAACGTAGAATCCTCAAAGCCTGGGTAGACAAACTGATGATGTGTCTTTCTGAGACTGGTTCCTACAGCTGTAGTCTTCATATGTCTTCATGCAGTTTTTAAACTTTTAAACTTTCACCTTTTGATATAGTAGGTGGTAGGTACAATGGAAACACTGTACATGACATTTAAAGGCAAATTGGATTTTCTTCTGGCAGCCACCCTGGACTTCAGACTTGCAGGCCCCAGAGCATGGTTTATCTCCCCATCTGCTAGAGCGATTTTCCATTTGCTCCGCAATGGGAAATAAGAATCCATCATGTGCCATTGTGTCAGGAAGGTGGTGTCTACTTTAATAAATTTGCTTTTAAATGCTGGCTGTCTCTGGAGATTGTTTCACTCATGCCTGCAGACAAAGTGATTAAAGTTGCAGAGTGTACATGGTTCCTGCAAAGACCCTGAGTGCCGTCCATGTCTGAAACCCTTGCCACATAGGGGAATGAATGAACCGAGATAATTCCTCTCCTGTGAGAGTCTCGGTGCCACAGGCTGAAGCACATGCAGGGAAGAATTGAGGATATTTATTTTTCTTTAAGTTGTTTTCCCTCAGGGAAAAAACCCACAGACTGGGGATGTATACCTCAAGCCGTTCATTTTCTTTCCTCTCAAATTGACCTTGCTTTTCTAGGACTTTGCCTCTTTAAGTGCACCAGATGTGACAGCTTTGTAAGTAAATGAAGTACTATGTAATGTTCCACTTCACCTCCTCCAACGAAAAAGTGATTTGAAATCTGGGTTAAAAATAAGTGTCACATATATATTAAAATATTTTCCCAAATGCCCATGCTTTAAAGCGGGGTGAAGGGACAGTTAACACGCTCTTCAGTGGTATCTGAATCTTAAGTTTTATCTTTCCAGGTCTATTCCCTACATAGCTGATCATTCATGGTGACTCTAGGCTGATCTCTTGCCCTCTCTGGGCCTGTTTTGCCGTATATCAAATGGGCTGACTTTGGGCCTGAGCAGCAGGAAGTGTGATAGAGCACCAGGCTGTGAGGGTGGCTCCCTTTTGTGTCTTTGTATTGGGCGGGATAGAGTTTGACCTGCTGCCTACCAAGTGTCCTGCCATGAGTCCCAGAGCTCTGCAGATAATAGCAGCCACGCCCTCCGCCTCACTGCCCACTTCTGTGAGAGCGCTTTCAAATCTCTCATTCCTCTCATCTCACAATTACCCTGTGAAGGCGGGACTGGTATTGCATTGTACAAAAGAGGAAAGAAACCTGAGCTTGGAGAGGTTGCTAATAATGACAGCCACTAGCAGTTTTTCAGGTTTTATTATGTGCCAGGCACTGCGCGAGCTTGTCGTATGCATTGCCTCATTTATTCTTCAGAACGACCCTAACCCTATGAGGTAGGCATCATTTCTCCCATCTTATTGTGAAGGAAACAGACTCAAAGAGGTGAAGTGATTTGCCCAAGGCCAGACCCCTTCATGGGGATCTGCCTTGCAAGAGGGCACCTGCAAGAAGAGGGAAGGCATTGGTAGCCATGAAGTCCATTCCAGAGAGCAGGCAGGAAGTGACAGCAGGATCCCCAGAGACCCCCAGGACCTGACTCAGCCTGCCAGTCTGTTCAGGTCTCCCCAGGAGAGTAGACGGTGGATGGGGAGGTGAGGCTTGGGGGTTAGGGCAGAGATGAGGGGGTTTTCCTAGAGAACTCAAGGGACAGGAGGAGAGAAGATAGAGCACAAGCCCCAGGACCCATGTCCAGGACACTGGGCATTTCCCAGAACCCCAGGCATTTCCCCCCATCCCTCTTAGCTCTTTGCTTCCTTGCAGCTCAGACCTCTAAAATCCTTCCCTCATTTCCACACTTCACTTCCTCACCTGTAGACTCTGCACCCTCTGCTTCTCACACTTCCTTGCTGCAGACTCCAGCCTCAGGGGGAACCCCAAAGGCCCAGCCCTCCCCAGCACTGAGTATCAGAAGTGCCACAGCCCTGCCATTAACGGGGCCCACCACCTCCTTTCCCCACAGCCTGGTTTTAATGATGCTGGCCACCCTACTGCAAGGCCCAGGCTCAGGAGTAGACAGTACCTGAGTTTGGATGTCCTTCCCTTCAGCCGACACCATGTCCAAGGAGGAGCAGCAGCAGTGCAGCTTCCTGGGAATGAGGCTTTCTTTCCACCTTCTCGTCCATTGCCCTGGAAATACCTGTAGCAGGTGGGCAGGCTGGCAGGGAAGGCCAAGGGCATCTGATGTCACTGCTCCCCTGCATTGTTTTGGTTCCGGCCACAGTGGGGATGGGGTGTATGTCTGTGTGCTGAGTCCACTCAGTCCCAGGGCAACCTGAGGCTTTGTCTCCCTGTCCCCTGCCAAGCTCCCTAGTTCCTGGCTGAAAGCATTTCCAGGGTATCAGAAGCTGTTGGCTTCCCCAGGGCTGCCAAGGGGAGAAGGGGCAGGAGAGCTGGGTGGGGGTGTGAGGGTCCCCCTCCCCAGTGATCCCCATAGCCTGGGAGTGAGAGGTGGACACTGTACCCGTGGTCAGTAGGGGAGCAGGTGTGCCCAGGACACTAGGAAAGCTGGTTCACGCATGTCTCCCAGGAGGTGTTCAGGGAGCATTTGCTAAGGTGGGGATCACTGCAAGGTAGAGGATCCCAGGGTCCCCCTTCTGGTTCTAGGTGTGTCCTTCCTGCTCACTATATCATGTCAACTCCATCAACCTTTAGCCAGGTCCGTGCTCGCCAACCAGCAGTCCAGTTCCCCAACTCAGCACAGGGGGAAACTGATGCCTAGTAGAGAGGATAAAAACGAGCTCGAGGTCACATCCAGTCAGCAGTATTGTTGGGACTGGACTCCAAGGTCTGACTCTTGGTTCAGTGCTCTTTCCCCTATAGCCGGTGGTAATGTAAAGTCATGTAAATTATATGCAACTGTCTGTGGCTTCCTATTGACACCTAGCAGAGGGGGTTGTGTGTCCCACTGGGGCTGGTGGGAGTCTTCTCCCACCACAGACCGTCAGTTCTGAAAGGGCTCGTGGTCATTGTTTTACCCATTGTCTGACTCAGGGCCTGGGCCCCAGCCTTCTGTGGAGATCAGGAGGAGCACAAATGGCTCTGGGACCATGGGTACCTGGCATCCTGCTGGCGTGGGGGGCATAGGGCTGACAATGCCAGGAAATGGCCAGAGGAAGCCTCCGGATAGGCCCCTAGAGTCCACAAGACAGTGTGGGCCTGGCGCAGGGAGGTTTTCTCACGAGTCCTGGGAAGTCGGCTCACTGTCTCCGGGCCCCCTGGGTCCCCATCAATAAGCTGGCCTGAATGGAGAGGCTGGGTTGGGGGAAGGAGATTTATTTCCTGGCTTAGGAACCAGCCATTCTCCCTGCCTCCCATCTTCCTCCTGGCCGGAGAACAATGAGACATCCCCAGAGAGGCCTTCCGGTGGCAACAGGTGCACTGAGCAGGGTGGATGACCACCACCCAGGCCCCCATAGGCTCCAGCTGTGCACGTGACGAGCCTCCACCATTGGCCCTCCTTCCAGAACAGCAGCCTGGCACCCTTAGAAACAACACCAGGCACTGACCCTTTCCCCACTATTTCTGGGTCCAGGAAGTGGCTTGTTTGTTTATACAGTCCAGATAATGTTGCCATATTTCCCCAAATGGTGGGAATTAAGGTCTGAAAAATAATCACCCTTAATCCCACCCAGATGCAACCACTACTTGCATATTAGTGAGTTTCCTTTCAGGCTCATGCCCAGGTTTGTTTTACGATGTCATCATATACTTACATGTTTCATTTCATGCACAGGCCTCTACCCTTAACATTATTCCATGAACCTTTCTTGTATAATTACATAGACTTCATAATTAGCCATTAATACCTGAGAAGAACCCACATTGGGGATACGCTTTAATTTGTTCAACCAGTTATCCCTTTGTTGGGTATCTTACTGTGGTAAGTAACACTACATTGAACATCTCCATGCTCATAGCTTGGTTGGGTTCCTTGGGAGAGATTCCCAAAAGTAGAATTCTGGGTAAAAAGACACGCCCTCATTCGTACATGCTGCTAGATTGCTTTGTAGGTTTGATGCAAGTGTCATCACCAAGTTGTCATTCTCAGAAGTCCTAGCAGTTGTTCATGGACCCACAGGGTGGTAAGAAGTATTTCCTAGACAGCCCAGACTTCCAAATGTCACCGGGCCCACTGACTATGGGGGAAGGGAATGTGAATTGACACAAAAGGAGCTTGGGGCTCTCACTTCCAGGGTCCCTAACTTAGAAACACCCCGGGGCTTTAGGGACAGGATTTACTGAGAGGCCACTCCTCGTTCGTAATTAGCACCATCCATCCCCAGTCAGATCTGGAACGAGCGGAAGCCCTTTAAAGTAATTTGCTCTTTTAATATCACCCCTGTGATCTCATTTAATTTTCTCAACCAAACTTCATTCACGGAGGAAGCCAAAAGCACTCCACCAGCCTGGACTGAATTCTCACTCTTTCCAAACAGTGGCTCTGGACTTCTGCAAGCTCTGCTGAGATTTGTCTGGCCTCCAGCAGCTTGCATCCAAAGCCAAAGGGCTGTCTCTGTCCAAAAACAAAAGGCAAGAGCATAGTGTAAAAGCTGTGGCTTTAAACACAGGCAAGCAGCTCCCACTGCCTGCTCTGACCCCCACGGTGGGGAGGAAATCGACTATATATTGAGTCATACTCCGTGGCAGGCTCCGTGCTGGACTTTTTTTAGTTGGGCGGGGGCATGGTCTCAGTGACCCTTCCGTGAACCCTGCGAGATTGGTATGATCACCCATTTTACAGATACGGAAACTTATCTGTAAGCTCTGAGTCGCAATGACTTGTCAAGGTCCCTACCACAGCCCCTTCTTTAGGAGACCTCCAGGTGACACTGTACATGGAGCTGGGGCACTGCTGTCACAATGTCGTACCCCAGAGGTGACCAGGTGAGTGGCCAAGTACCCGCCACACCCCTACGCTGCTGCCACTCACACAGCCACTCCCAGCCCTGGCCCCAGCTCCTCCAGGAAGGGAGCCTCCCTCCGCTGAGCCAGCAGAGCTCTCAGGCCATTGGCAACTGGGCTCAGGAGAGCCATGGTGATTTATGGCTGCCGCGTCTCCCCAGTGCCCCGCCTGGGCCCAGTGTACTTACCGACTAATGGAAGCTCGAATGGAGGGAGATAATTCTGCCAGGAGCTGGTTCCAGTGACAGGGGCAACCACCATTGCCTCAGGGCAAGGATAGGTTCAGAAACAGAGAGGACTTGGGCAGAGGCCAGAGACAGAGGTGCTGAAGGCTCTTGAGAGCAGATGGAGCCCAGGTGGGGACTCGGGCATGCAGAGGGTGGCACTTCCTGGCAGCCCAGTCCCCAGACCAGCTTCTCCAGGCCCTCCAGAAAGGAGCCAAGAGGTGAGCCAGGAGCCCGAGGCCCCAGGTGCCCAGCAGCACTCCCGCCTGTGCATTTGGTGTGTGAGTTTTGATATTCTTACAACATCCAAGCTTCTCACCTAACCCCTCAATGACAGATGGGGAAGTAGGGGCCCAGAGAGGGTCAGGGACTTGTCCAGGGTCACACAGCATGTTGGTTACTGAGCTGAGAGAAGAGCCCTGGGATGTTACAAGAACACAGCAGCCGGTGTGGAGTGAAGAGGAAGACCTTGGACAGGGCGGACGGGAGGGTGAGCACAGAGCAGGGAAGGTGCAGGGGAACAACAGTCAGGGTCAGGGGTTAAGGAGGAGGCTTGGGACAGCCCCAACAGCGGAGCCCAGAGGAAGGGATGCAGCAGCTGGCATCGACCCTCCTGGCAAGGGAGGGTTAAGGGGGACCTGGAAACCCACAGCCCCATTGGGTTCCCTCTGTGAGCCAGCAGGTGCTTCCTGGGGCTCTGCCGGGCACTGAGGGGTGAGCACCCCTGGATCCCACCTTGCTCCTTTCCACTGATGTCCTCCAGCCAGCATGGCCCACCACTCAGCTCTCCTGAGCCTCTCTCTGTGTCCTCTTAAATGGGACTATTATGCCTACTTCAAAGGGTAGGTGGGAGGCACCAAAAAGACAGTGAATAGGGAAGTTCAGGTTGAGAGAAAGCCAAAGTGAAGAAGAGACGCCCACCTCAGTTCAGATGTCTCAGCACCCCTGGCACCTCTCTTGCCCCCTTCCCCCTCCAGGCCCACACAGACTAGTCACATAGGTTGCTAGTGCCTCAGTGTATCCCATCTGTGAAATGGGCTCCCCTCACAGCCCCTGGCAAGAAGGCATATCCCTGGCTGGGTGGTGAGCTCCCTCCTGCATGCCAAGCCCACACAGCATCTCCGAGGAGCGCCTCAGTGGTGAGCTGCCCCAGCCGGGAATGAATTCTCACCATGGAGAGACGTACATGCCAGGTGCTCCTTGGAGGTGCTGTGTGGGCTTGGAAGATGTTGTCCATGGCTGGGGGCCCAGCAGCCATCTGGGGCCTGACAACAAGGAGTGAGGAAACAACCGCGCCTGTTGCAGGGCAAAGAGGAGCCTCTGTCCCCTCCCTGGAACCAGTGCAGGCTGTGGCCAGGTGTGCAGGGAACTCTTCCAGGTCATGTAGCTCAGCAGCTTCCACAAACACCTAGAATCCATGCTATGCATAGGCACCTGTCTGTGCTAAAGTCCTTTGACGTATGTGAGCTCTTGGAGGTAGGCAATGTTCTGATACCCTCTTTACAGATGGGAAAACAGAGGCCAGTGGCTTCAAGTGCCGTGTCTAAGAAACACGTGCTTTCACTGGAAACTGTTTTTGAGAGTTTACCTGATGCCAGGTGCACAGGAGCTAAGGCATTACTTATCCTCTTATCCTCTAGGCTAGGGACTGTTAGCCCATTTTACAGGTGGAGAAACCCAGGCCAGGGAGACAAAATCGCCTGCCTGAAGCCCCCACAGTTATTGATGCTGAGACTCTATCCTGCAGATGTTGGGCTGTTTCCACCGAGTAAGGTTCCCTCACTCTCTAGTGACACATGGGGTGCCCTCAGCCTGGGCCAGGGCAGGGCAGATGCGGAGACCCCCACTTCCCTCCTAGGATAGAGGAATCTGTATTGCTTCATGCTTGTCTCTGCCCACCTGCTGGCCAAGCCCAGGACAGGAAGACAGGGCTCACAAATTGGGAGACTCTGGGCTGAAGACCTGGTGGTCTCAGCCATTTTTGTTTCTTGTGGGTCCCAAAACCACCCATTCCTCTTCCAAGCCCAGCCCTGTAGCTCCTCCAGGAAGCCTGGCCCCTTCCTGAGGTGTGTGGCCAGCTCTCTGTGCTTCTCCTGGAACCCCCACTCCAGAGCACCTGACAGCAGCAGGACAAGCTGTGGCCTTGGGCAGCATCCTTTCAGAGGAGGAAGGTCCAGAGAGGGGAAGGGACTTGCCCAAGGTCACACAGCTAGTGACATCCCAAGCAACCCAGCTGCAGCTCTTCAGAGAAAGGACAGGAGGAACCAAGGGTGAGCTTGGCCAAGCTGGCACCTGCTTGCCCCCAGAGTCACCAAGGTCCCCACCCTACCCCAACATTGCCTTTTCCTGAGGAGTTGATTCCCAGCCCAGCAGAGGAGCCGGCAGATGAGTAAAGACCCTCCTGCTGAAGAACTGAGCATCCCAAGCCTCTCTCACCCTCCCCACCCAGTGGCCAGCCAGGTGCTGCCCTGTCCAGGAGGCAGCTGACAGGCAACAAGGGAAGAGCCGAGCCTCAGGGCAGGCAGCCCATGTGGGGCCACGTGAGCCCAATGTCACCAGAGTCCCATGGGGTGAACTGGGATAGAATGGCCCAGCCTTTCCTCATGGGCAGGGTGGAGAGAGGTGAAGTATGGCCATTCATTAGAAAAATAATGACTGGGCCAGGCATGGTGGCTCACACCTATAATCCCAGCACTTTGGGAGGCCAAGGCAGTAGGACCGCCTGAGGTCAGGAGTTCAAGACCAGCCTGGCCAACATGGCAAAACCCCGTCTCTACTAAAAATACAAAAACTAGCTGGGCATGGTGATGCGTGCTTGTAATCCCAGCTACTCGGGGTGCTGAGGCAGAAGAATCGTTTGAACCCAGGAGGCAGAGGTTGTAGTGAGCCGAGATGGTGCCACTGCACTGCAGCCTGGGTGATACAGTGAGACTCCATCTCAAAAAAAAAAAAAAAAAGGGAAAGAGAAAAATAATAATGACTCATCTTGGACTTGGGCAGCCCTTCATAGTTTATGAAGCACTTCTGCATCCGTAAGAGAATGTGTTCTGTTCATTCAAAGACTAAGAAACCAAGGCTCAGAGAGGCAAAGTGGCTAGCCCAGTCATACAGCCAGGTAGACTGTGGGGAGGACTTCATCCCACACAAGGTGAGTGTGAGTTTACTGAACGCTGCAGTCAGGCCCTGTGCTTGGTACATTCACATACGTGACTCTGTTTGCCATAACGACAGGCCTGGGAGATTCCTGTGGATTGTCCCATTTTATAGACGAGGAAATATAGACCCATGACTTGCCCAGGCCCCACAGGAATGGAGGGTGGAGCTCGGTAGCTCAGCCATAGCTAGGCTCAGCCCGGTCAGTGGGCGTGGGTCCCTGCCCAGCTTGCTGAGGGTCTCAAGGGTGCATTCTGCCCACCTCCTGAGTTTGGGGTAGATAGCCGGCGGGAGGGCTGGATAGGGGCAGCTCCGAGTGCCAGGAACAGCACAGTGCCAAGAACAGCACAGTTTGGGTTTGAGCTGGAGCCTTTAAGGGACAAACAAGCCAGCTGCCAGGCAGGAGCTTCATCACGGTAGCTCCTGGTGGAGAGAGGTGGGGGGCATGAAGCATCAGGAGCAGAGACACTGATTCTCCTTCCTGTGGCCCAGCATGGGGGTGGCCACTGCTCCGGCCGCTGCCCAGGGGCTGGCTTCTCTGCTTTTGCCAGCTGCCTCCAGCGCCCCTGTTTCCATGCCTGACATCCAAAACTCAGCTAGAGAAACCACACCTGAGAAATCCGGCATTCCATTCCTTGCCAGGGGCCTCAGGATAGGGGAGGCAAGCAGGAGTGCTCGGGGACTGCCTTTCCCCACAACCCCAGGGAGGAGGTGGAGTAGGTGGAGGCGAGAGAGGCAGGCTGGGCCCGGGAGCACAGAGGCCTCTAATGGCACCGGGTGTGGCCCATAGTCCCGCTGGCTGGCTGCCTGGTTTCCTAATTAAAGTGCCCTTCTGAAAATGCCCTCCAGTCCAGGCCCAGCACTGCTGGGTGAGGCAGACACCTCCCAAAAAATCTCAGCAGCTTTCCTGCCTTCCCTGCAGGGCCTCTGGGCTCAGGACCTTTGGTCATCTGGGGGAGGCTGGGGGGCATCAGGGTTGTGTTCACCCTGTTATCATCACTGTGCTCCCAGAAGCTGCTCTCTGCCATCCCATTGCTGAGGGCAGCAGGCCGTCCTCATTAAAGAGCCTCGGCAGCCAGGATCAAAGGCACTATTGAAGAGGCTCCTAAGAGCTGGGGGCCGCCAGGGCCAGAAGCCGGGAGGAGGAGGTAGCAAGGAGACTGAGTCACTGCAGGCCAATTGTGGTGAGTGGGCAGTGGGTGGCTGGAGCCAGGTTTTCGGGCTGGGAGGGAAGCCCAGCCAAGAGGCCCAGGAAGGGGTGAGCAGGCAGCTGGGAGCCGTGCAGAGAGGTTGCTGCTGTTGCGCTGGGACACCTCCACTGCTGAGCAAGCCTGCACCCCCGCAGCCCTTACGAAAGCCACCTTCTGGTGAGGGCAGCAGAGCAGCCGGCTGGTTCGCTATTAGGGGCCAGCGTGGGAATGGGGAGAGGATGGGACCTTGAGTCCAAATCTTTCCATTCGGAAAGCCCATAATTGACAGGGCTGCACCGAGGGTGGCACGCTGGCAGTACCTAGAGGCTGTCATTATGGAATAAGGGCCCCTCAGTTCTTTAGGCAAGTCACCCCAACTCTCTGGATCCTGTTTTTTCCTTGGGTTAAGTGAGGGTGAATAGAATAGGGATTAATTAGATGGGGAGGGGTGGAATATCTTTATCACTTGATTGGTTGTGGCTGAGTGTAGTCCTGTGCTGAGAAGGAGCCTTGTCCGGATGTGCTACACTTGATTAGTGATGCCTGCCAAAGCCTCAGGATTGGCCAGGTGGCCGTGCATTTGCCCCTAGACTAGATTTACTCCATAGCCCCTGCACACTCTAATATCCTGAGATTCTGAGGCTGACAAGGCCCGGGCTGGCATGGAAAAGACCTCCCAAATGCTAGCCCTGACTTCCCCAAAGGACATCCTTCCCTGAGACGTCAGTGGAAATCTAAGCCTCAATTTCTTCATCTTTCAAAGGCAGAGAAGGACTCAGCTGGACCTCTGACCTGCTTCAACCTGCAAACCACATCATTCTTAGTATTAACCGAGTCCTTCCTTGTGCCCCTCCTTGTGCACAGTGCAGTGAGGGGTGCAAGATGGAGTGTACCTACACTCTAGAGTCTTGCCCTGTGCAGGCCTGGCTGGAGCCCTGCATCTGCCTCTTACTGGCTGTGTGACTGGGGACAAGTTACTTTAAGCACTGAACCTTGATTAGTAAAATAGGGGTAATGGTACCTGTCCACAGGGTTGCTGTGCCCATTGAATACAACTATGTAAAGCCTGTGACCCCAGGCCTGGCACAGAACACCCAGCCCTTAGATGGGGGCTCCGATGGGAAGGGTTAGAAGAGAGGCCTCAGTTGACTTCTTTGCCTATTCTGACCTTGGCTTTGGATGGGAATTTGGACAGGGGTGGGGCAGGGTAGGGGGGAAGTGGGAAGATAGTTTCAAAGCAACACAGGCCCAGACAGTTCGCTCTCAACTCTCCCGAGACCGCAGCCCCAGCCTGAGCTGGCTTCTCCATAAACTCCCGGTCCCTTCCTTTAACCAGCCCCATAAAAAGGGAGTGGGGCAGGAGGGAGTCCGGCTGTAGACTTTGTAATTTGGCTTGGAGGTGGCTCCTGTTCGTTTTAACCAGGCTGTAATTACGGCTGGCACCCGACACCCCCTCATTACCGGAGCCTGGAAGGAGGACTCTAATTATAGCATACTGGGTCCCGGCTGGAGTGGGCTGGGGGAGGGAGACCACAGTGGAGGCCTGTGTAGGCAGAGAGGGACTCTGAGCTGGCTGGGGGGATGGGGCAGGCCGGGGTTGGGCGGGGGGCTGTCCTGAGCTCCTCATTTCTCTTGCTTTCATAGTCATCGTTGGGAGGGATGGGGCATAGATCAAATCCAGGCCATTTCCTTGGGAAGAACAGGACCTAGAGGAGCCCACCAAGAAGATTCATTCATTCATGCACGAAGGATTTATTAAGCATCTACTGTGTGCCAGGCTGGCACTGGGTTACAGCAGTGGGTAAACACGTGCTATCCAGCCAGAAACGGTGTTCAGGAAGAAAGCACAGTAAAGCCGTCTTGCTGCTGGAAATGTCTGAAGAAGTCCACATTGATGGCAAATGGCCACCGCTGAGAGCCTTGATTACCCTCTAGTCACCCCAGTCACTCCCCTGAACCCCCGGGCCTCACTTGGCACAGCAGAGCTCCAGGACCCTCCCCCAGAACCCTGTCAGATTGTTGGCTGCCCACGCAGGTTAAATGTTGTGTGGCTGTCACTGAGCCTCTTCCCTGGGACCACAGAGTCAATGGGGGCACAAACCTTAAAGGAAATACACAAATAAGTATATAACTTGAAAAGGTAATGAAGGCAATAAGGAAAAGAGATGCCAGAAGAAGAGCCAGGGCCCTGGTTTAGGTGGGAGGGGTGCAGTCAGGGCTCTCTGGGGAAGTGACCTTTAAGGTGAGACCTGGAGAAGGAACAGGGTTTAGCCAGGTAGGAGTGGGAAGGCAGTATTCCAGGTGTCTCCACGGAGGCTTGCAGCCTGGGCATCCTACGTTGTGAGGTGCCCCCATGCCGGGGTGGAGGCAGTGGGGTTTCTCCTGCATGTCATACACAGAGCACGGGACTAAGTCTGTAGACTTGGTGCTCAGGCCCAGCTCTGCCAGAGAACTGTGTGGCCTCAGGCTAGTCACACCCTTTGTGGGCCTCAGTTTTCCCATCTGTCCAAAGGGAGGCCCCTTCAGGCCACTGGCCCTCCCTCTCCAAGCCTAAGGATTTGAGGAGTCCAGCAAGTCCTGTTCAAATACCACTTTTCCGGATGCCCCTGATGACTGAAAGGCAGCCAGGGCAGTGGGGAGGGGGCCAGAGAGCTCGAACTGAGAGCTCCAGACATCCCATCCCCTTCTCTGAGTTACTAAGAGCCACCCGGAAGCAGACACAAAGGGAATTGTCCTGAGCTAGAGTCAGCCCCCAGCCCCCAGCCGAGAACAATCAGAGAGGAAAACCAAGGCCATTTGTCCAACACGAAGTGCGGCAGTGACGGCGCTGGGAAAGTGCCGAGTATTTCTCAGCTAAAATTAGCCACCTACTAAACCTTTACATCAAGGGCAACCTGAAGCCTCTATTGTTTTGAACTTGGAATCCCAGAGGACTTGGGGGCAGGGCTTCTCAGGAGAAGCAAATGACCATCCCCTCTCCCAGGGGCTGGGCCAGCCAACACCAAGCCAACCCTTGAGCCACAGGGGAGCCCAGTAGGGTACCAGGGGACAAACGGACAGATAGGGAGGGAGTCTAGCTGCCCACGGTCACCAAGCGTTGGTGGCTGACACAGCTTCTGGTCGCCCCATTTGAGACATTCTTCCTTCACCAGTGATACTGATGTACTCTGAGCTAAATGGGTGGCAGGGAATGGGGAATGTGGAACTAGAAGGAATTGCTGGAAATATAAGAAAATAATTCTTTATCCTTTCCAGAGGAAGCAGTCAGAGTGGGCATCCCTATTTGCTAATGGTGGACAGTTCCTGCCATTGGGGTGGCAAACCTGCCTTAGAATCTTTCCTCTGCCACTTAGTAACTGTCTGACGTTGCACAACTTTAGATAAACAATAGAGATGGCTATTGATACCAACCTCATAGGATTGCTGCAACAATTAAATGAGATAATATAGAAGATATAGGTATTAGCAATGGTAATTATAAAACAAGAATGCCACTTTTATTCATTAGGTCTTTTTAACATGCCCAGCACTCCTCTAAGCTCATTGTGTGTATTAACGTGTCTAATCCATGCTAGAAATACTATGACCCCATTCTGCAGAGAAGGAAATGGAGGCCCGGAGAGGCAATGTTGCAGGAACACAGGTGATGGCCATCATTTATTGTTATTGCCACACAGCAGGTCCTGATTCAGGCTCAGATAGCTAAAGCCTGGCACCATGCTGCTGTGTAATTCCTTCAGCTCCTTTTGAAAAGTCTCCAGCTGAATCATAGAAGTGTTAAGGAAAAGGAAGCTGACATATGTTAAGCACCATTATGTGCACTAAGCGTTTGATGTTTCTGTCGGGAGGCAAGAGAGCATAGAACCGTGTGTGGACTGGCAGCAGCACCTAGACATTTCTTAGAAATGCACATTCGCAAGGCGCACCCCACACCGACTGAATCCGAACCTCGGGGCAGGAGCCTGGGTTCTACCAAGCACTCCAGGTGGTCCTCGTGCAGGCCATGGTTTGAGTACCACTGGCGTCAAGGTTAAAGAGGATGGGCTTGGCCGGCCGCCGTGGCTCATACCTATAATCCCAGCACTTTGGGAAACCGAAATGGGAGGATTGCTGGGACCCAGGAGTTTGAGACTAGCTTGGGCAACATAGTGAAACCCCTGTCTCTATAAAAAATAAATAAATAAAGAGTATGGGACTTAGAGTCAAGGAGGCCCAGATTCAAATGCTGACAACCCTGCTCTGTGACATTAGGCAAGTAACTTAACCTCCCTGTGCCTGCAAACTGGGGCTAATGATAAGAATACCTACCAGAAAGAGTTGTTGGGAGGATTCAGTTAGATAATTATGCCAAGTACTTGGCGCAGTACCTGAGAGCTAGTTAGCACTGTAAATGGTAGCTGTTAACTCATTACCTGAATTACCTGCTAGTGCTGAAGAGGTACTAAAGGGAAAAGTGGATCTTTGTGGCCAGGGAAGCCATTTAATCCCAGCTGGAGTGAAGCTTCCCCTCTAAGGCAACCTGGCAGGAGTGGAGGCCCGGGTAACAAAGGTAACCCTTGCAGATTGAGGATGTCAGGTGTGTCTGGGATGGACATTTCCTCCCCACCTGGCCTGCCCTGTCTAGCAGGGGCTCTCCCTGTCTTCCCTGAGCTTATGATGCCAACCAAAGAGACGCATGAACTAAGAACTTTTCTCCCCCACTTTCTCAGGGAAAGCAGCTCTGAGAATGACAGTGTAGTGATGCGGCGATCCCCAGACCCTGGGCTCATGGGGGCCTCGGCTGCATGCTGTGACCTGGCGACTTCTGGGAGCATGTCTTTGCTCTCTTCCCCTCCACCCATGTGTTTTCAACGGCTGCTTGGAGGCCTCAGGGGAGCCGTGTGCTTCTCTTCCATGCCTTCCTCCCTAAGGAGAGGCTCCTGAGCCAGCTGGGCAGTGAGCACGGCGGACGGGCCCCACCTTCCCTGTGCTTCCGCTGCTTGGTGAGGGCCTGCCCAGCCTCTGGGAGCCCCAGGCTCTTGGTGAGGCACCCCACCTCGACTGCTGGCTATCCCCAGCTCCCCATGCTGACCACACGCCTTAGTGTGATGCCACACTTTCTTTCACACCTCTGGCCTCTAACTGTCTCTGTGAGGTGGGAACGGTGATGGTGCACCCATTCTACAGAGAAACAAACCAAGGCCCCAGGAGCTAAGGCTAGGGCCCAGAGTCACCCACTGAACGGGTGGCCCAAAAGTGTTCTGGTATTTCCTGTCACTGGGTCGTGCTTCTGTCCTTTCTTTTTTTACCCCTACCTCATACTTTCTTATTCTCCTCAAGAAATCCCTAGAAAGGAACTGACAGACTGAGTGCCTGTCATGTACCAGGCTCATTTCATGAGATCCTGCAGCTGTGAGGGGAACCAGGTTCAGAGACAGGGGGTGGCTCCCTCAGCGAATGGCGGCAGGATGGGACTGAAGCAGGTCCCACACACTCCAGAGTGCCTTCTCCTTGGCTAACCTCCTGCAGGTTTTGGGCTTTTTGCTCCGCTTCATCCTCCCCGCATCCTGGTGCCCCTCCCAGAGGAGCCCTCTCATGGTGTCCTTGGCTGGATGCCTGCCCTCTGGCCCTTGCACCCTTCCTCTGCTGCTGAGAGGACATGGGGAGCAGGCCGAGCCCTGAGCCAAGGTGGCCCGGCGATTACATCAGCAGGTGCAAACAAGCAGGCGGGAGCAGGGCCGGGTGTCCCTCAGGGCTGGAGATGGTGCTCCATCCGCCCCACGCGAGTCTGTTTCATTCCCTCCTTCTAGCTTGCATCAGCCTTTTGCAGCTCTGTGTCATCACAGAGTGGGCCAAGGCAGCGGCTGGGAGGCTGGGGCAGGGGTGGGGGCGAGATGTGGGGCTCGCCAGGGCCCCGGCAGCCTGGAAGGTCCACTCACTGTTTCTTCCTGAGAATGGAGTACAATAGTCCCCACTTACTCAAGGTCTCCCTGTCCACAGTTCAGTTACCCATGGCCAACTACAACACCAACATATTAAACAGAACATTCCAGAAATCAGCAGTTCACACATTTTAAATTGTGTGCGATTCTGAGTAGCATGATGGACTCTCCCACTGCCAGGATGGGAACCATCCCTTTGTCCAGGGCGTCCACACTGTATACACCACCCGCCCCTTAGTCACTCGGCGGCTGTCTCCGTTATCAGATCGAAAAAAAAATAGTCTATCTACAGCTTGGTACTATTCAAGTTTTCAGGCATCCATGGGGGGTCTTGGAATGTATCCCCCACAGATACGGGGACTCCTGTAATAGAAGTTAGCTAGTGCCTAGGGCTTCCCAGCTGGCAAAATAGTTTTGTACTTCTGACTTTGGCGTTTCCAAGAGCCCTGTCAGTCAAAGCAAGTAAAAGTGGTCCCATTTCTCACAAAGGAAAATTGAGGCCCAGAGGGAAGCAGCTGCCCCGGGGCTGTCTCGTGAGTCACTGACAGCACCAACTCATTTCACCTCAAGAAACGCATGGGATTATAAGAGACTGGAGATTGAAAAATCCCTATAGTCGTCAAGGTGGAAGTAGTTAAAGCCTGCTTCCTAGAGGGAGTGAGCTGGTTCCTTGGCCGAGGAGGAGAGAGCTACTGAAAGGGCTATGGATTGATTTTTGCACTGATGCTGGGTGGGCAGGCAAAGGGACCATTACATGGCTATGGGGGTAGGCTGGAGGCAGACTGAGCGCTCGTCTAAGAGTCTCGATGTCTGGATTCTTAACCTTGAAACTTTGCTGTGAGCTTTCCACTGGTGGAACTGAAGCTTGATCATTGCTCTCTGAGCCTCACCACAGGAATGGTCAAGAGCAGGCCCCCAGGAAGTATTTGATGAATGAGTGAATGAATGAATGAATGAATGGGAGTGAGTGCTTTCTCACCATTTGCCTCCCTCGAAGTGCACCTGCGCAGCCACACAGGCCTTCCCCTTGGCCAGTGCCACCTGTCTCCCCACGTCTCACCAGCTGACAACTCAGCTGCTCACCCAAACCCAGGGCCGGGGTCTTTCCCAGAACTGGGACCAGAGAGGTGAACACAGGAACCATGGCCTACATGCCAGGATGCCCACATTCCAGTCCTGGCTTGGCCTCCTAGCTGCTGTGTGACCTGAGGCAAGTTGCTACCCCTCTGAGGTCCCCAGGATGTTCCCAGGACTCTGAGTCTACAAGGCCTGCCCTCCCCAGGGCCCGTGGAACCTGAGCCCCCGTCCTGCCTTGGGAATAGAGGCCAGAGATGGCTGCCTTCCTCCCTCACCCCTGGGGACTGAGCAGGAATCCAAGTGGCTTCCAGATTCAGAAAACTCCAGGGGGAAGCCCATACCCAGTTCCAAGGACCCCTTCTACTCACCCCCTACTGCCAGGCACTCTCAGGGGCTATTTCTCCCTCTCCCCATGGCACCATCTCTACCTCTGTTTATCTCTCCCATTTGCCCTCCCCTTCTTATGCCCATTTCACAGATCGGCAAAGGCCAGAGTCTGGCCACCCCTTTTTCTCTGTCCCTTCTGTGACTTCCTTTATGCCAGTGTGATGTCGAGATAGGAGTGACGCTGCAGCCACAGACTGGTTGATTGCCCTTGCACAAGTCATTGCCCCTCTCTGGCCTCTGGGTCCCCGACTGGAGGTGAAGGACTTGGATGCAGTTTTGAGGGCCCCATAGCCCAGGGTCTGAACTGCCTCCTGGTGGTGGTGCTGACAGCAGGCAGCAGGCAAGGATTGCAGCAGTTTTTCCACTTGGAAATGTGCTTGGCAGTTGCCTCCCCTTTGCAAGGAAGGGTTGTTCGGTTCTAGAGTGTGGCGCTGAGGGAGGCAGGGGAAATTTGTGTGCCCTGGGTGCTCTAAGAACAGCCTTAACCGTGGACTTTCAGGGCAGCATGGGGATGTAGGCACCCTGTCTGGCCTGGTCCGGGCAGCCCCCAGACCCAAGACTGTACTAAGGCATTTTGGGCTTTTCTGGGAGAAAATGACAGGACACTGGGCATCTTCCTGCCCAGAACCCAAACACACAGCCAACTTGACGGCATTGCCAGGCTCACTCCCCATGCCAGCTCTGCGTCCTTCAGCTCCTCCAGCAACCTGAAACGCGTGGCAGGAGCAGGCAGCCCAGCTGGCCCTCGCCCGTCTGACACGTGTGACCGTGCGGGGGTGGAGGTGGGGAGACGGAGAGAGATGCCCAGCATGTTCTGCTTATGATTCAAAAGTCCTCAGTCAACAGCCTTTAAGGGAAAACACAGGATATGCAACTTACATGGTGAGACCAGATTTAGGTAACTAAATATTCGTGCATCTAAAAAAGTCAGAGAGGATCAACATCCAGTGTAACTCAGCTGGGGTGGGAATGGGGTGGCTTTTATTTTCATCTTTTTTTTTTCTAGATTGTTTACAATGAGGCTACTTACCTTTGTAATCAGAATAAACCCAAAAATCTGTTTTCACTTTAAAAAAAAAAAAAAGGAGTTTAGAAAAATGAAGCCCCCCCCCGCCCCTTTCCTGGGAGTCTGCTGCACAGTTCCTCTTTCTGGCCCTGCTGCTTAGGTGCTGTGTGATCTGAAGCCAGACCACACCCTCTCTGGTCTCCATCCTCAAGGGCAGCGATTAGATGGTCTCTGAAGTTCCATCAGTTAGTGGAGTCACGCAGCATGGAATTTCCCAAGGGATGGGCTTCTGTAGCCCAGGTCAGCCCTCTTACCCGCCCTCCACTGCCCAAATCCCCTCTGACTGCTCCCTCCCCACTCTACCTGCCACCCCAGTGCTTGTCCTGTGTCCCCAGTGGACCCATCTACACCACAAACAAGATTCCCAGACCCTCGAGGAACTTGCCTTCCAGAAAGCAGACTTGTCCAGAAACAGACAGCAAGCCAACAAATACATACACAAAGAAGGTCATTCCAGAGGGAGGTGAGCCTGCCCAGGGGAAAAAAGGCATTGGGGAGATAGCACGGGGAGGGTGGAGGATGGTGCATTTTCACTGGGTGGTCAGGGAAGGCCTCACTGGAGAGGAGGCATTTGAGTTGGGATCTCAATGACAAAGAGCCAGCCAAGAGAATATGTGTGTGTGGGCAGGGTTGGGGGAGGCGCTCCAAAAGAAGAGACCAGCAGAGGTGCTGAGGCTGGAACAAACAAGGCATGTCCCAGGGAAACACGCCTGGTGGGGCTTGGAGCACAGTGAAAGATAGGTGAGTTGGCCAGGCGCAGTGGCTCACGCCTGTAATCCCAGCACTTTGGGAGGCCAAGGCAGGTGGATCACCTGAGGTCAGGAGTTCGAGACCAGCCTGGGCAACATGGTGAAACCCCCCTCTCTACTAAAAACACAAAAATTAGGTGGGCGTGGTGGCATGTGCCTGTAATCTCAGATACTTCGGAGGCTGAGGCAGGAGAACCCGGGAGGTAGAGGTTGCAGTGAGCTGAGATCATGCCACTGCACTCCAGCCTGGGTGACAGAGTGAGATGGAAGGCAGGAAGGAAGGCAGAAAGGCAGGAAGGAAGGAAGGAAGATTGATTGGTGAGTCCATGAAGTTGGAGGGTTCTGGGTAGCTTAGGACTTTCTCCAGGGGCACAGAGAAGCCGCAGGAGGCTGTACACCACTAGAGGGCGGGGTTTCTCTCTTATGAGATCACTCTGGTGTTAAGAGGAAAGTGGATTTTAGGAGCAAAAGGAAAGATAGGGAGCCCAGGGAGAGGAAGGGTCCAGGCGGGAAGACCTGGGCTTGGAGACCTCAGCAGGTGGTGGGGGCGGTCATGCAGTGTGAGGCATATCTTCCAGGTTCATCTGGCAGCACCAGGTCCCTCCAGCAGCACAAACTGGAAGTGGGGTGAAGGAAAGGGAGCCACCAGGCACCCTCCCCAGATGGGACCTGAACAACTGGGCGCTAGGCAGAGTCTAAGATTGCAGCTCAAACTCACCCCATGCCAACCCTGGGTCAGGGAGAGGTGACCTTTAAAATAGCAGGTCTGAGTCACAGGTGGGGAGCCTGCCATTCCCTTAGGGGGACAGAAGCATTGACATAGGCCCACCCTGAGAAAGGCGCCGCAGTCCCAGCCTGGGTGGGGCTCTCAGGGTGTCCCTGGAGATAGCTGTGGATGTAACCTGGCTGGGCATGTGTGCGCCTGTTGGTGTGAGCATGTGTGTCTGAGGGGGCTTGCCACCTGTCACTGAGTGGGGGGCCAGGCTGGCCCCAGGCTCACCCCTGGATCTCGATTTGGGAGGGGCAGGTCCACAGAGCAAGGGAAGCCAAGTGCTGGAGTCAGGAAACTGAGACCCCGTCCCCTCCAGCAAACTAGTGAGCTCCTGAGAGGACAGAACAATAGCTGCCCCTGCTGGGCCCTCAGGGCCATTGTGGGTTTTGGTGGCTGTGACCTTGAACACGTCCTTTCACTCCTCTGCCTCAGTTTCGCATCTGTAAAATGGAACAGCTTCGCAGGGTCATTGTGCTGATGATGATGTGCACTGTCTCGTTGGAACATACAGGATTTTAAGTGTCAGGTGCAGGAATATGCTTATTATCCGCAGGAGCATGGATGAGAGGGCTTTGAGCTCCTTGTCTGGGAAAAGAAGGGGAAACAGAATATCCCCTTCTCAGGGCCCAGGCCTCTATCACAGTGACCCCATCAGACCTGAAACTTGGAAAAGGAAACAAAAATTAGCCCCAAGTCTGAGCCAAAGGAACCCAAAGCCAGAGGAAGGGTCTGGAGGGAGGGCCTGGGGGTGGGAGTCGGGGTGGCCAGTGACCCAGTGACCGTAGTGCCCTTTCCAGCTCTGTAAGCAGTGTGATCCCCATAGCCGGGTCCGGGCTCATCCCAGCACTGCACCTGCCCTGGGGCCTCGACCCCAGCCTCCCATCCACTCCTTCACCTGCCCCACAGTCCTTCGAGGGAGATGTTTCAGAGGAGCAGCTGGACACACTCTTCAGGATGCAGGCCCCTGCCCCAGCTGGCCACCTTGGCGAAGCTGCTTCCTGTGGCAGCAGAGGAAGTGATGTCAGGGCACAGATGGGTGCAGAGGGTGTGGGAAAAGGGCTGCGTGAGGAGCCGCCTTTGTTAGGAATGACTCGGCATCCCCCGAGCCCGCCAGCCCCCATTTGTCATCGGTAACGGCCATTGTGACCGCCTCCGAGGGGGCCCCAGCCTGAACCCCACAGCCGCAAGGAGCCAGGGCCAGATGGAGGAAGGGCTTTGTGTCCAGGGAGGGGTCCTTCCATGTGGGGTTGTGTGTTTTTAAAACATAATAATAAATGGGCTTCTCTCCCCCAACTCTCCTCACTCCCCACTGAGCACATCAGCCACGCAGTGAATGGGAGAGATTTTCCATGCAGTGGGAGGTCAAGTCTGGGGAGAATCAGCCAGTGTCCAGGGGCTAGAGAAAGACTGTGATTACTGATGATAAATGTGCCCAGCGTGGGGCATTTCTCTGTCCTCACCTCCTGCCTGACTCCTTCTCCCCTCCCTGTCCTGAGCCAGTCAGCCCTGGAGACACACAGCCCTGCATGGCTACAGATGCCCACCCCTGGTGGTAAGCCTGGGGTCCCAGGCCTGCAGACAAAAGCCAGCGGTGGGGGTTTCAAGGCCTTCCCTACCAGACCACAGCAGCCTCCCTCTGAGGTCTCCAGCCTGGGCAACAGGTCTGACCGGAAGTGGACCCGGCTGAGATGGACGGCAGGAATTTCCATCCCAGGCATGGGAATCACAGAGCCCAAGCCTTCACCCACAACCCTGCCGTGGCTGTGCTGTCTTTCTGGGCCCCCTCTCCTGCCTCAGCCCTGAATCAGCAATTGGGCTCTGGTCCAGCTTGGCTGTTAATTTGCTGTGTGGTGTTGCATTCGTCACTTCCCCTCTCTGAGCCGGTAGAACGCAGGACTCCAGGGGCTCCAGGCTGTCTGAACGTTGACTTTCTATGTGTCTCATCTACTCGGGCTCAGGTGGTGCTAGGCCAAGGGAACGGCCTGTGGGGTGTCTGACCTCCCACACACAGTTCAGCTAGAGAACAGCTCCTGCCTGCTGCCGCTCCCGGGCGCTTGCACTGCCTGTTTGTTTGTTTGTTTGGAGATGGAGTCTTGCTCCATTGCCCAGGCTGGAGTGCAATGGTGAGATCTCGCAATTTCCGCCTCCCAGGTTTAAGCAATTCTTGTGCCTCAGCCCCCTGTGTAGCTGGGATTACAGGCACTTGCCACCACACCCAGCTAATTTTTGTATTTTTAGTAGAAACAGGGTTTGCCATGTTGTCCAGGCTTGTCTCGAACTCCTGACCTCAGGTGATCCGCCCGCCTTGGCCTTCCAAAGTGCTGGGATTATAGGCGTGAGCCACCGTGCCTGGCCCACAGTGCTTGTTAAGAAAGATATTTGCATCTGTTTTCTCAGTTGACCCTTCACAGCAATACCCCAAAGTTGACAGAGCAGGAACTGCTAGTCACTTCTTTATAGATGGGGAAACTGAGGCCCTGAGAGGTCAAACAACCTCCCAAGGTCTCAGTGCAGGGTGAGGCTTGGAACCAGGACTGCTGGCTCTTGGGTCAGCCTGGGCCCAGGCTCAGAGACGTGGTAGGGGCCATAGCACTCCCTGGCTTCCCCTGGGAATAGTGACAATCTCTCGCTTAGGAATGTTGGAGCCGCCCCCTCCTCTCAGAAGACCCTCTGAGAAATACAGTGTCTTTACATTTGTCCTGAACTCACCCCTTCGCCTCCTGGGCCCTCACTCCTCTTCATCCAGGTGGGTCAGAGTCTGACACCTCTTCCACAAGCCTGTGTCTCCACAGCAGGCGCTGCACAGGCCCAACTCCTGGGAAGAAGCCTACAGATGGGCATAGGGCCTGCTGTCCAGCCAGCTCCACTCTACTCCCAGATGGCGCCCTGTTGCCCATGGGGGACACCAGGAGAAGAAGCACAGTGTGTTCCCTGCCCTCCAGAAGCAGGAAGGTGCCTGCTAGACCCTAGCCTGGTCACCTCACCTCCTGCATTTTAAATGGGTGGTGACATGAGGAACTTGTCCATAAGGAAGCCAGCATGGAGGTGAGGGGCGCAAAAATGTGTCTTCTAGAGAATATTTGGATAAGATGGCCTGGAAGACCAGGCTGTAAGCTCCAGACTGGGAAGTGCACTGTTTAGTTGGAAGTGTGCTGTTTAGTTAGTTTAGAAGTTAGAATTCTAGGCCGGGTGCGGTGGCTCATGCTTGTAATCCCAGTACTTTGGGAGGCCAAGGCAGTAGGATCACGAGATCAGGAGTTCAAGACCAGCCTGGCCAAGATAGTGAAACCCTGTCTCTACTAAAAATACAAAAATTAGCTGGGTGTGGTGGCAGGTGCCTGTAATCCCAGCTACTCGGGAGGTTGAAGCAGAGAATTGCTTGAACCCGGGAGGCAGAGATTGTAGTGAGCCGAGATTGTGCCACTGCCCTCCAGCCTTGGCTACAGAGCAAGACTCTGTCTCAAAAAAAAAAAAAGAAGAAGAAGTCAGAATTCTAGCAATGGCTGGAATCTCAAATTGTAGCTGAGAGTAAGGAAGGCTTTTCTAACTATTAGGTCTGTCCAAAGAAGAACCTTGCTGAGAAAAGCAGTGATGAGTTCCCCATCCCCACAGGTATGTGAGTCAAGGTTGGCTGAGGAGTTGATGGGAGACGTTGGATGAGATGGCCCTTTAAGTAACTTCCATAGAGACCTCATATGTGCAGGTAAAGGCAAATTCGAGGTGAGAGTTTGAATGGTGCCCCTCGGAGGTCCCATCCACAGGTGCTGGTGGTCATTTTGATCTAAGGCCTGGGATGGGTAGGCTGGAGCACGGTTAGGAGAGCCCAAGGGTAAATGTTTTCTCCTCCTCCTTCCCCGGGTTCTACCCACGCTCTGCTTTAGGACCACCGTATAGCAAAGGCAAGGAAAGGGACCCTAACTTAAGCAAATGTGCTTTCTGAAGAAAAACATTTACTCAACAGGACATTTTCACACATGAACAGATTCCCCATAAGGGATCTTTAAACCTCCAAGTGTTAGAAGCAGAGGAGGGCTTGAGAGACTGACTTGGCCAACCTCCTCATTTGACAGACGGAAACTCCAGGGCCTGGGAGAGAACAGCCACACGGCAGTGCCAGTCCGCAGCTGGGATGCAAACCCAGGGCCTCTGCCTCCAGCGATTTTGTTGTCCTTCATCTGACTGTCTTGTCATGGCATCTGTGCAGGGATGTGTCCTCTTTCACAGCTTCTTGGCGGAATATCTGGACCATTCTTGGATGCAGCTTTAAAGGCAGGCTGCACTTTTGCAACTTAGGCCCACACGAGTTCTCCTATTAGGCAAAAACACTTTCTGTGGGAAGTTTCCTGCCAGCAGGAAACCCAGATCCGGCCTGGCTGAGGCAAGGACTTCTAGGGGAGCCTATCTTAGATGCGGTTCCTCTGTAGAGACGGAGCAGCAGGAAGTCCTGCAGAGAGGCCAGGGAGGCAGGGCTGAGAGACGCGGCTCAAGCCTTGCTTCCTGCCATCGACCAGGTGACCCTTCATGTCCCTTGTTGCCCCACGTTTTCATTTGTAAAATGGGAAGAGTTGTGAGGAGTAGCACATAGTAGACCCAAATGCCCATTTCCAGTTGAGCAGAGCTCGGAAGACAGATTCTAGTATCAGATTACCTGAATTTGCCCCCTAGCGATGCCACTTACTAGCTTTATAGCTCTATACCAGTCACTTAAACACTTTTCGTCTCAGTTTCCTCATCGGCACTGTGGGGATAATAATCATATCCAACTCATAGGCCTGTGGTTCCCAAACTGTGTGCCAAATTATCCCAGGGTTCGTCACACACCCACAGGGGAGCCGTGGGATATTTTCAATGTGGGAAACACAGTAATAGTAGATAGCTTCAGATACTGCACCAGCAAGGAGCTCACAGTTTCAATGTCCTATCACTCTACTTTCCTTTATTTGGCACCATATCTTTGCACAGCTGGGATTGTGGCATTTGGGAGTTGCCCACGACAAACAATAAGAGTAGTGGTGTCCACTCGGATTCCAAAGTTTGAGAAGTTGTACAGCGCCCGACAGGGGCGCACATCCCCGTTCATAATTCTTTGTGGCTATTTAGGAATGGGATAAAAATTTTTTTTTCTTTCAATTTATCCTAAGATTTTAGGATGTAAATATTTACAAAGCTGTTGCGATCTAATACACTCCTGTTAGGAACTTCTTCTTGGCCTTGGGATAGCTTAAAAAAATTACTGATATGCTAAAAGTCAAAACGTTTCTGCATCTCTGCCTAGGGTTATTGTGGAGCTCACTGAGTTTATATGAACCAACCTCTGAGCAGCGCCTGGCAGGGTAACCATCCAGGAACCCCAAGACCCCATCATTCTCCCACCCAGCTGGCACCTATGCAGCCTGGCCATGGGTCGCTCTCATCCAGCCCACCTTTCAAGCCTTCCTCAGTCACTGGGGCCCAAGCCAGGGCCAAGGAGAAGTGAGGGCTCTGCACAGGCCCTGGCATGCCCCATACTTACTCCCTTACTGTTTTTTGTCGTTATTGTTTTGGAAACAGAGTCTCACTCTGTCACCCAGGCTGGAGTGCAGTGGTGCGATATCCACTCACTGCAACCTCTGCCTCCCGGGTTCAAGCAGTTCTCCCACCTCAGCCTCCCGAGTAGCTAGGATTACAGGTGCACACCACCATGCCCGGCTAATTTTTGCATTTTTAATAGAGATAGGGTTCCGCCACATTGGCCTGGCTGGTCTCGAGCTCCTGGGCTCAGGCCGTCCACCCACCTCAGCCTCCCAAAATGCTGGGATTACAGACATGAACCACCGTACCCAGCCTACTCCCTTACTCAAGTTGCATTCGCTGTGCACCTGCTGTGTGCTGGCCAGCAGAGTCCACTCGTGGTCCCTCCAGGCAGGAACCTCAGGTGGGCCTTTCATTCTTCCTTATCCCCTGGCAGTCTCTGCCTCCAGGACACCTAGGGTATAGGGACACAGCAAGAGGGCAACAGCTACATCGAGAGCCATCCAGTGCTGCTGCAACAGAGAGGCACCGAAGGGACACTTGGCCTGCGTCCCTGCCAAGGCCAGAGCTGAATCTTTGCACCAGGGCTGAGAGGAGGGGCAGGGTGGGAAGAGTGGGGCGGTAGGGCTGCCAGACGCAGGGCCTGCCGCACTAATGGATGTCTAATGTTTGCTTTCCTCAGTCATGTCTGCACCCACTTTATAAATGGTCTGCATTAGAGTTATAAAACAAAGTCATAATACAGCCTGCAGTGCTGCGAAGCACAGAGGCAGCTGTCACCCCGGGACTGGGGGCGGTACGGTTAGAAGAGGGGTGCAGGCACGTGACATGCACCCATGGGCCCCCATGCCCCTTCTCCTGTGGCTGTGACCCGCCCCCAGAGGGAGGCTCAATCCTGCCATTTCACAGATGAGCTGCCTGAGGCCAGCAAGGGGCTGGTTCAGACCCAGGGGCCTCTGAGTCTGAAGGCAGAGCTCTGTCCCACAGCCCTCAGGGCTGAGATGGAGACAAGATGCTGGTGGTCAGTGGTGGGCATGGAGGCTGGCAGGTTCTCTGCTGCCCAGATGCCCTCCTGGCTCCATCCTGCTCTCCCAGAGCTGCCTGGCCTGGCAGGGAAGCCTCAGTGGCCATCTCAGGGTGTGCACAGCAACCAGCTCTCAGGCCACTGGAAGCCAGTGTTCAGCTCCCTGGGCTGTGATCGAGTCACTGTGTCATCTCATCAAATCCCCAAGCAGCCCCAGGGGGCTGCCAGTTTGCCTACAGTGAACGTGTCCCTGTACCTGGCAGTGGGAAGCAGGTATCAGAGAGCCCTGGCCTGGCCTCAGGAATCTGCCTTGCTGTTCCCACATTAGCTGCCCGCTCACTGGGTGGCCTCGGGCAAGTCATGGGAACCATTTGAATGGTCTTCAGTTTCCTTTGCTTTGAAATGAGGACAGTTCCAGCCTTGCTGGCCCCCTGATGAGAGAGCCCTGTGGACTATGGAGTTCTGGCCACTGTCAGGATACTATTAGGATTCCCGGGTGTGGAGACGCCCACACCATTACAGAGCTACATCAATGATAGGTGGTGTGGAGTCTGGGACAACAGCCCAAACGGTGAAGTCTTTTCTCAGGTTCAAACTTTTGATCTGCCTCTTGTTAGCTGTGTGACCTTGGACAAGTTGCTTAACCTCCCTGAGCCTCCATTGACCCATCTCTAAACTGGGGACTAATAGAACATAACTTACAGGGTTGGTGCCAGAATTCAATAAGTTAACAATTTAAATTCCTGCAAACATAGCACCTGATACTGGGTAAGCATTAGTTGTTCTTTCAATGCAGCAACGTGTACCTACTGTGCGCCAGGCCCCACCTAGGCATTCATGCATGTTTATCTCATGCAATCCTCAGAGCAGCCCAGAGACAGGGGAAGGGTGTCCACCTCTTGCGCTCATCAGGCATAACGAGGTAAGAGTTAAGGTTCTCTCCCTGGGCCCCACAGAACATGCTGGATGGAGCTGGAGTCATGAGTCATCTTATTAGCTCCCCCGCCCCACCCCCCATACACACTGGCCAGGGCCTAGGCCCCAAGCCGGTGATAGTTTATGCATTTTCTCCCCAGCTCCCCAGTCTCAGCAGGCTCTCCTGGTCCACAAAGAGAAAGCACAGTCAGACTTTCTGTTCTTGGGAAACCAGGTGTCCCCTTGGCCCCTCTGCCTGTAGGGGGACTCCCTAGGGCCAAATGTGGCCTTCTAGACCAGAACAAGTGCATGCTCCCAGTGGCCACACAGGCCTCCCGGGACACCACCCTCCCACTCCCTCGGCTGTAGGTGGGGCCTCTAGCTGGAGGGGCTGGGCAGCCAGGCACCACCCCACAGCTTCATTCACTGTGTCCTCTGGGCAATCAGCAGAGGAGGACAGGCCCCCGACAGCTTGTGCCCAGCCACCCGATCATTTGGCATTTGGCGCTGGAAAATTCGTTTTCCGAGGTGGATTGTAAACCAGCAGCTCAGCGGCCTGGTTTCCCCACTTTTGGGCACTGGCAGTGGCCACAGCCCGCTTCCTGTTTGTCTGCACCTCCTGAGGTCCAGTTCTTTCCAGGGAGACCGGGTGGGCCAGGATTTCCACTCGGCCCCCTTCGTGGGAGGAGATTGCCACAGGCACAGCCTCTTCTGCTCTGAAGTCTCTTCATCCACTGTGCTGAGGGCTGGGGTGGGGGTTGGGAAGAAGAGGCCAAGGGATGGGTGAGAGCCACAGACCATGGGAGGTGAGCTCTGTGGGGAGGCTTCTGGGAAGGAGGGCTTTAGGTGAGCTCTGTGGGGAGGCTTCTGGGAAGGAGGGCTTTCCCTGGGGTAGGAGACCTGCAAGGGGCCGAGCACCACGGAGTCCAGGCCTGGTTCAGCCGGCTCACCCCACCCCTGCCCCGCAGCCCTGACTCCTGTCCTGCTTGCCAGCCTGGCAGGGGCTGCAAAGGGCAGCTGTGACTCCAGGGCAGAGCTGGCCTGGTTTGAGCTCCAGCCCGAGCCCCTTTTCCAGCCCATTGCGTCTGGTGGCGTCACCATGAGGAACTGGATAGAGGCCGGGCAGGGACAATGGAGCAGACGCTGGGGGGTGCCCAAGGGGTGTCCTCACCCAGACAGATTGCCTCCCCTCCCAGGACCTCCCTGGCCTCTCCATCTGTAATGAAGTACAATCACACAGCATCTCAGAGCGGGAACTGGCTCTTTATAAAGCCTAGCCTCTTAAAAGCAGGGCAGGATGGGAAACTGAGGCCGCAGGAGTGCCAGACTTGACCCTGGTTGCAGACTGCGTCCCCAGCAGGGCTCTGGCTGCCCCACCTCTGCCTCCCCTGCCCTCTTCATCTGCGGTGGGCCTCCGGGGTGGGTGAGGGGTGCCACAGGGCCCTCCCAGCACACAGCCTCATGGAGGTCTCCACTCACTCTGCAGGCACTGATTCCGGCAGCGAGGTGCTCCCTGACTCCTTTCCGTCTGCGCCGGCAGAGCCGCTGCCCTACTTCCTGCAGGAGCCACAGGACGCCTACATTGTGAAGAACAAGCCTGTGGAGCTCCGCTGCCGCGCCTTCCCTGCCACGCAGATCTACTTCAAGTGCAACGGCGAGTGGGTCAGCCAGAACGACCATGTCACACAGGAAGGCCTGGATGAGGCCACCGGTGAGCCCACCCCACATGCCTGGACCCCTCAGGACACCCCAGGCCCAGAGGCACAGGCCTGGCTCCATGTGAGACTTCACACAGCCATGGTGCCCCCTGGTCCTCAGTTCCCACCACCCACCCCAAGCTTCACCTTGGATTAGCATTTCCGCAAATGCTGGCCACGTGTCCCGGCCTGACTTTGGGACCATCCCCACTGCATTCGATAGCACCGAGTGCCCTGTGAGCCCTCACTCCCTTTCCATTTTCTCTCTATCCTTCTGCTTCTGTCAGGGAGCAAGTTCCCGTCAGGTGGGGGCTCTTGAGCCCTCCCAAACACCTGCCAATCTCCCTGTTTAACAAAGAGGGCAGGTTTCTGCCTCACGGCCCTGGCAACCCACGGCACCGACCCAGAATTCAATGCAATTGTTATTTTTACATTTCCTTCTGTTTGCGGAAAGTGATACTGGTTTCCATTCACAATAATGATATGGCATTTCCTGCGTCGAAATAAATTGTTTTAGGGTAAAAAGAAAAAGTTGATAGTATTAAGTAAGTAACCATTCAACTGGTGCTGGGATGTAGCCCAAATCTGGAGGGAGAGAGGAGAGCAGCCGAAACTGGGAAATGCGAGGAAGTGTGGGGTCCCTTCCTTCTCGGATGTGTGGGGGACCCTCGGTACTCCCAGAGGAGGAGGCAGAGCCCTGGGGTTCCCCATATCTCCCAGAACTGAGCCTGCCCCCAGGGTGCCCTCGAGTCTAAGTGAGGGGCTCTTGCTCACTTGCCTCCAGGTCCCTGTTGATAGTGCAGAGTCCTCAGGGCGTCACTTGCCACCAGGTCCCTGTTGATAGTGCAGAGTCCTCAGGGCGAAAAGCCCTTCCTGGGGCTTAAGACAGGCAGGTGGGACCCCCGCTTCAGTCACCTGACAGAGCCAGCCCACCCCAGACTCGAGGGGCTCCCGGGTAGCCTTCCTGGCTTTTTGTTTTTCCCGTCTCTTTCTGGATCCTTTGCTTTCTCTTTCTTCAGCTCTCTTGATTTTCCTGCCTCTCCCTGCTCATTTCTCCCTCTCTCTTTTCCCTATGTGCCTGCTTTCCTTCTTTCTTTTTCTCTCCCTCCCCCTCTCTCTGTCTCATTCTCTGTCTCCCTGACATGCTGTGTCACTGTCCTTCTTTCCCCCTTCTTTAGTTTCTGTTTTGTCATGTAAAGCTCACAGATTTCAGAACCAGTCAGGCTTAAAATCATATTCCAGAATGTACTTAAGGTCACTGAACCGTATTTTACAAATGGTTAAAATGCTAAGTTTTATAGAATGTGTATTTTACCACAATTTAAACATAATTTTAAACAATAGATTTGGAGTCCCATGCTCACCCAAAATATAAAAATGGAAAAGGAAATTTTTTTTTTTGAGACAGAGTCTCGCTTTGTCACCCAGGCTAGAGTACAGTGGCACGATCTTGGCTCACTGCAACCTCCGCCCCCTGGGTTCAAGCAATTCTCCTGCCTCAGCCTCCCGAGTAACTGGGACTACAGGCGCCCACCACCACACCTGGTTAATTTTTTGTATTTTTAGTAGAGACGGAATTTCACCACGTTAGCCAGGATGGTCTCGATCTCCTGACCTCATGATCCTCCTGCCTCGGCCTCCCAAAGTGCTGGGATTACAGGTGTGACCCACTGCACGCAGCCGGAAAAAGGAATTTTTAAGGGGAAACTAAACAACACATATTTGCCAGCTGCCCCCACTCTTTGACTGAGTGACCCTGGGGAAGTCACTCGACCTCTCTGAGCCCCAGTTCTTTTCTTTGTAAACTGGGAAGTTGACTGAAGGTCCTGGTGAGGGTAGAGCCAGGTGGCACACATAGCACAGAGCAGCATGCCAGGGCCCAGCAGGCAGTCAATAAACACCTGCTTCCTCTGTCCTCTTTCTGGGCTTTCCTTGGCCTCTTTCTCTCAAACGGTCCTTACCTCTCTGCCCACTGAGCTCCTCTGGCCTGTATCAGAGGTCAGCCATCGGGGTCTGGACAAGGCAAGGGAACAGCATGCCCGCTGGGGCCCCTCACAGGCCATTAGTATAGTAATAATAACCCTGTGATTATTACTAATAATAACAGCATGGCTCTTACTTCCCTGCCACCAGGCACACAGGCCCTGCCAGCCCTAGAAATTGGGGCACTGTTGTCCCCATTAGCTGCAAATAATGGGCAGAGCTTCCTTGGCAGTGGTGGGGCCTGATTCCACTTCAGCCTCCCACTCTCTAGCCCTGGCTTTCCCTCGCACTCTCTGAGGCCTGAAAACAGAAGAGGATGACTGGAGGCCAGGAGGGGCAGAACAGCCCCCCACCAACTTGTGGCCAGATCGGGGCAGGCAGCCCAACCCTGGGTGTCCTGGTCCAGACATTGCTATGCTTGGGAGGGCAGTCTGGTGCTGGGCCTCAAGCCTGGGACACCGGAGGTCCCTGTCCTATGCTCCCTGCATCTCTGCTTGCTGCTGATGATGGACGAGGTGTCGCACCTCCTCCCTGGTGGTGGTTTCCTTCTGTCCAGCTGTCGGTGCTGCTGAAACCTTCTTGCGTGGATGACCCCCTTAAAAGGGCCCACTCTTCCAGGTTCACAGTCTGGTAAGCAAGGGGCAGGGCTCTGCTCCCTGGGCCATGCAGCATTGACTGTGGAGCCAGCCCCCGGGCAGCCATGGCAGGCAGGCACTGCCACCCACCCCTGAAGCAGCCTCTTCCCTGGATGGCAAATCCCTAGCCGCCTCCCATTTAGATCCTTGGCCATCAGGACGGGGCTGTCCCCTCTGTCTGGACTCCCTGCACAAGGACCCCACCCTCCTCAACAATAGGAGAGTTACAGCAGTGACTTTATCAGGAGAGGTCCAGAGAGGAGTTGTGGGTGAGGGGACCAAGCTCTAACCTGGGAAAGACGCCAGGGAGCTGACCGCTGTGCAGCAGCTTGCTGGGGAACTTAGTGCCTGCCACTGACCCTCTCTGGGCCTCAGTTTCTTCAAAGGTAACAGAAGAAGCTGGTTGAGATCCAGATGACTTGCCAGAGTATATCTGTGTCTGGCCCAGGCTGGGCATTGTGGTGGAGTAGTCACCATAACTTGTTTAGAGTTTACCTTGAGACTTTACTATGATGAGGGATCTGAGGCTCAGAGAGACTGAGTAACTTCGCAAAGGTCACCCAGCTGGGGTTTGAGGGTGGGGCCAGGATGCAAACCTGTCCAGCCATCCAACCCTGTCCTTACCCACCATGCCACCGGCTGTGCGTACCTTAACAATCCATGGTGCAATGAGAGGATGAGATAGGACACATTGTGGCAGGGAGGAGCAGCTTTAGCAATTCTGAGACACAAGGCAGTCAGGGAGGCTTCCTGGAGGAGGAAGAGGCCTCTATAACCTTTGGGGAGGAACTTCAGATGAATGTCCCCATTCCTGGCAGGTTCCCCCCTTTCTTGAGCATGGAGGGCTTCGTTGAGGGATGGTTGACTGAAATCCTAGTGACCCCCTTGTGTAGGCTGGTAGGTCCCGTTATGTAGGAAGTTTCCCAGGCCCTGACCAGGGAGCCTTTGAGAGATCAGGGGCTCCCTGGAAGAGGGACCTCCTCAGCTCGAGGTCCACATGGCCTGAGTACTGATCAGGGAGAGCAGGTGTCCCACCTCTGCACGTGCTGAGCCCCCTTTCTGTGCCAAGCCCTGGTCCACAGCAGTGAGCAGGACAAAGCCCCATCTTGTTCTCCTGCAGGAGACAGACATTTAACACATGAATGCGTCCATAAATAATCTGAGTCCAGCTAATGATGGGTGCTGGGAGGAGACGAAGCTGGGTAGGAGAGTGATTGCTGCATAGACAAACTTCGGGTGCAGTGGTGGGAGTGCTGAGCAGTGCTGGGAGAGCTGTGGGGGAGGCGCAGGGTGGAGGGGGCTTTCCTTGGGAAGTGAGGCTGATCTGAAATCTGGCAGGGACTGAGAGGCCACTGGGCCCAGAGGAGACAGAAGAGTTCCAGGCAGGGGACTGATGTGCAAGGGCCCCGTGGCTCTGTAGCCACAGAGCCAGGGAACATGAGAGCCTGGAAGACACCGGCTGAGGCTGCAGTGGGGTGGGGATGGTGGATGCACAGTGCAGCTCAGAGCCGCTCCTGGGGATGACCCTACAGGCCTGCAGGCCACTGAGAGCCCGCATAAAGGGTCTCATATCAGGGAGGAATGACACACCGCTTGTGCATTTTGGAGATGACACTAGCTGCCAGGTAGAAGATGCATTGGAATGGCAGAGGGCTTGTGTTAGCCACTGCAGTGTGCAGGTGAGTGGCCATGAAGCTTGGGCCAGGGTGGAGACAGGAGACAGGAGGAATGGATGGAACGGGGCACGTGGTAAGAGAGCCAGCAGGACCCGAGGTGGAAGGCCTGGGGTGTCCTGTGCCTCACATCCTTGCTTTGCCCCTGCCCTCTGACGGGACTCTCTTCTCCTCCCAGGCCTGCGGGTGCGCGAGGTGCAGATCGAGGTGTCGAGGCAGCAGGTGGAGGAGCTCTTTGGGCTGGAGGATTACTGGTGCCAGTGCGTGGCCTGGAGCTCTGCAGGCACCACCAAGAGTCGCCGAGCCTACGTCCGCATCGCCTGTACGCCACCCTGACCCCCGCCCCGTCCCTGCAGGACCCTTCCCCAACCCCGAGGATGCTGGAGAGGGAACTTCACATCTGTGGGGCCTCCTCCAGCATCCCTGGCTGAGGATGCCTGCGGCAGAGACATCCCAGCACATGGATGCCAGCTCAGAGACGGCTCCTAGACCCAGAACCTGGGCCTCTTTTCATCTACTTCTGTATAAAAGAAGCTGGCAGCTTCCTCCCCCATCCTGATCCACTATGTGCTTAGGATCCCAGAGTCAGGGAGGGAACCCTGTTCCCCTAAGTCTGCCTAGTGAGGCCCCTCCTTTGGAGAAGAGGAAATTTCCCAGGCAAAGGACAGGTGGGCCGGTGAACAGTTCCCTGGGTCTGCACTGCCACCCAGTGGCCACAGTGTAGCACATCAGGTTCCAGTTCCCGCACCTGACTGCCTCGGGACCCTCTCCCTTCTCCCAGACCTGCGCAAGAACTTCGATCAGGAGCCTCTGGGCAAGGAGGTGCCCCTGGACCATGAGGTTCTCCTGCAGTGCCGCCCGCCGGAGGGAGTGCCCGTGGCCGAGGTGAGCGGGGATGTAGAGACCACAGCCCTGTGGCCATGCCTGCGGAGGCCAGGCAGGCACGGTATTTACCATCAGCCATGGTGCTAGTCTCCCAGAGCCCTACCCCTTTCACAGATGAGATTGAGGCTTGCGAAAGAGAAGAGAACTGCCACCTCTGCGGAACACAGCAATGCCAGATCCCAGCTGGGTCTGCCACAGGCATAACCCCACAGGATGGGGTGGCTAGGGCAGAAATCCCCAGAACTCAGGAGCTCCTTAGGTGGACCCCCAGCTCAGTCTCAATCTCCTGCCCCACCCGGAACTCAAGGCCCCAGCTTTCTGGATGCCAAAGGGTCCTATCCTGCATGTGTATGAGTGTGTTCTCCCCCACGAGCTGGTCACCCCTTCCTGAAACCACACAGTCTTTGGATTGCCTGTCCTCTCTCGCCATCCTTACCTCTGTTCCAGACATACTCCCTGCACTGGTGGTCCAGGGAGTAGAGCTGCATCTCAGCTTTGCCCAGTGGAGTGGACGGTTGGGGTAGTCAGGACCTTGACTTCCAGCCTGGGATCAGCCCTGTCTGATCCCAAAACCGTGCACTCATTGCTCAGCCTCTCCCAGCCCAAACCCTCCTCTGCATAGTGGGCTCAGACAAACACCCGTGGCCCATATGTGCTCGACACTTGGCATGCTGGTCTCTGCAACAGCCCTGCAAAGTGGATGTTACCATTCCATCTTACAGCAGGGAAGCAGGGCTGGGAGGGGCCCAGTGGCCACCTAGGGTGAGGTAGCTGGTGAGTGGCAGAGCTGGGGTTTGTACCCAGGTCTGCCAGACCCGGGGACCTTCTTCCTATCACCTTCCAGGCTTTTCATCCTGGCTAGTAGAGCTGGGAGGAGTTAATGATAAAGACAGATACTCCTGGCTAGCGCTTATTTAGTTAGCTTAACTCAACTTACTCTGAGTACTGTTCTCGGCACCTTACACATTCTAACTCGTGTAATCCTCACAATGGATCCCTATGGGGTAGGTGCTATTCAGTTCCATCTTGCAGTCGATGAAACTGAGACCCTGAGTGGTAAGTCCCCTCCCAAGACCACCCAGCTGGCAAATAGCACTCTTAACCCTGGAGCTGTACAGTGTCCAGTCCCACCCAGGCCCTGCCTCACTGCCATGACCGTGGTGTGGACCCAGGTAGAACTGCCTTTCTTCTGTTTATGGTCAGACCTGCCCTGGGCCCTCACTGCCCCCTCACTCCCACTCTTGCAGGTGGAATGGCTCAAGAATGAGGATGTCATCGACCCTACCCAGGATACCAACTTCCTACTCACCATCGACCACAACCTCATCATCCGCCAGGCCCGGTTGTCAGACACTGCCAACTATACCTGCGTGGCCAAGAACATCGTGGCCAAACGCCGGAGCACCACTGCCACCGTCATCGTCTACGGTGCGGGCCTCTCAGAGTGGGAGGGGCAGACACGGCCAAGGGAGGGAGGAGAGAGGCTGGGGCTAGGTGGGACCCCTGGCTTGGTAGGGAGAATGCAGCCCAGAGAGAGGAAGTGAATTGACCAAGGTCACAACACAGCAAAATTCATGGCCAAGTTGGGCATTCCTGGGTTCCCAGCAAGGAACACTCCTCAGTTCTCAGGATGCCTTGCCTAACTCTGAAGGAGAAGAACCAACTCTCTCCAAGTCTGGGGGCTGAGGCAGGACCCAGTCAGTATGCCCAGAGGCCTGTTGTCCTTGTAGAGTTAGGGACCAATGCCCAGGCTTGTGAGCTGTTCTCTGCTTCTCCCTTGGACCCTGTGGGTGGGAGGAGTGGAGCCACAGCTGAGGCGACTTTACAGAGTTCTAGAAAGAGCCCTGTACTAGGTTCCAGCTCCAGGCACAGTCGCAGGCCCCCATTACTCCCGGGATGAGCCTAGGCAACTGGCAGCCCTTTCTGGACCTTCCTTGCCATCTTACAACAAGCTGGGGCGTAGACAGTGACTTCCCCGGTCCCCTCTGGTGCTGATGGTGGCAGCCCAGCTCTGCTGCCACTTCGGAGTCCCTCACACTGTAGGCAGATGGGGTCTCACCAGAGAGGCCAGGCTTCAGCAGAGGGGCCTCGTCAGGGTGAGGGATGGGTTTGGGGGAGGGGAGAGGGTTCCAGAGCCAGGCCAACCAGGTGACCGCTGCCGCCTTGCAGTGAATGGTGGCTGGTCCAGCTGGGCAGAGTGGTCGCCCTGCTCCAACCGCTGTGGCCGAGGCTGGCAGAAGCGCACCCGGACCTGCACCAACCCCGCCCCACTCAACGGAGGGGCCTTCTGCGAGGGCCAGGCCTTCCAAAAGACCGCCTGCACCACCATCTGCCCAGGTAAGGTGCCTCGTCCATGCCCAGCCCCACCCTGAACCCTGCCCCACCTTCTGTATTGTGTGCCAGAGCCAGGACAGCCATCCTCTCCCTAGCATGGAGAGCAGAAGGTGCTTGTCCCAAGCCCACAGCTGGCTGCCCAGGCTGACGAGATGCTCTGATCTCTGACTTGTTCTGCCCTGGGCTGCTGGTGAGATGGAGGCAGAGGGTCTGAGTGGTGGCCCCTTCTCCCTGACCCTCTAGCCTGGGCTCTTCTGTCCTCCAAGCTGAGGGTTCTCAGTGTCAGTGTGTCAGCCCCAGGCCAAGGTTTCAGAGGGACAGCCTCTTGCCCCTAACTGTTAAGACACACCGTGGCCACAGACCCTATTCACACTCACAGCCATCCTCCTATTCCTCTCTCTGTGCAGCCCCTCTGCTTCCCTACCTCCACACATGTGCTGTGTTCTCTCCCTTGGGTTGTATGTTTGTGCCTACACTGTTTTTCTTTACCCTGGGTTTGTGTCTGCGTGTGTAAACTGTGCACTGGGCTGTATCGTATTGATGACCTTATGCATCTATCTGTACCCTCTTTGTCCACCTGCCAGGTGCATCTGGCTGTTCATTCGCATGGGGCTATGTGGATATCATGTGGATTTCTCTGTGTGGCACACATGTGTCCTGGGTTCCTCATTTCCTTCCACAGTGTGTATGCATGCATGTGTGTTGGCACATTGCTGTGTTCTGCACACGTAATTGTGTGTGCACATGTCTCTGCGTGCACATGTCTGTGCGTGCACATACTCCTGTATGCCATGCTCTTACAGTCGATGGGGCGTGGACGGAGTGGAGCAAGTGGTCAGCCTGCAGCACTGAGTGTGCCCACTGGCGGAGCCGCGAGTGCATGGCGCCCCCACCCCAGAACGGAGGCCGTGACTGCAGCGGAACGCTGCTCGACTCTAAGAACTGCACAGATGGGCTGTGTATGCAAAGTGAGTCACAGGGAAGGCGGGGCCCTGGGGGTGGGGACTCTGGAGCCATATAAGGGTACCCCAAACCCAGCGCCATGCCTCAGTGCCCAGCCTGCAGCGTGGCAGTCCTCAGGGCCTCTATCCGCCCACCGCATCCATCATCTCATCTCATCCTTCCCATTGCCTTCTCTGCCACTGTTTCCCTGTCACCTATGTCATTGTCTTTCCCTTTATTTCCCTTGACAGATAAGAAAACTCTAAGCGACCCCAACAGCCACCGTAAGTCCCCTTTCATGGCTGTCCTCTTTCCTCTGGGGGATCCCTGGTTCTCTTTGGCTGGCTTTTCCCGGGATCAGGGTACAGGGCAGGGAGAGCTGAAGGTGCCGCCCTACCCACCCGCCATGGGATCATCTACACCTGACACTGCATGTGTCTGCATCTCCATCACCGGCAGACAGGCAGACCCTTGGCTGACAGAAAAGAAAGGCCCTAGGACACCCTACTGAGCTTCCTCTCATAGGAGGGGAAACTGAGTCTCAAAGAGAAGAAGGGACTTGGCCAGAGGCACAGGCAAGAAGTAGCAGAGTGAAGATTTGAACCCAAATATTTTTATAGCCAAAGCTGGTGTTCTTAACCATATGCCCTTGGCCCTCCTCTCTGGACCAGGGCCGGGGCATCATCACTGCAGTTCCCCCTCATGCCCCTTGTTGTACCTCCGCCCCAGCAGCTGGGCCAAGCCTCCCAAATGGTCTGTGATGCCCGCTGCCCTGTGTCAGCTCCGGGGGGCGTGCCCTTCAGCCCCAGTGGCTGCACCGCCACTGCAGTCATACCAGAGCAGCAAAGTCACTTGAGCAGATTGGCCCATGGTAATTAAACCACAATTTCCAGATAGTTCTGGAATCATAAAATCAGTGAGGCCCTTGGCCGAGCTCACTGGGGCTCGGGCTGGGGATGATTCGAGTGTAAATCACCAGGCAAGTGGCCCCAGTGTTAGTGAGGACAACAGGAGGCAGAGCCAAGCTGGGGGAGCCATTTCTTTGCTGAGCCAGGAGCCCAGCCCTGAGGGATCCTCTGGGGAGCCCAAGAGTGAAGGCTGCTGAGGAGAGATACTGGGGGACAGAAGTTGGAAGTGGGCAGACATCCAGGGCTGGGAGCCATGCCCTGCCTTGCTGAAAGCCTCAGGCTGACCCCAAGTGCAGAGTGTGGAGGACTCCAGGCAGAGGAAGCAGGCCTACTTCTCTGAGGGCCCCCCAGGGAGGGAGCGCCTGGACAGGTGCTTCCTGGAGCTCCCAAAGGAAGCAAGGGGAAGAGCAGCCATCTTGGCCGCCAATTTTGCTCCCCCTGAACTGTCCAGTGTGGAAGCCACCAGCCACGTTTGGCCGTTTAAACTTTTATTTAGCTTAATTAAAATTAAATAATTTTTAAAAATTCAGTTCCTCAGTGGTACTGGCCACATTTGAGTTGTTCAGGAGCCATACGTGGCTAGTGGCTGCATACCGGACACTGCAGACACAGGATATTCCACCGCTGTAGAGAGCTGCACCAGAGAGCCCTACTTCAGACCCTGCCACTTTGACCTTGAGGCTTCCTGCCTGGCCGTGTTTGCCTGGGGGAGGAAAGTGTAGCCATGGCTTGCCTCCCTGGGCCCATCCTTCTCCCCACATGCCCACCTCTTCTCCACCACATTGCTGTGCATCTCATTCCACGTCTTCAGCTCCCCATCCCTCCACCTCCCACCCTCAGAGCAGGGAATGGAAGAAGAGTTCAGAACAGCTACTTACAAAGATAACAGAGCCAGAAGAGCTTATCCACGTACCAAGCCAACAGAGCCAGGGCCTTTGGTCCTATGGAAATTGCTGCAGACTCAGAGGTTTCAAAACCCAGTGCTCACAGGGCAAATTATGTAGCCTCATGGCCCTGAGCCACAGACCCTGTCTCCTCAGCAGCGAGCAACGAGTTAACACATGGCGTGAACATGTTTGTTCTTTTCTTCTCATGCCACAACTAGAAGGGCAGTGAGGCAGGGACTTCGAGCCCGTTTTACTGATAGAGAGGTTTAAGGCTAGCCTGAGGTTGCCAGCCTGTGTCGGCGGGGCTCAGACTGGAACTCAGCACCGTGCTGGTTGGCCCTGGACCCTGCCCTTTCCAGGGACCCAGGGCCTCCCTGACTCCCCCAGGGCCTGGTGTCTGTACTGCCCCTTATGTGGTCTTCCTGTCCCCGCAGTGCTGGAGGCCTCAGGGGATGCGGCGCTGTATGCGGGGCTCGTGGTGGCTGTCTTTGTGGTCGTGGCAATCCTCATGGCGGTGGGGGTGGTGGTGTACCGCCGCAACTGCCGTGACTTCGACACGGACATCACTGACTCATCTGCCGCCCTGACTGGTGGTTTCCACCCTGTCAACTTCAAGACGGCCAGGCCCAGTAAGAACCTGAGGATGTCTGGGGTGGTTGGCAGAGGCAGGATACCCAGAGGGCTCTGGTGGTACCCAGACCAGAGCCAGGGTCCTGACTCCCTCCCGGGGTTTTTCCATAGAGATAACTATGTGGATGGGTATGGATTAGAGAGCTACAGAGAAGGAAGGGAGTGACCCAGGCTGCGGGATGCCCAAAGCTTCCCGCAGCTGGCAGCAATTGAGCCTTTCACAGCTGGACATTTGGGTGGGATTTTGCAGTGGGAGCTGGGCCAGTGAGATGAGGCACAGCTGAGTCTGACTATAGCCCCTACTCCTGCAGACAACCCACAGCTCCTACACCCCTCTGTGCCTCCTGACCTGACAGCCAGTGCCGGCATCTACCGCGGACCCGTGTATGCCCTGCAGGACTCCACCGACAAGATCCCCATGACCAACTCTCCTCTGCTGGACCCCTTACCCAGCCTTAAGGTCAAGGTCTACAGCTCCAGCACCACGGGCTCTGGGCCAGGCCTGGCAGACGGGGCTGACCTGCTGGGGGTCCTGCCGCCGGGCACATACCCTAGTGATTTCGCCCGGGACACCCACCTCCTGCACCTGCGCAGCGCCAGCCTTGGTTCCCAGCAGCTCTTGGGCCTGCCCCGAGACCCGGGGAGCAGTGTCAGCGGCACCTTTGGCTGCCTGGGTGGGAGGCTCAGCATCCCTGGCACAGGTGAGCCCCTGCTCTGCTTGTGTGTCAGCCTGGCCTCAGCACCTCCTCTGCAGACTGCCCCCACACCCATCCAGCAGAAGATAGGGCTGCCCTAATCCCATCTCACAGATAGGGAAAGGGAGGCCTGGTGGCAGGAAGCGAGTATAAAATAGAGAGGTCTGACTAGAAAAGCTAGGCTTCAGGCCTGCCTGTGCCCTCACTAGGGCAGAGGAACCTTGGGCCAGCCACCTTCTAAGCTTCGGTGTCTCTGTTGTGTGAGAGAGAATAGTACTATGTAGTTCAGCAGACCTACAAAGCACTGTCCTAGAACTAGCAGCAGAGGGGCAGGGGCGCCCATCTTAGTTTGCAAAGCCAGCAATTAACAGCTTCCCAGCATCATACACTAAGCTAGGAGTAGAGCTGGCACTTGGACCTCCAGACCCCATAGCAATGTCAGAGACCCCTGTCTTCCTAGACAAGCCAGCACTGATCAGTGGCCTGGCCTCTGCTTGCATCCAGTTCCCAGACCCCCTCCCACCCCTGGCTGGTGACCACCTGGAGCTCAGGAGATATCTTTCTCTCCTAGCCCCAAGCTGGGGCCAATTTCCCAAACCCTTGTTCTTCTGAGCTCCTGGACTCCCTGCTGACCTCCCTCTCCCACTAGGGGTCAGCCTACTGGTGCCCAATGGAGCCATTCCCCAGGGCAAGTTCTACGAGATGTATCTACTCATCAACAAGGCAGAAAGCACCCTGTGAGTAGAGCCCCAGGCGCTGCTCTTTTTTCTTCCTCCCATCCCTTCCTGCATGCCCACACTTGGCGCCCCTTCTAAGCCTGATGCTAAGACTAAACAGTCCTCCAAGGAAAGCATTAATCTTACTGGGTCCATATTTAAAACTTGCAGAACCAATACCATAAATCATAAAACTCAAAGGCAATTGACAAGCTGGCTACAAGTATGATAAAGGGCTGAATATCCTTACTATGTAAAGAGATTTTGTAGATCAATAAGAAAAAGTAAACATCTCACTGTGAAAATGGGCAAAGGATGTGAACAAGTGATTCACACACACACTCTCACACAAACACACTGGCCAGTAGGTTATGAGAAAATGTTCAGTCTAATTTGCGGTCAGAGAAAACTAATGAAAAAAAACACAAGGTATATTGGGATTTTATTATTATTATTATTATTATTACTATTATTATTAAGGAATTTGCAAGGACCTTTTTCCGAATGATAATACCCTCTTACTGGCAAGAGGGTGGGAACATGGCCTTCTGTGGCACGTGGGCGGGAGTAGTGATTGGAACCAGCTCTCTGGAGGGCACTTTAGCGTGATCTATTGAAAACCTTCCAAGATTACACAACCTTGGAAAATGTAAGCAAGGAATTTTGAGCTATGATAATGTTGCAGTGAAACAGCAAAAATCTGGAAACGACCTCAAGGTTCATGCCATTTTCTTTGCCTCCTTTGCCCCCATGACCTCTGGGAATGCAGAGTCCTGAGTGGCAAAGAGCTGCCCTCCACCTCCCGGTCCTGGGCAGACTTGGGAGCCCAGCAGGAGCCTGCACCTTTGCCGAGCTCTTCACTACCTCCCTCCTACCCTGTGTCCTCCCCCAGCCCGCTTTCAGAAGGGACCCAGACAGTATTGAGCCCCTCTGTGACCTGCGGACCCACAGGCCTCCTGTTGTGCCGCCCCGTCATCCTCACAATGCCCCACTGTGCCGAAGTCAGTGCCGGTGACTGGATCTTTCAGCTCAAGACCCAGGCCCACCAGGGCCACTGGGAGGTGAGGAGCCAGGGTGAAGGTTGGCCCAGCTCTCCCAACCTGCCCAGGAAGGCAAAAGAAAGCCCTTTTCCTCTGGCCCAGCCTCAATAACTGTGACCACTACCCCACCCTTGCTGTCCCCTACAGGAGGTGGTGACCCTGGATGAGGAGACCCTGAACACACCCTGCTACTGCCAGCTGGAGCCCAGGGCCTGCCATATCCTGCTGGACCAGCTGGGCACCTATGTGTTCACGGGCGAGTCCTATTCCCGCTCAGCAGTCAAGCGGCTCCAGCTGGCCGTCTTCGCCCCCGCCCTCTGCACCTCCCTGGAGTACAGCCTCCGGGTCTACTGCCTGGAGGACACGCCTGTAGCACTGAAGGTAGGGCCAGCTGCAGGTGCCCACACAGCCCTGGCCGGCCAGCTGCATGATCCCTGCCAGCATCCCCCTCCCCAGGCTTGTGGGCCCTCCCAGGAACCCTTCCCCACCACCAGCCTTATTAGGTTACGCATGCGGCCCTCACACACTGAAACAGCCTTGGGCACAGGGCCTCCCTCACCAAGATCCAGGTTAGAGGTGGGAGGCAGACCAGGGATCCCTGAAGGCTCTGATGGGGTCTGCCCCAGGACCAAGGGGGCATCAGACCAGGAGGGGCTTGGGCTGGTGGGGAGGGTCTCTGGGAAGGCTGACATGTAGGAGTTTCAGCAGAGAGGAGTGAAGGGCATTCCAGACTGACGGAAATGATTGTGTTTCATATGCGTTTCAGCTGAAAGGCATAGGGAATGTGTGAATGTAAGGGCAGGACCGATGGGCAGGGCTCAGCCTCCCAGGAGCCTGTGCCAAGGAATTTGGAATCCACCTGGCAGGAAGGGGAATGGACCTGGTAGACACCTGTTCACAGGGGCTCTTTAGAAAGCCCCTGTGGCTATACTTGGGGTGGGTAGATGAGAGGGGCTGGACCCTGGGCCACAGGGAGTGACAGCAGCCAGGAGAGGTGGGGCTGGATGCTATGTGTGCTCAGTGGAATGGACAGACCCAGTAACTGATGGGATGGGCAGTGGGAGGGGAAGTTAAGGCTGACAGCCAAGCTCCTAGCATGTATAGAAGGATGGAGAGCCATGCCCCAAGTGAAGGAAGGGTCGTGCAGATGAGGGGTGGTCGAGACAGGAGGGAGGGAAGTGGAGGGGACGGTCTTTTAGCACCTAGAGCCTGATGATCGCAGGTATGGAGCCCTGTGTTAGCACCACTATTCCCTGCCAGCCTCAGAGCCCTTGTGCATTCCCCCATTCTCAGGAGCTCAGGCTCATCCTGATGTAACCCTGGAAGTGTACAGATACTTGGCCGTGTGTGAGCCCGTTCCCCTCCCTCCTCCCATCTGCCCTCCTCAGCGCCTCGTTGGTCCTTTCCCATGGCTCCATGCACCTCCCATTTCTGCTCCCTGGCCCCATCCAGCTCCTTCATCTCCCAGGCTCATGGGACTTGTCCCAAAGCCCACACTGCAGACAGCATAGGTGAAAGAGGCCCACGGGAGAAGGAGTGTCCCTTGCTGGGAGGACACTGGCTTGAGATGCCAGTGGTCCTGCGATGGGTGGGAGGTGCCTGGAAAGTGCTCCTGCAGCTGGATCTCTTGGTCCTGGGGCATTGGCTAATGGCCAGCTTTGGCCAGAGTGCTATAGAAATCAAGAGGGAAGTTACCAGGTTTTGGCCTGATGGCATTCTTTGTTTATTCAACCTCCATCCATTATCCATCCATCTGTCCATCTGTTCATCCATCCATCCGTCTTTCTGTTCATCTGACCATATACCCATTCAGTCAGCAGCCCATCTGTTTACCTATTCATTGCTCGTCTATCCATTCATTTATGTTTTCTTCCATCTTTCTATTCATACACCCATCCTTGTATATCCATCTGTATATTCATCTGTCTATCTTTCTAGCCATCAATCTGTTTATCCATCCATCTGTCCATTTATTAGTCCCTCTAGCCATACGGTCATCTATAGATTCATTCATCTAGCATCTTCCCCACTGTCTGTCCATCCATCCATCATCCATTCATCTTCTCATACCATAAGCCCTCTGTGAGCTCTTGCAAATGCCCAGCCACGCACTCAGATGGGACCCTGCCTGCTGCCCTGCGGAGTGCAGCAGAAGAGGCCCATTGGCCAAGTGTCATGGGTTCCCCTTCCCCATGCCCCTGGCCCACAGGAGGTGCTGGAGCTGGAGCGGACTCTGGGTGGCTACTTGGTGGAGGAGCCAAAACCCCTGATGTTCAAAGACAGTTACCACAACCTGCGCCTCTCCCTCCATGACCTCCCCCACGCCCACTGGAGGAGCAAGCTGCTGGCCAAATACCAGGTGAGGGCTGGGCTGATGGGTGCGGAGGGGCAACACTTAAGGGCTGCCCGGGAAGACCAGCTCCCTCCCGGGCTCTGCCTCCCAGCTCTGCCCTGCGGCCTTACCCCTCCCTGGGTCTCTCACTGTCTCTGTCTTCTCCCAGCCCAGTCTCCAGGATCCCAGCCATCCCCAAGCACATCCCCAAATTCAGGGCAGTGGGCAGCCACATGTCCACTTCTGCCCTGTCACATCCCTACATGCACAGACGCCTGTGCCCTTCATCATCACAGAGGCTCCCCACCCTCCAGGGCATGCCCTCCTGGCAGACTGTCCCTCTCATCTCTGACAGCCACAGCCTGCTGCTGCCCACCCAGCAGCACCTGAGACCATGAGGCCCCCCAGCCCCCAACACACACACACCTGTGCCTTTCCTTCCCTCACGTACCCTGCCTCAGCTCCCTTCTGGAACTGAGGGTCTGACACCAACTCAGCTGGCTAGCTTAGGGCACTTGACCTCTCCCCATCTGGATGGAGAGAACTGAAGTGCCCACCGAAGCTCCCTGAGCTCTCCCTGAGCCTCCATTTCCATGAGGACAGGGCAGGCTGGCCTTGCCTGCCTGGTCCTGACCCCCTCCTCCTGCAGGAGATCCCCTTCTATCACATCTGGAGCGGCAGCCAGAAGGCCCTCCACTGCACTTTCACCCTGGAGAGGCACAGCTTGGCCTCCACAGAGTTCACCTGCAAGATCTGCGTTCGTCAAGTGGAAGGGGAGGGCCAGATATTCCAGCTGCACACCACACTGGCGGAGGTGAGGGAAGGGGGGCCAGATATTCCAGCTGCACACCATGCTGATGGAAGTGAGGGCCAGAGGACACCTCTAGGGTTTGGGGCTGGGCTGCAGCACGCAGACCCCTGTAGTTCCCTCTCCCCTCCCAAGTCTAAGCAGACAGTTGGTCATGTTTTGCTAACAAGCATCATGTATTGATTGAGTGCCATTCACATGCTTGGCATATACCAGAAAACTTACATGATCTCTCTAAATCTTCACAAGTACCAGGAGATGCATGACAGATATGATCCCCACTTGGGAGGTGAGAAAGTAGGTTTTAGGAAGGGCAAGGATTTGCACACTATGTACCAATGGCAAGACTGGATTTGAACCCAGGTTGATGCAAGGACCAGGTCTATGGTTCTCAACCGTTATAAACCTGGATTGAGATTAAAACTCAGGCCACCCCGGATGACAGCACTAGATCCTCCTCATGGGGCATTGTAAAGAGCACTGGATACAGGTCTGGACCCAGGTCTGCCACTAACTTGGCATGTGGCCATGAGCAGGCCACTCCCCTTTTCTAGACTTCATTTTCCACCTGTACAAATGGGTGCATGTAGATTAGACTGTGGCTGGGGCTCCTTGGGGCTTCCTAACTATGAGGCTGCATCTGCATTTGCCTGGGGCATTAGATAAGCATGGTGCACCCCCTGAGGCCTGGAGGATGTCCATGCAGGCCTTGCCCTTGGGAACTGACCCTTCAAGGGAGAAGCCCCTGCCTGAACAGTGGGAGCCTGTCCAGAGGAGGTGGGAGTGACTCAAGGCTCAGTGAGCTCACAGTCCAAGGGGAGGGAGGCTGGAGAGCAGTGCCCAGCGCTGTGCCCCTCTCACTCTTGGTCCCCACCCTTGCAGACACCTGCTGGCTCCCTGGACACTCTCTGCTCTGCCCCTGGCAGCGCCGTCACCACCCAGCTGGGACCTTATGCCTTCAAGATCCCGCTGTCCATCCGCCAGAAGATATGCAACAGCCTAGATGCTCCCAACTCACGGGGCAATGACTGGCGAATGTTGGCGCAGAAGCTTTCTATGGACCGGTGAGTATCCCAAACCACAGCCCACCCCCATCTGCCTTTGTCCTCAAGGTCTCACAGGGGCAGGCAGGGCAGGCAGCCTGACAGCCAAGACCAGCTCCCAGACCAGCCGCCCTTTTGCCACCATTTGTGGCAAATCAGGAACTCAGGATTGGATATGCAAAGTTCAAGAGTCCTGCTCCCTTGAGGAGCATCATGCTCAGAGCACTGGTCCTCGAGCCAGGCAGACTCTCAGGCCCCGCTCTTTTCCCATTGTGCAGGGATAACGCTCCACCTGCCCATCTCACAGAACAGCAGGAGACTCAAAGCCAGAGCATCAGCTCGGTGCCATCATTGTCAGCACCTGGTGTCTAGGACAGAGAAGGTGCTCCGGGGATGCTTGCTGACTGGCTGAGATACACTTTGGTGTCAAAACTCCTTTGGATAACTTCAAATGCTGGATAAATGAATATAAAGCCAATGATAATAAGTATTATATGTATTGAAAGATGTGTAATAAACCTGCATTGAGCAGATGCTTTAGATAAGACATTTTACTAGAAATGAGTAGGACTTACAAAGATGGCTAAGGCTTTGTTCCTCCTATCAGGGGAGTTCCTGGGAGCAGGAGGGAACACAGGTGGGAGGAATGAGCACATGCTACACGTGGTCATTCTCTCTTGGGGCCAGTGTCTTTCAATGATAATAACGATGATGATGAACAAGATGGTTACATGCTAGAGACAACGCTGGACCCTTGCTTTATATGATCTTGGATCTTGTTGAGAGGTAACTGGCATTGTTCCGATTTTAGAGACAAGTAGACTAAGATTCTGAGCCCTAGGTTCTGACTTGCCCAGAGCCACACAGACTGCAACACAGTAGCTGGAATTCAGACCCAGGACAGTAGGACACCAAAGCTCATAGCCTTCCCACTTCCCCTTGTGCCCCTTCACCCCCAGGCTCCAGGAAGGAGCTAAGTGCCTGGGGACCTCAGTGCCCTCCTTCTCTCTGCCAGGTACCTGAATTACTTTGCCACCAAAGCGAGCCCCACCGGTGTGATCCTGGACCTCTGGGAAGCTCTGCAGCAGGACGATGGGGACCTCAACAGCCTGGCGAGTGCCTTGGAGGAGATGGGCAAGAGTGAGATGCTGGTGGCTGTGGCCACTGACGGGGACTGCTGAGCCTCCTGGGACGGTGGGCTGGCAGGGACTGACAGGAGGCAGGTGCAGGGAGGCCTGGGGGAGCCTCCTGATGAGGGTGTTTGGCCTCTGCTTCCTCCCAGTTCACATCCAGAGTTGCCTCTCCTCCTCCTCTTCCCCAACCCCTAGACCACAACCAGCCTTAGAAATCCATGTACTCTGTTGTTAGAGGGCCCAGAGTTCCTTCTCCATCCCCGCTCTCTGTCTCTTGGCCTGAGATCTCTGTGCGGGAACCAAGATGGGGCTGAAGGCTCTGGAGTCGGTTGGGGCAGGCAGGAGGCCCTCCCTCCACCCCCTTACCCTCAGCCTGGCAACTTCTGAGTTCCATGGGTTTTAATTCCGTTCTTCGTTTTCTTCCTCCATTATTGATTTATCCTTTCTCCCTAAGCCCCCTTCTGCTTCCACGCCCTTTTCCTCTTTGAAGAGTCAAGTACAATTCAGACAAACTGCTTTCTCCTGTCCAAAAGCAAACAGGTAAAGGAAAGAAAGAAAGCTTCAGACTGCTAGTAAGGCTTAAAGAAGAAGAAAAACACCAAAACCACAAGGGAAAAGAAAAACCCAGTTTCTTAGGAAACGCTAATGATTTATTATCCAGATTATTTGGATAAGTCCTTTTTAAGAAAAAAAAAAAAAGAAAATGAAAAACAACACAAAAAAATAGAAAACTCTTTTCTTGAGTGTGGATGAGAATGGGCACACTCACACTTCTGGCCAGGAGTGAATGTGCCTCTGTGTGTGTGTGTGTGTGTGTGTGTGTGTGTGTGTGTGTGTGTGTGTGTACATGTACATGTGTGCATTGGGGAGAGAGAGACTGAACAGAGAATACTTTGCTGCTAACAAATCCATCTTGGACTAAATTCTGACAAGCCCTCAGTTTCCCCAGTTGTGCAGGGAGTAGATCAGACAGGGTTTTCACTGTCTAGATTTAGCTGGCTAGATTTTTCTCTAAAATATTAAGCAGATGCTGTATCCATAAAGCCAAGGAGTGCTAAGGGCTGGAGTGGGTGGGCCCTCCCTCCCACAGCCCCAGGGAGATACCTCTGGGCTCCTGGGAATCTGGATTAAGAAAGTTGGGATGACTTTGGGAGGCCGAGACGGGCGGATCACAAGGTCAGGAGATCGAGACCATCCTGGCTAACACGGTGAAACCCCGTCTCTACTAAAAAATACAAAAAACTAGCTGGGCGACGTGGCGGGCGCCTGTAGTCCCAGCTGCTTGGGAGGCTGAGGCAGGAGAATGGCGTAAACCCAGGAGGTGGAGCTTGCAGTGAGCTGAGACCCGGCCACTGCACTCCAGCCTGGGTGGCAGAGCGAGACTCCGTCTCAAAAAAAAAAAAAAAAAGAAAGTTGGGATGAAAGAGGAGGCCAGCTGTGAGCCAGGGAGAATGTTCCAGTCTGGTTTTGGTCTGGTGGCTCCTAGAAAGGGATGTGGCTCAGAAGTGGGACTCAAACAGAGAGATGAAGTGGGGCAGGAGAGTCTCTACAGACATCTGTCTCCTGGGGGCTGGATAGCTTTACCCTAAGGTAGGGCCAGCCCTGACACCCTCATCCCATCCTCAGCCCAGCAGGCTCTAGAGCAGGGTGACGCTCTCTTGATGGCCAGGAATCCAGAATCTGCCCTTCCCCAGCCTTGGTTTCTCCTTCTGTAAAGCAGAGTGATGGCTGAGAGGTCCTTTCTAGCTCCAGAAGCCGGAGCTTCCCAGTGTCAGTCAGCCCTGCAGTGTGGGAGGCTGGGAGGCAGGTGGCCTGGCTGTGCTTTGCATGCCCAGGAGTAGAGGAGGAGGCTGAGAAGCTGGTTTCCCAGCTCTGATCTCCACAGGCACCTCCTATAACCCTCCTCTTACCCACCCCGCCACGGTCTGGGAGATCTGAAATAACCTTTCCCAGTGGGTGGGGTTGCCAGGGTAGGGGGAACGGCACACACCACCCCTACCCAACCTGTTCCAGGGGCCCTGCATGGTGCAGGATGAGTCTCTGCCCTATGCAACTGCCTGGCAGTGGCTGGGACAAGGATCTTGCAGCCAGCACAGAGGCCTCATCAAAGGCCTCTCCCTCTTGGCACTCCAGGCAAGGCAAGTGCCAGCTTCCCCAACACTTCCAAGCAGTGACCCTAGGGCATGCCCCAGCAGGCCTCTGAGCAGCCACTGGGACCCGTCTCAGCACATCCTGGCCTTTGAAAGTCTGATATCCTGAGAGGAGGGCAGGTTTTAGGGCCGCAGTTCCAGCCAGCATCCCCAGCTTGGCTTCCCTGCCATGGACTCAGTATCTCGCAGGGCTTCTTACCACCCACCAGCCCCCTGGGGTGTGGCCTGGCTGTGGGCAGAGGAGGACTTGCCTGGAGATTTGAGAGAGGATTCCTTCTACCAGGGCTGCTGAGGGCCAGGTCTGCATCAGGGGCTGGACCCTGACCGGGTCCAGAGGCTGAGACTAAGGCTGTCAACCCTGGTGCCTCCAGGCACCAGGATGCTGCCTCGGATGAAGGAAAGTGCCGGATGATGGGCACTTTCCCTGCCAAAGTGCCCGTCCCATGGGCTCAGCCTCACTGGTCAGTGTTAGCCCATGCACATGTGTGGGCCTCGGTCACGTGGCTTTGAGGACAGTCTGACCAGGCTAGACCACACATGCCGTGACAGGGGGTGCCATTCCCCTTGCAGGCTCTGACATGTCCACATGCAGCCTGGCAGTCCAAAGACCAGGAATCGAGTTGCAAATCTGCCATTAAACTGCTCTGCGACTTCAGGCATATCACTGCCTTCTCTGGGCTTCAGTGTCCCTTTCATACCTAGAAGGCTGCAGTCTGAGGATCTTTGGGTTCAGACACACCGTTCTAGGCTTCTGTAGGGGACCCCGTGATCTGCCGTGCCCCTCCTCCCTGTTCTTTTCTGTCCTCCCCGCCCCACCCTCAGAAGCTGCTTGCTCTGCCCCCAGGACAGGAGCTTGACGGATGAGGTGCAGCCAGCCACCCAGGTGCCATTTCCAGTCTGACTTCTGGAAATGTGCACCATGTCCTAGGGCACAGACCCATTGACTGGAGCCTCCTGGGAGGGTTCAAACTGTCCAGCTCTACGAGAAATGCCCAGAAAGAATTTGCCGACTCCATCCATCTGTGGAGGCTCTCTGCCCCCGGGGTGGGATCGGTGGTTTCTCCTCCAATTCAGACCCGAGAGGTAGCCCCAGAGGGCATGTATCTGGTGGGCAGCAGCTCAGGTACCGTTGGGGGTTGCAGGGCCCTTACACAGGTGTTTCTCTCTCTCTCCTCTCTGGGGTGCGCGTGTGCGTGCGCGTGTGCGTGCGCGTGTGTGTGCCTGTGCTGTTCTCTGTGAGCACATCAGGGTGCCCTTCCGAGAACACGTGCACGTGTCCCCACCTGAGCAAGCGTGTGTGTGTGCTCCTCTGCGTCCCAGGTTTGGACGTCTGGAGGTTGGTGTGCCTGTCTTCTGCCCTCCCTGAGCCCACAGGGTCAGTCAGTGTATCTTCTACGTGCCTCTCCCTCTGCCTTCTCTCACAGTGCCCCCGGCTCCAGAGCTCAGGGGTAGGGGTTCTCCTGAAGGTGCAGGGGACCCTCCTCATCTCCTGGACCCTCCAGGGCACTCTGGTCCCTATTGCCCAGCTCCCAGGCAGCTGAGCCGGGTCTCTTAGGGGAGGTGACCAGCAGCTTCGGTGCAGGGAGCTCTTGGTGGGGCAAAGGGCTGGACCCCTGCCAGGTCCGTGGACATGGTTATATGCCCGGGAGGGGCGGGTGCAGGGCCCCAGGGATGGCCCCCAACCCCACCTCTGTTTATTCTGTAAACTACAACCTATAAATAACCTTTAGCATTCCTATTGTAACAAAATTAATTTTTATGAAATAAATTATATTTCCTAGTCTAATAAAACCTGGGTTGCATTTGGCTGTCTTCCTGTTGGTAATTGGGAATGACTGTGTTGCTTTTCTCAAAATTTCATGGAAGGTGGAGGTGTCATGGTCAGTTCAGAGCTGTCTGACCCCCTTCATTTTATAGAAGGGAAAACTGACTCAGAGAGGGGTGAGGACTTCCCTAGAGTCACACAGCAAGGAGCAGCCCGTGGTGCATCCCGGTCCCTGTGCGTCCGGATCTGTTCAGGAGCTCGTCGTGTGAGTCTGCCAGGGGCTAGGTAATGGGTGAGAGGGATGACACAGAGATGAAGCCCCAGCATCCCTGACCGTCTCTGAGGAGTTCAGAAGGGAGTATCCCCAAGGGTGCTGAGGCTGCGGGGTCAGTTCAGAAACCTCACCTAGGATATATGACTATTGTGCAGGCTGAAAGGGAGGGATGGGCAGGTTGGAATCATATGACTCCACCCCAGGCTGCCAGGCATGGTTGGGCAGGTAACGCACTGGGCAAGAGTACCGTATCTAAAGGGGAGGGTGGCTCCATTCCCATGTATGTTGTAGATTTGTGTATTTGCTGAGTTGTTTCCAGCAGATGGCAGTAAAGGGGTCTTGTGCTAATACAAGCAGTACCTTGCTATGGAGGAGTGGTTGTTCTAATGTGCACAGAGGTGTTGTAAGAAGACTAGCAACGGCCCCATTTCAAGCTGGTCCCCTGCGCCCTGTGAACCTCAAGTCTTTCCCTTTGTGAGTTGAGTCTGGCCTGAGCATTTCCCAGCATGGATTGCCTGCTCCATGAGTAGGTTCTTTAAATTTGGGGTGAGAGCACCCTCTGGCCCCATCTTGGACAGTCATGTTGCCCATCAGCATGTTAAAGGCTCTGAAAAGCCCTGCAAGAAGAAGCTGGTCTCCTCGTATCAATGGAGATCCCAGATATATTTGACCTTGGAACTTGTTTTCACAACCTGAGTATGTGGTGCCTATAGGCCCTGCCAGCCCTGACTTTCTGGGACCTGTGGCTCTGGGTTCTATGTGGCTGTATCAGCTAGCTGTCCCCCTGGGAATGGGGAACACCTGTGGGCTCGGTCTGAGACTGAAAGTTACCAAGACGAGAAAACCCACGTCTGTCCTCTGGCAGAGGAGGTGGGGCAGGCAGGGCACAGTGGCACCCACCTGCATGCAGACCCCCAGGCTCAGATCATCATCTTTCCCTGGGGACCCAGAGGACCTGGAACAGTCACACTCATTCAGCATGACCTTCTAGCAGAGATGATTTGGGGGTAAGGATTTATAAGGGAGAAGAAGAGGGAAGGGACGGCTTCATGAGGATGGGGGGTGAACGGAGGGATACAGGGGGCAGGCAGCAGCCCAGCTAAGGAGTGGGCAGAGCCAGGCGTGGGTCAGCTATTTCATGCAAGTAGCCCCCACAAGCAGGCAGACAGTCTGGGGTCCCTCAGGAGTCAAGGGGACCCATTTAAATTCCTTCATTCTCTACCTGCCACTATCCCTTGGAAGCTCACCTAAAATCAGGTTGGGCAGCAGGTGGGGTGCAAAGAGTTCTGGTCCTGAAGGTTGGGGACCTGGGCCCCAGCCCTGATGCTGTGGAGTCACTGACCTTCCCTGAGCCTCAGTTTCCGCATCTATGAAATGTGGGGTATAGACCTGCTATCCTGTGAGAGCCCTCTGGCTGGTGTAATTCTGTAATTGGCGGGGCAGGGGTCACGGTCCTGGCTCTAGGCAGGAGTGTGACAGCCGAACCCCTTGAAACCTCCTTTCTGTGCCAAGCCCAGGGGATGGTTGAGGGACAACCAGGAGAAGGCAGCAAAGGGGCTGGTTGCAGCCTGGGGCTTTGTGGGTGCCCAGTGAGGGGCCAGACCCAGTGGCACAAGAACCCTCCCAACCGGCCAGCTTGTCACAGCCAGCACACTGCAGGCCTGTCACTCGTGAAGGTGTGCCCCCTTCTCCACTAGGGACCCTAAGAAGAGGAAATCCACTCCAACTCCAGCTGACAGCTTGAGGTCAGACACAAGAAAACCTCATCTAGTACTGCCCAGCAAAGTTTCCAAATCTTTGTCCATTTTAATTGAAAATGATACAGCCGACCGTTTTAAAAAAGAAATCAAGAGGTACAACAGAATCGGTGAAAAGTAGATTTCCCTCCTTCCTCTGTCTCCACTTTGTTTCCCTCTCCGCCCCGTCCCTAGTCCCCACCCCACTCCCATAGAGGCAATTGCTACATTTCTTCTGTAGCCTCCTAGGAAGATCTGTGCACATACAAACACATATTTGTAGGTGTAAATATTTAAATATAATGGGTTTGATCCAGGAGCCTTAAACCCTTGAGGTATAAACATGAAACAGTTTTATTTTTCCAGTAACTGCTCAGAAATTCATTTTGTCGACGCCGTCCATCCCACTAGCTAGAAGCCTCCCTTAACAGCACGTGGAGGTCCCTGGCTTTTCCCTTGCTTGCTGTTACTAAGACGGTCTCATTTTGTTGCTAAGGCTCAACCAGACTATCCTGGAACTCCATCATCACCTTTAACTAAAGCTCTCTGAGAGCCCCAGTGCAGGCCACTGAAGGCTGGGGCTGCCTGCCTCCCCTTCTCTCAACAGCGATGTCTCCCTCCTTCATCATTTGATAGGAAAAGCTGACATCAAAATGCTTCTGTCTCCTGCATCAGCACGGGCATCTCACACCAAGACCCCAGCCTCCCTAGAACTGGGCCTGGAGAATCCAGTGACTGTTTGTTATCGACAAGACACTGTCTCTTCTTTTTTTTCTTCTTCTTCTTTTTTTTGTTGATACGGAGTCCTGCTCTGTTGCCCAGGCTTGAGTACAGTGCCATGATCTCAGCTCACTGCAACCTCTGCCTCTCAGGGTTCAAGTGATTCTCCAGCCTCAGCCTCCTGAGTAGCTGGCATTACAGGTCCCCGCCACCACACCCAGCTAATTTTTGTATTTTTAGTAGAAAGAGGGTTTCACTGTGTTGGTCAGGCTGGTCTTGAACTCCTGACCTCAGATGATCCACCAGCCTTGGCTTCCCAAAGTGCTGAGATTACAGGTGTGAGCCACCATGCCCGGCCAACAAGACGCTATTTCTACCATAACACCTGCCCTGCATAGAACATTCCAGGGACAGACGGACCTGGAGATGAGGACTTCCCAAGTCCTGATTTTTCTTTTCTCTTTCTTTTTTTTTCTGAGATGGAGTCTTGCCCTGTCGTCCAGGCTGGAGTGCAATAGTGCGATCTTGGCTCACTGCAACCTCCGCCTCCCAGATTCAAACAATTCTGCTGCCTCAGCCTCCTGAGTAGCTGGGATTACAGGTGCCTGCCCAGCTGATTTTTGTATTTTTAGTAGTGACAGCATTTCACCATGTTGGCCAGGCTAGTCTCGAACTCCTGACCTCGTGATCCACCCACCTTGGCCTCTCAAAGTGCTGGGGTTACAGATGTGAGCTGCTCCGCCTGGCCCAAGTCCTGATTTTTCAAAACACAAATAGTGTAGGGGACAACCATGCTCTGGTTCAACAACCCATTCAGCCAATTGCATTGGTCACCTCCAGGGTAAAGGACAAAAGTTGCACAAAATGCCCTTGGGAGCCTACAATCAAAAGAGGAGACATGTCAACAGGGTGAGGGGCTTTGGAAGCTCAGAGGGACTCCTGACCAAGCCTGGGGGTCCAGAAAGGCTTTCTGGAAGAGATGATATTTTTCAACACTGGGGTTGGTTTCCCTGAGACACAGCTTCTCGGGTATGCATTTTGTGGGAGACACATGGAGGCAAAAGTTTACAATAGCTTTCTTTCATGAAACTTCTTGGCTGGGTGTGGTGGCTTACACCTGTAATCCCAGCACTTTGGGAAGGCGAGACAGGAGGATTGCTTGAGGCCAGTAGTTGGAAACCAGCCTGGACAACACAGTGAGACTCCATCTCTACACAAAAAGTTTTTAAAAATTGCCAGGTGTCACACACCTGTAATCCCAGCTACTTGGGAGGCTGAGGCAACAAGATCCCTTGAGTCCAGGAGTTGCAGGCTGCAACTTCAACACGCAGTGACTCCTGAATGGGGTCACTGCATTCTAGCCTGGGTGACAGAGGGAGACCCTCTCTCTTAAAAAAGCAACAAAAAACCCTTCTTACTAAGAAAAGATGCTGATGTCCCTTTAGCAGGCTAAATGTGAAGGCTGCTGTCTGCCAGAGGTGCTCAGATGGTCACAGGCCCTACTCGCGCCTGTTTATATGAATGTTAGTTGATGTCCTCTCAGTGACCCCAACCCAGGAGCTGGGGAATCTGGGGAGGGGCACCAGTGAGTTCCTGCTTTCCTGCAATCAGGAGGGGCTGGGCATCCAGGCCCACTGGGGGTGGCTCGAACCTGCACAGCCTGGTTCCTCAACTTAAAACACTTCCTCAACATGAGGGTCCTCAATACCTAGAAATTCAATTAATACTGCTGTAATCCCCAGATGGGCCCAGCACTGGGGGAAGGGGATACATCAGGCCTGGACTCAGCCCCCAAGCAGCTCACAGAATACAAAGTGAATTCACATAGCTGGTACCACATACCCTGAGATGGTACCAATAGAGTGTGTGGGGACAGGAAGATGGGAAGGGTCCCTCTAGCTGCCCCGCCTTGAGAGATGGTGATGTGTATGCAGGTGGAGATCAGGGCCGGGATGCAGGGAACAGCACTATCCTGGGTGCAGCGTGGAAAAGTCCTGCATGGGGAGAGTGGCTGGGGGAATCCGAGAGAGGACAGGAGCAGCCTGGGTCTGGGAAGGACAGAAGGGTGTGGCTCCCTATTTGTCACCTGCTCTAGGTTCACATAGATGTGCTTCTGGGTACTGGAGTCAACTCACAGAAGCTGGGCCTCAGGATTTTGTCCACAGACCAAGGGTCAAAAACATGAATGTGTCCAGGCTGCTCAGTCATGTGAATGAGAGAAGCTGCCAAACCAGCAATTCACTTCACAAAGAAATGTGCCTGCTCAGCTATTTCTTGAAACATCAGGCTGTCTCAGCACATCATTCATTTCTCACTTTTCTTAGCAGCACGGGTCTCTACTTGAGTGAAATAGAGGACAGATAACCTATTCAGTGGCCTCTCACATTTGGCTGCAGTGCTGTAGGGAAGCAATAGGGAGAAGTGGGGACTACGGCCAATTGGTGACCACAGAGCCCCACTGGAAGGGGTAGGCTCTCACTACCCATATCTGTGAGTGCCCAGGACTGCGCCATCCTCCTGCTTTTAGAAACCAGAAACCAGGATTCGGAAACATATGTGAAATCATTCTATTTGTAACTGTTGGCTCAAATTATTTGTAAACTGCAGGCCAAACAAGATCCATCCAGTTTGTGATCTGCTGGGCAACGGGAAGCTATGGGAAGGTTTTGAAGCTGGGGAGGGTCAGGCTTAGGTTCAGGGATTTGCTGGCCGGGACACAGTCCTGAATCCCTGGCCCTCTCTAGAGACTGCCAGGGGCCCCTGCCCAGGTGTTGCTTTCTCGGGGTTGCATCAGGGGGGACCATGATGCCCACACCAGCTACCTCCCTCCTGCATTCCTCTGTGGGGTGGTGGGTGAGGCTGGTCCTCTCCCCACGAGCCTCTTCTATGCCTGATGAAACTCAGGGCAGGGCTTGGCTACCAGGCCCTCAGGTTGCAACAATTCCCCTGCTACCAGGTTCCCAGGGACAGAGGCCCAGCACCCACCTCAGTAAATACTGCAATTACCCAAAGGGGGTGCACCGAGCAGAGGCTATGGCCAAGGACTTCAGGGGTTCATTGGGATCGATTTCACAGGCTTCTAGGATGGCGGAGATGGGGGTTCTTGGCTGCTATCTAATCCATCCTCATCCGATTCCAGAATTCCCTCCACGGTGGCTCAGACAAGGGCTTCCCCAGTTTCTCCTTGAATACTTCCAGAGATGAGGAACTCTCTACTTCTTAATTGTAATAATAGCTGGCATTTTCACTGTAGGAGCTGATTTTACCCATAGGAATCAATGGAGTAAGTCTAAGCTTTCCACTCCATACCACCTTTGCAAATATTTGAAAACAGCTTTCTTGGCCCACCCTGCCTCTTCTCCTCCTCTGAAGTGCTCCCAGTCTCTCGCATGGCTGGGCTCAGCGTCCATGTGCCCACTGGTGCTCCCTCGGGGTTCTGGTGGCTTGCCTCCATTTCCTCAATTCCCACAGGATGATTATGAAATCACATTATCCATAGTTCCAGCTCGGCTGCAGGTTCAGGGGAACAAGCTTTGGGGTCAGCCTGACCTTGGTTTATGGCCACACTCTACCATCTGCTCTCCATGTGACCTTGAGCCAATTGCCTAAACTCCTGGAACCTCAGATTTTCCAGCAATAAGGATGACAAGCCCTTCCTTATAGGCTTCCTGTAAGGACTAAATGAGGTAATATGTGTAAATATTAAGAGAGTAATCAGTATGAATCTCTTTCCATTTTGTCATCATCGGGATCAACAGCAGTTGCAGGTGTTTCTCTGGATGATCACTATGACCTCTCGCCCATTAGATGAAGATAAGAAGGAAGAATACGCTCCTTGCATTTGCAGACACCTGAGATTACAAAGCACCATGTGCCCTACATTTTCTCTTTTCATGTAGCTAGGAGAAGGCCAGCGAGCCACATGGCTAGAGCACTGACTGCCGGTCCAGTGCTCCCACTACAGCCCCACACAGTGGGAAGCACAAGCCAGCTGTAGCCCTTCCTCCCCAGTCTGTACTGCCCCTGACATTGATGTACCTTTGTGGCATTCCCCAAACACCTTCATACCAATGCTCTCCCTGATTACCAGAACTAATCCCACTGCCACGCCACTGGAGACAGTCAGGACAGGGACCCTACTCTTGGCTTCATAGATGGAAAAACACAGGACAATTAGTACCTTGCCCACCTGGGTTGGAACCAGAACTCCAGAGCATCTGAGCTAGCATAGATGATTAGCCAGGTTCAATCTCAGCTCAACACAATCCTGCTTTCACTAAACAAACATTTACAGTTCTCATGTTGGTGGAAGGAAGACAGACAATTTAAAAATGTGATATGTAAAGATACACAGAAAATAAAGCCAGGTTACGAGTGAGGATAACTGGGGAAGTCAGGGCAAGACCACTTCAGCACTACCAAAACAGATACGGGGATCTGAGAAACCAGTATCTTAGACAGAAGGGAAGCTCAAGGAAATTTGATATTCTGTCCTTCTCCCCTCACCCCAGCCCCTCTGCCCAAGTCACTTACTGATTTCTAATCAGTGCATGCCAAACTGAAAGCAGCAGCTAAGAGGCTGAGAAACCAAGCAGAGCTTTTGACAGACCCACCACTACAGGGGACAACACTGGGAGTGAAGGGGGAGCCCTGGTCAACAACCCAGCCCTTGACCTGGGGTCTCTGAAGGGCCACAGCCCAGGATAAGAGCAAACAGGAAGCAGATCAGGCCTTAAAAAGACGGAAACCCAGCCATTCTTAATCCCCACTCCAATCACCTACCAGAAGCTAAAAGTAATCCTCCTTGTGGGAAGATCAGTATGCCTCTAAGTTTTCACTTACAACGTCTAACATTCAGTAAAAAATTACTGGACATCCCAATAGACAGGACCAAGAAAAATAACAGATAATAGAAACTACACATACATACATCTGAGTGAGCCCTGATTCTGGTCATCTTTTTATCCCCTGAGTCCAGACATCTAGTGTACTCAGGACCCAGTTCTGCCCACCTGCCCAGAGAGAGAGAGAGAGAGAGAGAGATTCCAGATCTTTGACACCAGGGACTATATCCCAAGGCTGACACTGGACAGAAGATCCTTGTTCTCACAGACGCTAAGTCCACTTTCGCATGAAGAATAAATCCTTACCACACAGAGACTAGAGCCCTAGACTTGAATCTCACCCTCACCGGACATCTGGTTGACTCTGGAAGCCTAGACCCCTGATTGACTCTAAGAACTGGCAGGTCCAGACCCCCATGAGGACAGAGAACGAGTCCTCCTACCCACCTCACTTGAGACATGAAATCCTCACACATACCTGAACCAAGTCCTAGACACACAGAGTCCAGAGCCCCAGACAAGAGCGTTACCTCCACCCAAAATCTGGCTGACCTGAGACTGCATATATATACATATGTATATGGGGCTGGGGACAGGGTGGCGAAAGAGTCTAGGGTCCAGATAGCTGGTCAACCTTTGGGTGAAAGAGAGGTCACCCACCAGCCCCCTGGAAGTCTTGCCTTTTGGGCACTGTGGCAGGATCGGATCCCATGTGTGGCCACAGGTCCAGTGGGACAATATGAAAGCAGCCACCACTGCTTTCACATTGATGTGACTGGGACCAGGAAGGATCTGGATTCCCCAGGCTGGTGAGAGCCCCGGATGCTGACCTCCTTCCCAGTGCCCCTCAAACTGTGTTTCCCTTTCCAAAGAGGTGGGAGGGTGGCGGGGCCAGCACTGGGGCATCCTCTTCTGGCCCAACTGTACCTTCAAAGGAACAGTAAGATTCATAGCTAGCTTCTTAACAGAAGCCATGGAATGCAAAAGGCAGTGAAATGATCTTTAAAGTGCCAAAAGAAAATAAGCACCAATCTAGAATTCTAGACCTGGTGAAAATAGGGCAAAGGGCATTTCCAGGCCAACAAAAATTGAGAAACTTCATTGCTAAAAGACTGACATTAAAAAGAAATGGAGTCTTTGGGCTCCAGAAATGTAAGCCTTTGGGTTTACAGGAATGACTCCAGGAAGAAGCAAATGTAGGAAGGTATGAGGAACAATGAGAATGGGTAAATATGTGAGTAAACAGAAATTAATATGAACTGTAAAAAAGAAAAAAAAGCATCTTGTGAGTTTTAAAATAATGTAAAGTATGTTAAAATGGTAACACAAAAGTTGGGTCAGGGTGAGTGTAATTAAGGTATTCTAAGGTACCTGCAACACTGGGGAAGTGGGAAACATACTACTAATTGATATTAGAGCCTAGTAAATCATGTATGGATAAATATAAGCTCTAGAGAATATTTAACCTATAGAAGTGAGAAAGAAATAATTTTTAAAATTGATCAATCCAAAAGGAGACAAGAAAGGAGGGGAAAAAAGGAATATAGACAAGGTGTGCTATTGGGAAAAAAGTAGTAGCATTAACTCAAATATATCTGTCTATCAGTAATTATATTAAATATAAATGGACAAAAGACTTCAACTTAAAGGTAAAGATAGTTAGAGTGGATTTTTTTTTAAGTATATGCCCCATTTACCAGAAACACGCCTTACATATAAGGATATCTGATAAAATTATAAGAATGAAGAAAGACATATCATAGAAACACTATTCAAAATGAAGCTAGTGTAATTCCACTAAAATTAGGAAAATACACATTAAGGCAAAAACCAAAGCAAAACACACATTACAAGAAAAGAAAACCATAGACCAAACTCTCTCATGAACAAAGATGCAAAAATCCCAAGCAAAATACTAACAAAAAAACTTAAGCAACACATTGTTTTAATTATTTATTTATCTATTCATTTTGTAGAAACAAAATCTTACCATGCTGCCAGGCTGGTCTTAAACTCCTGGCCTCAAGCAATCCTCTTTCTTCAGCCTCCCAAAGCACTGAGATTATAGGCATAAGTCACTGCACCTGGCCAGAGTAATATTTTTAAAAAGTGATACATCATAATCAAGTTGGTCTTATTCCAGAAATGCAAGGCTGATTTACCATTTGAAAATCAATTAATGTAAATTTACCACATTAATAGAATAAAGACAAAGATCATATGACCATCATAGCAGATTATGTTTTCCAATTATCACTGCAATAATATGTACCACTTGACATGCTCTTCTTCCAACTTGACCTTGGCACTCTTCCATCAAGAGGTGAAGTCTATGTCCCCTCCCTCTGGATCCTAGGTGGACATCGGTGACTCCTTGACCAACACAGTACAGCAGAAGTAGCCGTGCCTAACTCTCAAGGTTGGATCCTAAAAACACCCTGTATTTCCTTAAGCCTAAGAAGCCACAGAAAGAGGTCGCTTGAAGGAGTTGTGGACAGTGATCCCAGCAGAAGTCTAGCCCACAGCCAGCATCAATTGCCAGACACAAGAGAGGGAGGACACTTTCAGATGATTCCAGTTCCCAGCCTTTGGGTCTTCCAGCCGAGGCCACAGCCATGGTGGTCGAGTGAGGATGCAGCACAGTGATAAGGCATCCTCATCCCGCCCTGTCCATTTCCCAACCCACAGAATCTGTGTCATAACAAAGTTATTTTGGCACCACTACATTTGGGGGTCATTTGTTTTCTAGACATAGTGACCAGAGGAGAGGGGTTTCCAGGGCTTTAAGAGTGTTCACTTTCTCGTTCCGGGTGCTGGTGAAACAGATGTCACCACTCTGTGATCATTCATGAACTCTACACTCATAATCTGCACACTAATCTCTGTGGAGGTAGTACTTCTATAAAAATAACTCAAACAAGAATACCAAAGAAAAGCAGGGAGGGGACGCAGAGCAATTTCCCTGCTGTAACCGTGCAGCAGGAGATAGATTGGCGCTGAGAAATGAAAGCATCCCTAACTGGTGGCCTCTGTTTTCTCCGTAAAGACCATCTCTGGGAGGGGTGTGTTCAGGGGCCTGGGCCACGTGGAGGAGGAAGATGGCAATGGTTCTTGCAGCAAGCAGGAGCCAAGACATGTGGTAGGCCTGCAGGCAATCCTCAGGCCCATCTGGCGTTGATAACTGTGAGTTCCAAGTGGACACGCTGGTCTGCTGGGGACTCTCCAGTGAGGATGATTTGTCAGCCGTAGCTGGGCTCCCCCAGGGTGGGCCCACACTGCCACAAGATGAGGGACATGGGAGTTTAGGGTACTGCAAATATGTTACTGACATGGTGGACCTTGGGATCTAAGCTGCCTGAGGATGGAAGGAAGGACATGCTTGATGGATGGGGGGAGACAGGAGTCAGTGCTGGCATCTCCCGGAACTCCAGAACATTCCCAGAGAGAGCCACTGACCAACACACAGTAAGGAGAGGTGGCTAGAGTCAGAATGGGGACTGGAATTCAAATCAGTGATGTGGGCCATCCATGGTGGCTCACACCTGTAATCCCAGCATCTTGGGAGGCTGAACCTGGAGGATCACTTGAAGCCAAGAGTTTGAGACCAGGCTGGGCAACATAGTGAGACCCCCATTTCTAAAAACAAAAATTTTTTTTTAATTAGCCAGGAGTGGCGGCCTGCACCTGTAGTTCCAGCTACTCAGGGAGGCTGAGGAAGGAGGATCACTTGAGCCCGGGAGCTGGAGGCTGCTGTAGGCTATGATCATGCCACTCCACTCCAGCCTGGGTGACAGAGCAATATCCTGTCTCTTAAAAAATAAATTAGTGACGTGGAAGCAGAGAATTTATGAGTCTATAGTTATGGCTTTATCACCATAACTACTAACCTTACCTCTCAGAATCCTTGTGCCTCACATGGGAATCCAGTAACCCTGGAAAGAAAGACCCTAGTGAGTGAGCGACCCCAGTCTGTGAGCATTGCAGTGATAGAGAAGTTCCACGAGATGGCAGCATCTGCCCATGAGCCTCATGCCTGGTCTCTGCGCCCCCAGTCCCGCTGCCCCGGCCCCGCCTCCTCCCCCAAAAGGAGCCTGTGAAAAAGATTCTGACTCTTCCTGATTGTTGTATTGCCTGTAGGTCAACAGACCCTGGGGAAGAGAAGAGGAGAGCTTGTAGGACTCCAGTCTTAGAGGATGAGGGCTTGTGTGACCCCCCACTCCCAACCACTTTTCATGGAGTCTCCTGGGTGGGTTCTGGAAGCAGAAAGGCATCCATGTGAATTTTGGCTCTGCAGTTGACCAGCTGTGTGACTCTGAATGAGGTACTAACCTCTCTGTGCCCCACTTTCCGCATAAGATAAACGGAGCTGACAGTTGCACCGACCTCACGGTGTGTGGTGGATTCTACGGGATAAGGGGCTGCGGGTGGGGGGGTTGGGGTTGGAGCCAGAGCGGGAGCTGTGTCCTCTGGCTCACCGTCTTTAATAGCAATCCGTATACCTACTCTGTGCCTCCTAGAAGGCTGTTAGGTTGTTATTATCACCCCCTTTACAGATGAGAAAACTGAGGCTTGACTTCCTAGGGCCACATAAAAAGCATCCTAGCCCAGGTCTGTCTGGCTCCAAGGCCCAGTTCTGACCACCAAGCCAAGAGGCCACCCTATCGGCTGCTCTGGCCAGCCTTGGCATCTCATCTTGCAGTTCCCTGGACCTGGAGCTGGTCCTCTTGTGATAGTGGGGTGGCTTCTGCCAGCACTCAGAACCTTTCAGGGCATTTCCAAACCAATGAGAAACAGGGTGCTTTTTTCTTTTCCTTTCTTTTCTTTTTTCTTCTTCTTCTTCTCCTTCTCCTTCTCCTTCTCCTTCTTCTTCTTCTTCTTCTTTTTTTTTTTTTGAGACAGAGTCTCGCTCTTGTTGCCCAGGCTGTAGTGCAGTGGCACAATCTCAGCTCACTGCAACTTTTGCCTTCCCAGATTCAAGCGATTCTCCTGCCTCAGCCTCCCAAGTAGCTGGGATTACAGGCGTCCACCACCATGCCCAGCTAATTTTTGTTTGTTTGTTTGTTTTTTATTTTTAGTAGAGACAGGGTTTCACCATGTTGGCCACGCTGACTTCAAACTCCTGACCTCGTGATCTGCCTGCCTTGGCCTCTGAAAGTGTTTGGATTACCGGCACGAGCCACTGCACCCAGCCAGCGTGTTTTTTCAAAGGACTAAAGATTGTAAAATGTCGATCCAGTGGAAAGTGCTTTGGCCATTTGGAATTTTCCTTCCTTCTCTTCTCCTTCTTATCCTCCTCCTTTTTCTCCTCATGTATAAGAATAAAGATGCCTAATGGGTGTAGTACTTTACCATTTACAAATATTTTCCCTGACCTTCTCCAACAATACTTGAGCATAGATAGTTGCTGTCATCGACTCTGCTCAGTTGCAATGCCTCATATGCCCCAGTCAGATACAGAGTTGGGGGCTCTCAAGGCAGAAAAGCATGACCACTGCATTGCTAGACACAGATGGGGTTCAGGACACACTACCCCAAACTTATGACTGTAGGAGACCAGAATAGGCCACCCAAAATGTGCCTCCTTGGCATAAGAATAATTTTGAGCTGGTTATTTTGAGAAACTGCAGACACAGGAGAAGCTCTAAGAACAAAAGGAAAACTTACCCCTTGGAAAGAGAAACTTACATCTTTAAAAGAAATGATATGTCAGGGTGTCTCCCTGTCTGCACCAGGAGGAGAAAGATTCTCTAATCACTAGAAACACTTACCCATGGAGAAGGCACAAACTTCAGTCTGCAAGACCAACTTTCCCCTTGTTGACTGAGCTTTTCCTGCCCAGATCCCCACAGCTGGGCCTTCTTTCTTTGTTTCAGTTGAAGATGGCATTTAAACCTGAACTCAAAGTCATGGTTTTTGGAGATTTACTCATTTATCTGAGTATTTCCCAAGTGTGCATGACGTATAAACATTACTAAATTTCTATTTGTTTTACAATCTCAATCTCAAGATTGTTTCAGGGGTCTACCCTACCTCAGGAAGGCTAGAAAAAATTACCTTTCCACTCCTATAGCCCTTATCAAAAGCAATGTTCAGGATAACTTCAGGCAAGGGACAGGAACCCAGCCAATTTCTGAGGACTGCCCACCCCAGCCTCCCCATCCCTCTCCTCCCTGGAGTCCGCTGCTGTCAAGTGGGCGTTGTGAAAACACTTTTATTCTGTTTCCTCTCTATTTCCCTTTCTTGACCCCATCTCCCTCTTTTCTGATCATCTGTCAGGGTAAATGTTTTTATTACCTGGTCACTGAAGTGCCTGCTGGCCAGGGACCGGGGCAGACTCAGAGCTCAAGGCTCTGGACCCCCATTCTCCTGTTCCTTCCCTGATCCCCCACAGCCTCAAACATTCCCTGGGAAGCTGAATGCCCAGCAGTACCTGACTCATCTTGCTCCCAAGCTAGACATTACCACCACCATCTGCCTAGATCCTGGAGGAGAAGACAAGCCCACATTGGCCAGGAAGCAGCCCCACGGATGCATTAGCAACCTGTTTCCTCCCATGGCTTTGTGCTTTCATAATGGAGGCCATCCCCAGAGCCCCTTCCTGAACTCAGCCCTAGCAACAGCAGATCCCCAAGTGGCTGGCACCTCCTCCATTTGAATTAAGACCCCAGCCTCAGAGCTCTGGAAGAGGGCTCCTGGCACCTCTGATTCTCTAAGCAGGTGTCCTGAAATTGTCTCACTCACTCACATACATGCACATTCTCCAAAGATAAAGATAACACTGACTACAAACAACTGAGGACTCTGCCTGAAGTAAAAGCAATCAAGTGACAAAGCACTGGAGCTTCACAGAGGTAGGGCATGGTCCCCAGGCTGGGCTAGAAATAGCCCTGATCTGCTGCCCTCACTGGATCCTAGGACTTTGTCCCTTGGGCTGTGCCCCCTCCCCTCAGCCTCACCTGTCTGCTTGTAACCGGGCATGACAGAAAGAGCCTTGGCTCTGGGTTCTGCCACTCCATCACTGCCAGCTGTGTGCCCTGGGAAGCCACTTTACCTCTTTGAGCCTGGGTTTCCTCATCTGTAAAATGGGGACAACAGTGCCATTTCACTGGGTACTGGGGTGGGGGAGGGGAGATCAAATGAGAGACTGTTCACGAAAATGCTTTGTATATTAGAGGATTTTTTTTTTCCAATGTAAAGAAGGCCAAAAATAAGGCCTGATGACTAAACTAGCATATGAACTATCACATTTGGGGGGTGGGGAGTGTCTTTCTTGGAAGTGATGGAAATTTGCATTGAGTGCCTGGCATGGATCGATCACCTGACTTAATGCTCCCGCTAGTCCTAAGCCGACCCTGGGTTTCAGAGAGGTTCAGTAATTTTACCATGATCCCGCAGCTCGTAAGCCTGGAGCTAAGCCCCTTCCTCTCCTTGGCTGGGGGTCTTTCTGACAATTTAGGGTGCTAGTCTCCAAACTCGCCTGCTGGTGGAGCTTGTTAAATGATCCATTCTGGATCCCCAGTCTGCACCCCCTGAATGATGGATTATATCAATCCAGGTATTTACTGAACACAAATTATGTGCCCACTATGAGGGAAGAGCAAACAAAGTAGATACAGCACCACCCTTAGGGAGTGGGGAGTGGCAGCAACCCTCCTGGGGAGAGGTCCCCAGAATCTGGATGTACCCAGAGACTTATATGATCAGGCCAGTGTTTGGGGAATGGTGGTTATAAAATGAGAGGCTGGGGCGGGGAGTGGGGATGCTCTGAGAACCTGTCCACACTACTGACAGCCTTGATGGGCTCTGTGGCACTCTTGAGCCCTGGGGTGGCAACGGCAAGGATTTACTATCCATGGCCACAGATCTTCAGGCCCTGTGAAGCATCTAGATCCCCGCTCTGAATTGGCCAACTGGGCCAGGACCAGGAGTCAGGAAGGTTTCCACCATTTTTTTTTTTTTTTTTTTTTTTTTTTGAGTTGAAGCTTGCTCTGTCGCCCAGGCTCCAGGCTGGAGTACAGTGGCATCATCTCTGTTCACTGAAACCTCCGCCTCCCGGATTCAAGCAATTCTCTTGCCTCAGCCTCCCACATAGCTGGGATCACAGGTGTGCACCACCACACCCAGCTAATTTTTGTAATTTTAGTAGAGATGGAGTTTGGCCATGTTAACCAGGTTGATCTCGAACTCCTGGCTTCAAGCGATCCACCTGCTTCGGCTTCCCAAAGCGTTAGGATTAGAGGCCTGAGGCAGTGCACCCGGCCTGGTTCCCGCTTTCTTTACTTTTCTTTTTTTTGAGACGGAGTTTCGCTCTTGTTGCCCAGGCTGGAGTGCAATGGCGCGATCTCGGCTCACTGCAACCTCCGCCTCCCAGGTTCAAGCGAGTATCCTGCCTTAGGCTCCCTCGTAGCTGGGATCACAGGCATGCACCACCATGCACGGCTAATTTTGTATTTTTAGTAGCGCTGGAGTTTCGCCATGTTGGTCAGACTGGTCTCGAACTCCCAACCTCAGGTGATCCGCTTGCCTCGACTTCCCAAAGTGCTGGGATTACAGGCGTGAGCCACCGCGCCCGGCCCCCGCTTTCTTAAAGAACACGCAGCAGCTGTGTGTTACACGCTGAGGCTGCGGTCAAGTGTGAGGGCTGGAATTGTTGACTGCCAAGTTCTGGGTCTACTGAAAATAGCTGCCCAGCCTGGGAGGCCCAGTTCAGTCCGGGTCTGGGTCCCGCTTCACCTCCAGAGCAGGGGCAGCCGGGAAGGGTAGAAGCAGCCTTTGGAGAGGGGTCTCTGCAGCGGTGTGGGGACAAGATGAGGGCTCCTCTTAGTACTGGGGTGCAGGTTATTATAGCTAACGAGGAGGTCTCAGACAGTGGGGTCTGACTCCATAGTAAAAAAGGAGCAGCAACCAGGAGTCCTGATGCGCCGCGCACCCATCGCAAGCATGGGCAGTGCGTTTAACACTGGGCGCCTCACTTTTTCTCCTGTGAAATGGGCGCAGGCTGGCCCCATCCCAACGCCAGGAGGGGGAGCCCCGGCGCGCCGGGAGAAGACAAAGGAAAAAGGCTTGTTTGTAAACGGGGAAGCGGCGGCGTGGTGCCGGGAGGGGCGGGGCGGAGCCGGGGGAGGAGCCCGCCTGCCGCCTACCAAGCCCAGTGGTCCTGGCCGTGCGCCGGAGGCAGCGGCGGCGCGGCGCAGCGCAGCGGCGACAGTAAGTGCGGGCCGGCTCGGGCTCTTCCGGCTCCGGTCCCGGCCGCCCCCAGACTCGCGCTCAGCGACCTCCCTCCCTGGGGACGGCTGCGGGCTGCCAGGGGAGCCAAAGGACCCCACCCCCTCCGTGGTCCCTTCCCCACCGTCCCTCCTCTCCCTCCTTGCTCTCTGCCACCCCTCTTTCTGGGTCTCTGTCTTCTCTTCCTCAAACCCTCTCTCCCCTCCTCCTCCTCCCTGAGACTGAACCTTACTGCCTGTATGGTGGGGGCCTGGTATGGACCCGTCGGCCCGAAGTATCCAGATGGTGGCTGGTTCTCTGGGTCCCAGCTGCGGGGCCTGAGGCTGGGGCTGTTTACATCGCAAAGCCGGTTCTGCCGCTGCCAGTGGGCGGTGCCCTGCGCTTCCCAGTGCCCTCCCACAGGTTAGCCCTACCAGCTCCCCCACCCCGGTTCACAGCCCAGGAAATCGAGGCACAGAGGGGAGAGCCACCTAGCCGGAGTCAGGAACCTCCTTGGAACCAGTACCTAGGCTTCCCGGCCCAGATGAAGTTTTGCCGCAGCCCCAGCAGTGCCTGCCTCCTTGTGCAGGGCTGCCTCTCTGTGCATGGCCGGACTCCTGCAGGTGACCCAGGAGCACGTTCCAGGCCACAGCTAGCCTGTTTTGGGGAAGGTTGGGCACTTCCTTGCCTGCCTTTCTCTTTCTTTTTTAATCCAGAAGTCAGCAGCTAGCTTTTGTAAAGACTAATAAGACTGCTCACTCCAGTGCCCTGGCCTGTGACCCTGGTTAGAGAAAATTCCTGGCTCCTTCTTCAGAAGCTCAGTCAAGGCTGAATGGTCCTTGACAAATAGACGCCAGGTACTGAGAAGGGGGCCCTAGCCAAGTGTGGTCCTGAGTGACAGGGCTGGTGGTCCTTCTGGCCGCCCCCACAGGTAGCTGGAGCCTCTGGGAAGAACCACTTGTGGTTCTCTCTTGTTCTATGTGGGTGAATCATGATTATTTTTTACATTTTAAACACTAATTTTTAAAATGTAACAAGTGAGCTTGTTACATTTGTACCATTTTGTGCCAGACAAAATACCATAGACTGGGTGGCTTAAAATTTGTTTCTCATGGATCTGGAGGCTGGGAAGGGCAAGATCAAGATGCTGGTTGATTTGGTTTCTGATGAGGGCTCTCTTCCTGACTTGCAGAAAGCCTCCTTCTTGCTGTGCCTTCACATGGCCTTTACTCTATGAGTGGGTGCATGTGGAAAGAGATTTTCCACACAGTGAGCTTCCAGACAGTGAGCTTGTTAATGCTAGCCTCCATGCGAATCCAGGCTGGGGAAGGGCTCTGCTAACCGGGGGAGTTTAAAATAGACTTGCTGGCGGGATGCATTGCACTTGGGCATCCAGTGGCCTCCCGCCTGCTGGCTCCAGGGTACATGCTACCCCAGCAGGGGAGAATGTCCTGGTCGTGCAGAGTCCATTCATTCAGCAAACATTGACAAGGGTGCCTGCAGTGTGCCTGGGCCCCTCCCCACTCACTGGCTTCAAGGCTTGCAGGAAGGATGCTTGTACTTGGAACCAGCAGACACAAGATTCCCATTCCCAGCCAGTCCTCCCCGGTGTGCTGAGGAGTCCAGCATGGGCCCCAGTCTACTTGGCTGTGTAACTTCACCCTTGCCATCTGCTAGTTGTGTGACCCTGGGCAAGTTACTCAACCTTTCTGAGCCTCAGACCCCTCATCTGTGAAATGGGTCTTAGAGTAGTACCTAATATATTAGGCTGTTGTCAGCCTCAAGTGTGACCTCTGTTAGGCACAGACCTTGGCATTTGTGATTACTGGACTTAAGTTTAGCTATTGGGAGTTCTTTCTATTTGAATGTGGGACATAGCAAGTGCCTTCCAGACTTCAGTCTTTCCATCTGAAAAAAGGGAGCAATGTTTTTTGCCCTAATTCCAAGGGATGCTCTGAGGTTCTCCTGAAATAGTGGATAAGGTTTGCACCCACATGAGGAGGTGTTCCCATCCCACCAGGGAATAAAGGCCCCAGTCTTCTTGGCACGATGCTTTGAGTTAGGTTTAGCCTCCTGTAGAAATCAAGATGCATTTATTTATTTATTAGTTTATTGGGTAGGGAAGAGGCTACTGCAGAAGGGACTCTGAAGTGTCCCATCCTCAGCATTATGGAGACATTTCTCATTTAACAAGCTGCTGCCACATCCTAGGTGCTATCTAGAGCAAAGAAGCAGGCATGCTACTTTACAGCCAAATCCAACAGCCAGCCAGCCGTGCGACAGGCCCAGGATGCCAGGGAGATGCTGACATTTGTTCAACAGCTGCTTACAGGCCAGGCGTTGCCAGCCAGTTGCAGTTGCATAACTATCATAAAAATGGCTTCCCTGGGTTTACATTTAGGGAAATTGAGGCACAGAAATATGGTAACTTGCCCAAGGCCATGTAGACAGTAGTTGCTGGTAGCCCAGGCTCTTCCATTTGTCTTAGGCACTACCATAGATTGAAAGTGGCTGACTCCTGGTAGGGCGTGATGAGCAGAGGTGGGACCCAGGCAGGAGCTGCAAACCCAGGCTTGGTCATTTACCTAGCCTATGGCCTTCTGTTCTTTGGACCTCTCTTTCCCCACAAATGAAATGGGAATGGACTATCAGAGGCTACACACCAGCTTATGGAGGCAGCCCTAGACACTACCAGTTTTTAAACAATTTTTATTTAATCTGAAGGTTTTTATTTTCATTTACACTTTTAATTTTATTTTTGAACTGATAATAAACTAGGAACATAGTTAAAAATTCAAGAGGCACAAATAAGAATGCAGGGAAGTCTCCCGCCTTAGAGGCAGCCACTGTTAGAAACTTCTTATGTAGCTTTCCAGAGATATTATATGCATATACAAATACATATGCGTATGTATATTTTCTCTCCCCGCTTTTTTTACACACACAGTAGCATATTCTACACACTATCCTGCCCCTTATTTCTTTCAAATAAAGTCGAAAAGGGTTTAAAGATCATTCTTTGCCCAGCAGGGGTCCTAATTCTTTTTTTATGGCTACACAGAACTGTGAATGCCTTTAGACCAGGTTTGCCTTTCTGGGTACATTGCCACAGTCCCCACTATCATGCAGTGGTTTACACCCAGCCTGTTCCACAATTATGTGCTACCTCTGTTGCACCTGCATGGTTGGGGTGACCTCTGAGGACACTTACAGTTCTGACATCCTGCCCTTCTTCAGGTCTGATTTTTGTGTTTCTCCCTGATCCTTAAAATGAAGTTCTCCAGCCAGGCTTTAGTGACTTTACAGAGCCCAGGGTGAGGGGGCATGGTCATTTTGTAGGCTGGGTGGGTCCCCAGCTGTCTCCAGCCTCAGTTTCTACTTACCTACCCTGTCTCTGTTGCCCTTCTTGCTCCAATAGTGGCCATTGCTTCAGAGGACGACTTTCAGCACAGTTCAAACTCCACCTACAGAACCATAGGCAGCAGTCTCCAAGCTGACCAGGAGGCACTGCTTGAGAAGCTACTGGACCACCCGGCCCCTGGCCTACAGAGGCCCAAGGACCGCTTCTATGGCACATACATCATCTTCTTCAGCCTGGGCATTGGCAGTCTACTGCCATGGAACTTCTTTGTCACTGCCAAGGAGTACTGGATGTTCAAACTCGGCAACTCCTCCAGCCCAGCCACAGGGGAGGACCCTGAGGGCTCAGACATCCTGGTAAGGGCATGTTTCTCCTCCAAGGCTGGTGGGAGCATACAGAGGCCTCATGCCTCACATGGCAGGGGAAGATGGAGATTTCAGACACATTTCCAGCCTTTAGATTACTTACTGTTTAGCTTGGGAAGAACATGCAAGTTATGGTTCCATGTGGTGTGTATGGTCAACCCAAGAATCTAGAGTCCACACCTCCAGGGGTGTGAAGGTATGGACTGAATAGCGTTAGTTACAGAAAATTCCAAAAGACTAGTAACTAAAATGAGATGGAAGGTCATTTTTCTCCCACGTTCAATTCTGGTGGGGACAGCCCAAGGCTGGTATGATGTTCTATGGTGTTAGGAACTCAGTTGCTTCAACTCTGTGCAGCTTTCATGGCCAAGGCCACCTCACAGTACAAGATGGCTGTTGTAGGTCCAGCCATTACATCAGTAGGTAGAAGCAAGAGGAGGAGGAAGAAATGCCTGTTGCCTGTAAGAACACTTCCTGGAAGTGACACACCTTGCTCTTCTTACATTGCATTGGTCAAAACTTAGGCATGTGACCATATCAGCTTGCAGAGCAGGCTGGGAAATGTAGTCTTTCAATGTAGCTTTATCTCAGAGAACCATGTGCCTGCTAAAATGGGAGGTTCTGTTATGGAAGATGGGGAAAATTAATCCAAAGGTATAATTAGTCTGATCACCATGGAAGAGATTACTGTGACTTAGAGTTGGTGGGTTTCAAGAAAGGGGAGAAAACGATCCAGGTAGAAGAAAAAGGCTGGGCAACGGCAGAATGGGAGGAAAGTCTAGGTGTGTATGACAAATGGTGAAGCTGTGTTTGAGGCACAAGTAAGAGAGAGAGGTCTTGAGATCATTGCCCGGGGCCTTGAATGTCAAGGTGAGGAGTCAATTTTGTTTAGTTGACAGGGCTGCTCACTTTGCTGGGTGACTTTTCCAGAGAGGTGGGGGTGGTAGGGGAAGAGGATTAAAGAAAAAAATTATGACACTTGTTAAAACAGTAAGGAAAGCCTTAAGACTTGTAGTAGGGGAGATAAATGGAGCTCAACTCTGAAAAGGAGACATGGGGATTTCTAGCCACGGGGCAGCGTGAGGGGCCGGAGGATGGCACATTTCTAAGAGGAGAGTCAAGGCGAGGCCTCTGCTTGCTGAAAGCAGGCCTAGGACTTACACAGTCAACCCTTGAACAACAGGGGTTCACTTAGATGCAGATTTTTGTTTCAACCAAATGTGGATGGAAAATGCAGTATTTGTGAGTTGTGAAACCTACATATACAGAGGGCTGACATTTCCTATTTGTGGTTCTGCAAGACCAACTGAGTATGCTCAGGTTTTGGTACATGGGAGGGATCCTGGAACCAATCCCTTGAGTATACTGAATGGTGTGAGGAGCTTGATCAGATTTGAGAGAAGGGAATATTCTGGCTCAATTGGCCTAACAGGATTCTTGCTGAAAGCAGGCCTAGGACTTACACAGTCTACTCTTAAACAATACGAGTTTGAATTGTGTTATCTGTGAAGTTTTTCAAACAAATGCTGATGGAAAATGTGCTATTAGTGGAGTTCAAAACCTGATTATAGGGAGAGCTGGGTTCCACAAGGCTGACTGGAGACCTGAGTACGTGTGGATTTGGGTATAGGTGGGAGTCCTGGACCAATGCTCTGAGTATATGGAGAGAAAGCTGAACATCAGAGGTGGGGAATGAGGAACTTGATCAGATCTCAAAAGTGGGGGTGTGGCAGGACAAGCTGCAGACAAAACTCCTCAGACATCAGATTAAAGAAGGAGGAGGTTTTTTATTCGGCCGGGAGCATCAGCAGACTTGTGTCTCAAAAGCCAAACTTTCCGAAGACAGAGTTCCTGGCCCTTTTAAAGGCTTACAGCTCTAAGGGTTTCCACATGAAAGGGTCGTGATAGATTGAGAGCACATGTGGTTAGAGTTGGGGGTTAATCTTTTAACCTCAGGCCTGGTCATCAGTGGCACCAGCTAGTCTTGCCACTGACTTCATTCCTGTTGTTTTTCAACTTTTACTTTCTCCTCTTCAGAGACAGGAGACAGTAAGAGAAATGGCTTCTCGCCTCATTCCCCCCTTTGAGAACCTCACTCACTAGTGGGAGTTCTCACTCTCATCTTCACTATCCAGGTCTTCCTACCAGTCCAGTTCCATTGATTCCTAGAGTTACATACTCTGTTTTCCAACGGGGATCAAGTAATTCTAATGGGTTATAGCACACATCAGGCTGGTCACTTCCTGGGCTGCATACCTTGTACTGGGTGGCATTATACACACAAGTCCCTTTTAAAAAGACTGTTTCAAATTTTTGCCCTATCTCAGTCTGAGGAAGGTGAGTTGAAGTCCTTACTGTACAAGTCCAAAATTTAAGAAAAGTGAATTCCACAATGAGCTTCCTCATGCTTCGGCTGTGCATGGACCAGTCAGCTTCTGGGTGTGACTGGAGCAGGGCTTGTCATCTTCAGAGTCACTCTTCAAGGGTTGTCCAGGCTTGGTCTTTCCTCCCAGGTTTCAGGTGCTGCAGGTTTTACACGGCTGTGGTGGATCCAGGCTGGGATTCCCTCTACCTTCACAGTGGTGAGAGTGGTCAGGACGACAGTCTGGGGTCCTTTCCACCGTGGCCATAAAGAGGCTACATTCCAGTCCTTGATCCACACTCGATTACCTGGGGAGAAAGGGTGAACTGGGGAGAATAAGCTCACAGGGCATCTCTCATTTACCCAGGCTGAGATTGTGTTATTTTTCCTAAAGCTTGTAGCTGTAACTCAATTTCACCTAACTCTCAGGGAGTGCCTGGAAGTCCCCACAATATGAGAGGGGGCCTATGATATATTTCATAAGGAGAATATCCTGTTCTTTTAGAAGGGGTACATCTAATTTTAAATAATACCATAGGGAGAGCCTGTATCCGTTTTAATCCTGTTTCCTGACATACTTTCCCTAAACTATTTTTGATATTCCAATTCATCTGCTCCACCTTTCTGGAACTCTGAGGCTGGTAGGTGGCATGCAGTTTCCATGTGATCCCCAATACCTTTGCCGTCTTCTGTACCAAGTCAGCCACAAACACCGCCGGCCTGTTATCTGAGCTGATCCATAAGGGCAGCCCAAATCTAGGAATAAGATCTCGAAGAAGCATATGGGTTACTTCTCGAGCTTTCTCAGTTCGTGTTGGATAAGCCTTCACCCACCCAGAGTAGGTACACACAAGAACTAGTAAATACTTGTTACCTCCACAATTTGGCATCTCTGTGAAGTCCACCTGGAGATCTTCAAAGGGGACTGCTCCATAAGCTTGTATGCTGGGCAGAACGGCTGGACCTTGCCTCGCATTATGCTGTCGGCAGGTAACACACAGCTGCGTCACCGTTTTGGCAAGGGCTGACAAATGCGAGATGTAGAAATACTGGCCTAACAACTTTTCAAGTGACTCCTGACCTAAATGGGTGGTTTCATGCACAGCCAATACAACTGTGGCTCCTAGCAGCTATGGCACAGCTACTCTCCCATGTGGTAACCAAATCCATCCTTCCTTCATCACTTGTCCTCCCTCTGCCTGGAGAAAGTCCTTTTCTTCTTTAAAATAAGTAGGTACAAGATCAGGTACTTGAGGGAGCAGGGGGCTGTGACTGATGCCCGGAAGGGGTCAGATGCTGCTTTTCGAGCCTCTGAGTCAACGCGGGAATTCCCCAAACCCACCAAGGTGGAAGCTCGCTGGTGTCCTCTGCAATGCATAACTGCCACCTTGTGGGCTTTCCATACTGCTTCTAATAATTGCAGAATTTATTGTTGATATTTTATGTCCTTTCCCCCAGAGTTCAATAGGCCTTTTTCTTTATATAATGCTCCATGCACTTGAAGGGTTATAAAGGCATACCGAGAATCAGTGTAAATGTTTAGTCTTACCTTCACTGAGTTCTAAGGCCCGAATTAAAGCAGTGAGTTCAGCTTTCTGGGCTGAAGTGCCCTGGGGCTACGATCTGGCTTCAACAGTGTCCAGAGTTACCACTACACGTAGCCTGCACATCGCTCTCCTTGTGGATTGATGAAGCTCCCATCCATGTATAGTTCCCAGTCTACTGACGCCCAAGGCTGGTCCCGGACCTGGTCAGGTCTGCTAAACTGAGTCCAACACTTCTACACAGTCATGCTCGACAGGGTTCTCTGATACCAGGAGCAAGGTGGCAGGGTTCAGGTTGTTACGGACTTCAGTGGTTACATGGGGATTTTCACAGAGCAAACTTTGGTACTTGTTGAGTCTAGCATTCATTAGCCAATGATGTCCTTCAGTATTCATTAAGGTTACCACAGCATGGGGGGCCTTTATGTTCAGGTTTTGCCCAAAAGTCAGCTTATCTGCTTCTTGTACTAGCAGGGCAGTACAAACATGGGGGCCATCCTTTAGAAACCCTGTCTAGTTGTTTAGAGAGGTAGGCCACCGGCCTTGGCCAGGGCACCACAGTTTGGGTTAAAACTCCAAGTGCCATCTTTTCTCTCTGACACATACAATGTAAAAGGCTTTGTCAGATCAGATAGCCCCAGGGCTGGGGCTGACAGAAGTTTTTCCTTTAACTCATGAAAGGCTTGCTGTTGTTGGGATCCCCATTCAAAAGGTTCCTGGTCCCCCGCTTTGTGACCTCATACAAAGGCTTGGCTAATGCTGCAAAGTTTGGGATCCATAGTCTGCAAAACGCCACAGCTCCTAAGAATTCTTTCACCTGCCTTCTGCTCTTAGGCTCCAGTAGATTGCAAATGACCTTCCTCAGTCCAATAACCATTCTGCCAGGTTGAGCAGGGCCCCTTCCTCCTTGTCTGGGACCTCCTGCTCTGAGTCACCTTGTTTTCCTTTTAGCTGTGGGCATTTGTTCTCCCAATGTCCTTTTTTTTTTTTTTTTAAGTTCTGGGGTACATGTGCACAATGTGCAGGTTTGTTACATATGTATACATGTGCCATGTTGGTGTGCTGCACCCATTAACTTGTCATTTACGTTAGGTGTATCTCCTAATGCTGTGCCTCCCTGGTCACGCTGCAAACTCTGACAGCCAGGCTCAGTTTCCTTTCCAGGGCCCCCCCCTTCCCTTGCCTCTTTGGAGGGACCCCTCTGGTTGCTGCAGCTAATAGGTCGGCATTTCGCCGGGCCTGACATTCATTCTCTTTGCGGTTTTCCTTACGGCTAACCCTGTTTACAAACACCTGGTTAGCTATTTCTAATAACTGTGATGTATTCATCCCTGCAAATCCAGCCTGTTTCTGCAGTTTTCTTCTAATGTCTTCTGTACTTTTACTAACTAAAGCCATGTTAATCATGCACTGATTTTCAGGGCTATCGGGATCAAAGGGTGTGTGCATACGATAGGCCTCACACAGTCTCGCGTAGAATTATGCTGGACTGGCCGGGCGTGGTGGCTCACACCTGTAATCCCAGCACTTTGGGAGGCCGAGACGGGTGGATCACGAGGTCAGGAGATGGACACCATCCTGGCTAACATGGTGAAACCCCGTCTCTACTAAAAATACAAAAAAAATTAGCCAAGCGTGGTGGCAGGGGCCTGTAGTCTCAGCTACTTGGGAGGCTGAGGCAGGAGAATGGCATGAACCCAGGAGGTGGAACTTGCAGTGAGCTGAGATGCGCCGCTGCACTCCAGCCTGGGCAACAGGGCGAGACTCCATCTCAAAAGAAAAAGAATTGTGCTGGACTCTTTTTTCCCTGAATGACCTCAGAGACCTTGTTAACGTTTGTGGCTTTCTCGGCTCCCCTCTTTAATCCTTCCAAGACAGCTTCCCTGTATCGATTCAGCCTTTGCATACCATCTCTTTCATTTGGGTCCCACTGGGGGTCTGTTCCTGGGAACTGGGTCCTCACATACTCTTGGGGGTTTGGTAATCAGCCGGTGCATGTTCCTCTAGCCACTTAGTTGCTGCTTGGAGCACTCTCTGCCTTTCATCTGTGTTAAAGAGGAACATGAGCAACTGGTGGCAATCAGCCCAGGTGGGGTTGTGGGTCTGGATAATAGTTTGGAGCAAATCAATTAGAGCTTGTGGCTTTTCAGTATAGGACGGGGTATTGTTTTTCCAGTTGAGAAGGTCGGCAGAGGTGAAGGGCTGGTACACAAAAACATGCCTCTCCACCATGTGCCCATCCTCATCTATCCCAGTATACCGCTGCTCTCTCAGGGGCATTTGTATCCCAGTTTTGGGTTGTAAACGAGCTGCCAAGGGAGGGGTTTCTCCCAAGGCTTCACCTCCTCTCTAGTCTACTCTAGGTGGCCTAGGGATATGTTTGTCTTGCAGAGGCGCAAGCACTGTGGGCTCAAGAGTGGGGAGCCTCTCTCCCTGGTAAGGGGAGGGCACCACTGGGATCACTGGTGCCATCTCCTGCAATGGATCTTCTGATGTTGGGTTGAACAGAACTTCAGGAGTTGATTTCCCTTGGTGGGTGGAGCGGGATCCTTCCTTGGCTATCTGTCCCTTTGCTATTAGCACTGCTGCTGCCTGCCCTCTTAGCCACTGTGGGGGATCTAGCATCAGCTGTAACCAAGTATCTATGTATGGGAACTTGTCTGAGTATCCTGACTTACCAGTTACCTTGTGCCATACCTTAGAAACAAGGGACCTGTCCAGGCTTCCTTCTGATGGCCAACCCACTTCTAATGTTGGCCAATCTATTTCACACAAAGTTCTAAGTTTTCCTGGTGTCATAGTAACCCCATAGTCTCCACTAAATCCTTCCTTGAAATTTTTCAACGTAGTTCCTAGCGGACTGGGCTTACTTTGTGTCTGACCCATGTTTCCTCGAGACAACACACCACGCTCACACCACATGCACACCACAGAACAAAGAACAGGTAAAAAGGGCACACACACGCTTTTTCAGTTTACACCAAACCAGAATCGAAACCAAAATCAGAGTATCCAGAAATCCAAGCCAGGTCAAAACCAAAACCAAAATATCAAGCAATTCAAGTCAACTCAAAAACCAAAGTGCCAGTACAGGCATGCCGTGGGTGATCAGGCCATGCTTCTGCCCAAATGGAGTGGGCAAGTTCCAAAGACCAGTCTTACCAAGTTTCAGATGTCCAGACTTAAAGCGCCAGTTCCTTCCCCATGTTCAGCCACTGCGTTGATCCTCTGCAGGGGCCTCCTGTGCACTGCTCAGACGAGGCGTTCCACCCGGGCAATTGCCTACCCAGGAGCGCTCTCAGGATCCACGTCGCTCAAGCTGGCTGGAGTCCCCTGCAGGGATGTTCCACAGGGCAGGCCTAAGCAGTGGCCTCGACCGTCTGTTAATCACCTCGCCTCCCAGTCAGGTGAACCAAGAAATGTAGCAGGATGAGCTGCAGACAAAACTCCTCAGACACCGGATTAAAGAAGGAAGAGGTTTTTTATTCAGCCGGGAGCGTCGGCAGACTCACGTCTCCAGAGCTGAGCTCTCCGAAGACAGCGTTCCTGTCCCTTTTAAGGGCTTACAACTCTAAGGGGTTCCACGTGAAAGGGTCATGATAGATTGAGAGCACATGTGATTGGAGTGGGGGGTTAATCTTTTAACCTCAGGCCTGGTCATCAGTGGCACTGGCTAGTCTTGCCACTGACTTCATTCCTGTTGTTTTTCAACTTTTACTTTCTCCTCCTCCTCAGAGACAGGAGACAGAGAAATGGCTTCTCTCCTCAGGGGCATGCTGGCTAATCTGACTTCGCAGGATTCTTGGCTAAGACTGGGTTGGGCAGGCAGAAGTCAGGACTGGGGTTGGGGCCAAGGTCAAGGATCGGGCTCAGAGAAACCTGACGAAAGTTTGGTCAAGGAGAGTCTTGGTCAGGAGCCTCCGTTTCCACAGCTAACCCAGGCTGGTGTCTGCTGTCACTTGAGAGCATGGGGAGGCAAGGACTTCTCCGACAAATGCCAAGATGGGATGTTGCCAGCTGCCCAGCTGTGCCCTGTCTTCTCTAGGGGTGCCTTAGAAACAAGAAGGAGGTATGCTAGCAGACCCCAGCCGCACCTTCCAGTGGCCCAGGAGGTGGCTCATCACTGCTTCCCAGAAGGAAATCCTTGGCCTTGCCCCAAGGAGCTGTCCTCAGTTTTATAGGCATGAATCTGCCATAGCGAGGGAGGCATCCCTGTTGTCCATCTCAGGGACTCACTGCGGCTACACATGTGGATCACCCGGGGAGCTGCTTAAAAAAACACCAGTTCATGGTCCTTTTGTAGTTCATGAATGTGATGACTGGGTTTCCAGGCACATGTGTGAGATAGGCCTCCCTCAAACCTTGTTGTGTCATCGGCACATTACCTGTCCGATGAAAAGGAATAAAAATACCAGTGTGGGCCGTGCCCCAGGGATTCTGATTAGATTAGCCTGAGCTGGGGTGTAGACATTGATATGCTTACAACTTCACACTTCCACACTCCCCTACTCCACCCCTCAAGTCCCCCCATGATCTGACACATCTGACACCTGTGAGGGCCTTTTCTGTTAACTGAGGAATTCATAGATGCCTCCCGGGGCCAGAGCAATGGGATATAAACCATTTCTAAGGCTGAGGAAGTGCCACAGGAAGGCAGCAGAGTAGTTTACAGCCTCTCGACTCAAGGTGTGGTCCTCAGACCAGCGGCCTCACCTGGGAGCTTGTTAGTGATGCGGTTTCCCGCCCACCCGACCCGATTGAGACAGGGCCTGTGAGCTGCCAAGCCCTTCGGGTGACTGAAGGGCACAGTAGAGTTTGTGGTGCACTGGACAGGGCTTGGCTCTGTGACCTCTCTGTGCTGCCTCATGTTTCTGGACTGTATCAGTACTTTTTTTTTTTTTTTTTGAGACAGGGTCTTGCACTGTCACCCAGGCTGGAGTGCAGTGGCACAGTCAAGCCTCACTGCAGCCTCGACCTCCCTGGGCTCAAGTGATGCTCTTGCCTCAGCCTCCTGAGTAACTGAGACTACTGGCGCACGCCACCATGCCTGGCCAATTTTTTGTATTTGTTGTAGAGACAAAGTCTCACTATGTTGCCCAGGCTGGTCTCAAACTCCTAGGTTCAAGAGATCCACCCGCCTCGGCCTCCCAAAGTGCTGGGATTACAGGCATGGGCCACCACACCCGGCCATCTTTCTGGTATGTTAAAGGAAGATATTATAATACTACCACCAACTTCTTAGGGCTGTTGTGAGGATGAAGTATATTAATACGTGTTAAAAAGCAGTTAGGACAGGCCTGGCACCCCTATCCGAAGTGCCGTATAAACTATGATTGTGATGATCGTTTGGGGGATGGGGCCCATGCTTCTAAGCTGTCTGCAGCCCTGGTGCATTTCCGCAGGCGCAGGCTTAGCCCGGGTGCTTTACAATCCACTTTTATTTACCAGTGACGCCGATGTCCCAGCTTTCTGCCAGCCCCAGTAAATCACCTGGCCTACTGGGCTTCCTCCAGAAGGTCCCTGCCTGTCTCGGCCGGCACAGAGCTAGATTGCGTGTGCACCTGCCCTGTCCCTCCTCTGTCCACCACCAGGCCCCCAGGATCAAGCAGACTCTGGAGGGAGGGGTGCCCAGGCCTGGCTCTGGGAGCAGCCCTCGCCCTGTGTACTGCTTTCACCGCAAGGCGATCCCTTCCCAGCTGCAGGCACTTGGCATTCTGAGCCCTGCTACAATGCTTTATGGCCTCTCTCCAACTGCTGGCAGGTGCAGATGTAGTACCTGCGGCTGCCCGGAACTCCTGGCTCTTGGCATCGGAGATGAGAGACCTGTCACCCCTCGATTCATGGGCCGGGTTTGGGAAGCGAGCATGCTGGGGCGTTTCTGCATTTTGCGGGCCATTTTTCTTTGCCTCATTCCTCATCCCAGCCACCTACCTCCCCACCTCTTTCCTCCTCTCTTCCTGATTTCCCTGCGAGAGGCTGCCTGTCTGCCCTGTCACCTGAGGGCCACTTTGGGGGAAGGAGGGGGAGAGTCAAATGGTCCTGTCTCTAGCCACCACCTGCAACTCAATTAGCTGTGGGTCTAGGTGTTTATTCTTTCCTGTACTTTCCTTTGAACATTTTCTGGGGATGAATACCATTTGATGGGGAGCTAGACCCAGGAGGAGGGTTTACCCAGACACCCCCTCCCCCAAATTATGTCACTTTCAAGGTCAGTGGGCTCATTTCCTTCTGCCTGGACAAATGTGGGGATGCCTTAGTATCCTGCTCACTCTGCCCTCCTGTCTCTATTCTCTGGAATAAGAACCTCCAATAAATCTATCACAGGCCTGCTGGCCCAGGGCCAAAAAAAAATTAGAGCATAAATGAGGAAGAATTGATAAGAAAAGATGGCACAGGGGCCTGCAACAGCTGCCATTGCCTGAGCCCGACCCTGGGCCCACCATGCTGGCAGGGGTATTGCATGTGTTGTTTCTCATTAGCCCTGCAATGCAAGTCTTAGTAACCCTTTTCTTAAGACAAAAACCAGAGGCTCAGAGAGGCTAGGTAACCTGCCTGAGATCACACAGCTAGAAAGGGCTATAGAGAATTTTATGGGGCATTGAGGTGGATAGATGATTACAGACTCATTCATACTCAGAGAGTGGTATGTAGGGTACTATCCTGGAGATGCCCCACCCCCCACCCCCCACACTTTGACTCCACCAAACACCATCTTCCTTCCTTTAGAGAGCCTGCCCTTGGTCTGGCCTCCTTTTCCAGCCTGAAACCACAGGTGCCTGGGTTCTACCCCTGGGTCCTGGACCCAGCGTCCCTTCCCCCTTCCCCACCTGACCTGTTTAGCTGGAGGTCCTCCCCAGCTCTGGGGTTGTAAGCCATCCCCTGCCCTGTGGGGCCTCCTCACCCTTCCCCAGGCTCTCCTGCAGGCCTGTATTGGCTGCCCTTGGCCTAGAACAGAACAGTGAGCTGGACAAGCCCCACTTCCTGCCCCAGAGAGAAGAGTGTCTGTACCTTCTCCTGGCCATTCCTTGCTGCAAGGCCCCCACAGTCGCTCTCCACACCTTCCTTCCTGTGTACCTCAGTCTGCCCAGGGACTCCTCTCTGAGGGACTGCAGGACACAGCCAGGTCATGGGTGGGACCTACAGCCCGACTTGGTGTCAGCAGGGCTGGGACCCGGGCCAGGCACTCTACTGATGCCCCTGTCCGTCCCCCCATCTGACCAGGAGGCACCCCACCACTCAGTCCCGGGGGTGAGGCAGGAGACAGAATCATCTCGTCTCTGGGCACGTCCCCTGAAGCCACCTCTCTGAGTTAGGGGCTCCACGTCTGGGTCTTCAGGGCAGCATCATACTTCCCCATCACATCCTGCCCTACGGCTCATGGAGACCGAGCGCTGGCTGGGTGGGAGCCGCGGCTCTCAGCACTTTGCCTGCATGATCTCATGCAGCCCCGCAGCACCCCTGTAGGTCAGGAACTGTTATCATCCACCATGACAGATGAGGAGGCCTCCCCGCCAGTGAATAAAACTCTCTTACTCTACATCCTGTGCCCCTGGCACACCTGGCATGGCACCCAACACATCTTAGCACAGAAATATTTGTCACATTAGTTATCATAAGGCTGAGAAGGAAAGCTCCACAACCCAATCCATGAGAGTGATGCCATGGCCCTGCAAGGGAGCAGAAGCAGCCCTGGGAGTCACAGCGGCTACCAGTAAAGGAGTTCTGATCTTTCAGGTGTGTTGGCATAGACATGAAGTGGGGTTCCTGCCATAGGGAAGGTAGCCAGGTTGTCCTGGTTCAGCAAGTGGGGGACCTAGGGCATCCCCTCCCCTTATTTCCAGTCCCTTAGTTCTGGTCCAGTCTCTCAGCCCTGCGAATAAGCAGGGCTGATCTGCCCTTGAAGTGCGGACCTCCCAGTCCAAGGAGGAAGTGTTCAAAGGAAGCAGGATGAGCTTATGTGGAGAAGAGGAAGCTGGAGGACAGGTTATCAGAGGTTACCAAGTCCCTGCCATGCAGCCTGTACCCACCTCCCACTTGACCTGCCGTCTTCCTTCCACATGACATCCTGGTGAGTTGCCAAATGAAATCAAGCCTCATAGATTTTAGGCCACTGACCTAAGGTCACTTGCTAGCAAGTAATAGAACTGCAGAGCCCATGCTTATAACCAGCATGTTCTCTAAGCTATCTGTCTACCTAGGCACTCTCAGCCCTGGCTGCACATCGGGATCACCTGGGAAGCTTTAAAAAAAATACCCCACCTGCATGCACCTGTAATCCCAGCTACCCAGGAGGCTGAGGCAGGAGAATCACTGGAACCTGGGAGGCAGAGGCTGCAGTAAACCGAGATCGTGCCAATGCACTCCAGCCTGGACAACAGAGCAAGAATCTGTCTCAAAAAAGAAAGGAACAGAAAAGAAAATACCCCACGTCCCACGTGTTCCACTCACCCAATTCTGATTCCTTCTGAGGGGCCTGGGCACAAGCGTTTTAAGTTCTCCAGATAAGGCTAATGTGTAGCCAGATAACCATGATCCAGGCCAGGCATGGTGGTGTGTACCTGTAGTCCCAGCTGCTCAGGAGGCTGAGATGGGAGAACAGAACAGTGAGCTTGAGCCTAGGAGTTCGTGACCAGACTTGGCAACATAGTGAAATCCCAGTCTCAAAACAAAAAGGACTATGATTCAAGTAAAACGTTACCACATGGGGGGAAAAAGCAGCTGTCCTCTGCCTCCACTAGAGTACCCATCAACCCATGAAACAGACAAAGGCTACATCATGAGAGACTTAGGTGAGCCTTCTGGGAGAACTTCCTGCCATGCAAGTCAAGTTGTCAAACCTAGCAGTGAAGGGGACAGTTTCCCCCTTGGAGAATTAGGGCCACCATCCTGCGGGAAGTGCAAGGAGTTGGCCTAGTCTACCTTAGAGTATGGGGTTTCCTCATGGGACTCCCTACAAATGTAAGTGGTTGGAGGGTTCGATGCTTGTCTAACGGAAATGCTCTGGGCTTGAGCTGCACCCGCGAGCCCACAGTTCCACGCCAGCCAGTGGCATCCCCTGGAGGAGCCTTTGCCCTTTCTCTTGATAATGCTCCCCTTTGCTGGGCCAGGGGGCCAAGGGCTGTAGTTAGGAGATGGGGGCTCCACAGCCACCCTCCTCTGCCTTCTAATTTCCCAGGCTCCTGGAAAAGGAGTGATAGGGCCAACTGGGCTCAATGTGGCCATCCTACACCTGGCGTGGCACAAAGCAAGAGCAAGTGAAACTGGAGGACAGAAGAGAGGCAGTCCTGAGGTCCTGACCCAGCTGGGTAACCTCTCTATGCTGTATCAGGGATTGGAGGCTCCCTGTTCCCAGAGGTTTAAGAGTCACAGGACAACTATTTGGTAAAGGCTCCATAGCTGGGTGAAAGGTGGATTGGTCCTGTCTCATAGGACCACAAGGTAGCTGGGAGGAACCCAGATTTGGCAACAGAGGGACTCTAGTCTAGCAGTGCCCTTACCTACTGTGTGGGTTGGGGACAGGCTCTGTGGCCCCTGGGCCTTCTGCCCACAGACCCACCTGGCAGCATTTACATAACGCTGCAGACACAGGTAGGGCGGAAAGTCCTGACAGTTATGGCGTACCTTATAAGGTGGTGGCCGCTATGTGAGGACTTTGCTAAATCCCAACATTCACTACCTTTACTAAACTCTTACCATGTGCCAGGCACTGCTAGGGGTACAAATTCATTCATTAACTCAGCAATATTTATTAAGCAATCTACTGTGTGCTAGAAGTCTTTTTTGTTTTTTTGTTTTCCATGATCTTTTGTTTTTTTTTAGAGTCCGAAGACATAGGTTTATTATGCCCATTATACAGAGAAGAAAACCAAGGTTGAAAAAGTTTAAGTCATTTGCCCCCAGGTACAAAGTAAGTGACAACTGGGACTCAGACTGGGGCCCTGTCAACCCATGTATCTATGATCTTAACCTCAGTGCTTTATGTCAGCGTTTTCAAAGTTTTTTTGAGCATGATGGCTATCTCACCTGGCAAGACCTTTGTGTCTATAATGCAGACAACAGTTTCATGAAGCTGCATCTGTACTTAAAAAAAGGAAACTCCACTCTGACTGCAGTTTCAAGGAGGAGCAAGTGATCAACAGTGACAGTGCTGGTTGTAAGCCTTGCAGGATGAGGATGGAGCATTTGACCTTGTGCAGGTTCATAGTGACCTTGGGGAGCAGCATTGTGGAGGATGGGGAGAGAGGCAGAGGAGACAGCAAACTCAAGGAATTTTGCTTTAAATGGGAGCAGGACAATGAGGCACAAGCTGCAGGGAACTGTGATTCAGAAGGGGAAGAATGTTCTGTTCTTTTATTTTTAATATGAGAGACATAGCAGGCAGGTTGTGTGTGGAAGCAAATGATCCAGCAGAGAAGGAAAAACGCATGATGAAGAAGAGGGAGCTTACCTGAGCGAGGTCCATGAGCAGGCCAGAGGGCTTGGGTGCACAGAGAAGGGTCCCAGAAAAAGATGCAGACAGCTCACTCACGTTTAGTAAGAAAGAAGGCAACAAAGGATTAAATAGAATAAAGTAAAATTCTGGTCATGACCCATCAAATGGATTTCATATTCTTTAATGAGCTGTGCAACCTGTAGTTTGAACAACCCTGCTCTGCCTGTTTCCCCCTAACTTTGTAGCCATCTATGAGGATGTGGCATGTCCTCATTCTACAGAGGAGGAAAGTAGAGGCAGTAAGTAACTCGTTGGTGTCACATAGCTAATAAGACCAGAATGGGGGCCGCAGCCCAGGGTACCTGAATCAGTATCAGATTTCCTGGGACATTTGGCAAATACCCGGATTCCTGGACCTTTCTGTGATGACTTTAGCTCCCCGGGTGAGGCCTGGGCATTGTTGCCAGGTGGTCCTGATGCCAGCTGGCCAGGGGAACAGGTATTCAGGAGTCTCTCCTTTGTGCCAGGTGGTGTTCCTGCAGACCCATTTTAGTGCTACTCAGATCTCTCTCCAAATGGAAACAATGTTTAGACTCCCTTTGGCAATCCTCTTTCATTCTTTTTTTCTTTTTCTTTTCTTTTCTTTTTTTTTTTTTTTGAGACAGTCTCGCTGTATCGCCCAGGCTGGAGTGAAGTGGTGCGATCTCGGCTCCTGGGTTCACTCCGCCTCCCAGGTTCAAGCAATTCTCCTGCCTCAGCCTCCTGAATAGCTGGGATTACAGAAGCCTGCTACCACGCCTGGCTAATTTTTGTATTTTTAGCAGAGATAGGGTTTCACCATGTTGGCCAGGTTGGTCTTGAACTCCTGACCCCAAGTGATCCACCCACCTTGGCCTCTCAAAGTGCTGGGATTACAGGCATGAGCCACCGCACCATACCAGTAATCCACTTTTTAAGAGCAGAATTCCCAGGAGTGGAGAAGGGTACAACACCTCTCCTCCCCACATAGAAAGAAGCGTATTAAAGTGGGATTTTGCCTGAGCTTTGTCATCCTAGGAAAGGAGATGGGGAGTCTGAGGTCAGGCAGGATGCGGGGGGCTTCAGGCTTTCTGCCACTGGGTGTGCGTGAGTGGCTGCCAGTTGCTTTGGCTGGCGTGGATGGCTGCTCTAAACCATTTTGAAAAATTAGAACCAAAAGTGAGTCATTTTTAAAAATCCCCTTGTCCACCCTCTGATTCTAACTGCGGGCCCAGCCAGCGTGCCATTCCCAATAAATAATATACCTGTGATGGCTTTTTCTTCTGTTTTTAGCTCTTGCTGCATCCTACAGAGGGGGAAAAAAAAGGCTAGTTTGAAACACTGTCAGTCATGCCTTTGGTGGCCTCAGCTTCTCTAGTTCTTTTCTTATTTTCTCCCTAAGTGCTCACAACCCCTTTTTCCCCACCTGCGCTATGCTCCCTTGCCCTCCGGGCTATCGACTGCTCCGTCTCTGCCTTCAATTTTATTTCTTCCTGCATATATCCTTAAAATCCAGAGGCGATTTCCTGGACAAATTAGAAGATGGCCCGGACCTTAAGTGCTCAAGTGTCTCTGTAACATGATTGATCATCACAAGTGTCCAGATAGCGGAACCTAAATTAGAGTCTCCACTGAGGAGCCCAGCGCTTTCGACACAGGCAGGCAGCCTGGGAGGGGTCTGCGGCACTGGGTGCCTGGGGCCTCCTTGCTGGCCTCTTGCAGGTCCTCACTGCCTGTGCTTCTGTGCGCGTCTGTGCCTGTCTGCATGCGGGCACCTGAGGCCTAGAGCAGCCTGTGGTTTCTGCCCACATGCACCTCCAAAGAGAAACAGCCTCCCCAAGGCAGGAGCAGTCTGTTGTTGAGGAAGTACCTGCCAGGGGTTGGCTAAGGACTCTCTCTTCCTGATGGTCCCTAATGTTTTCTACTACAGAGAGAGGCTGGAGCACTCCCAGACCACCTCCTCATTACCACCAGGTCACAGGGCATGACCCTTGTGCCTGGTCATCAGCCTTGTGACACTGATGCACGGGACCCTCTGGGGGATGCAGAAGCCTCCCCGGTCAGGCGAGGGCTGTGTGCGTAGGTGGGGAGTTTTCTTGAAAGTCTTCTTCCTCTTTTCCCTATCACATGGCAGAAGTCAGGCTGCAGAAGAGGAAAGACTGGCTGGCCCGAGCATCAGCAGTGCCTGAGCCTCCAATCAGCTCATCCTCAGGGAGCTGGAGGTCACTCGTGCATGGATCCGTGAGGTTCCCTGTTTCTCTGAGCCCTTGGTTTCTGAGCCCTTACTCTGCCTATTCAGGTTCCAGCCTGAGAGTACATGGGGGGAATAAAAGGGAAAAGAATCAAAGCAGTCAGCTTGCCCCTTACTAGGGGGCCTCATGAAGGCTTGGCTGAGGCAGGATATAAGGGTAGATAGAAATGAGGTTTCTATCTTCCTTGCTCACTCTGCCTGGCAGAAAGACTCTGGATTCAGGAGAGCTGGCTTCTGTTTCTGACTGTGTTTCAAACTTGCTGGGTGACTTGAGACCACGTCCTCCTTTGAGAAATGAAGATATTAGACCGCAGATTGAGATCCAGAAACTTTTCCTGCAAAGGGCCAGGTGGTTCATATTTTAGGCTTTGTGGGCCCCACAGTCTCTGTTTGCGACCTCAGCTCTGCCCTTGCAGAGTGAAAGCTGCCCTTGACAACACGTAAACAAATGGGCTGACCGAAGGCCGACCGCGCTCCAGTGTTCACACAAAGGAAGAGGGCAGACTTGGCCCAGGGGTAGCCTGTTGCCAACCTCTGGACTGGGGACACTCCCTTATGGCTCTTTCCCAGTTCTGTGATCTATTACAGAGGTACCTACCCTGCTGAATTTGTCTTCATATCACTGACCACTGCCTGGCCTATTATCTATTTGTTTATGCATTTGCTGGCCATCTCTTTGACTAGATGGCAGTTCCATAAAGGCAAGAACTTGAGCTGAATCTCCTATGTCTACAACATTTAGTGAGCTCAGTAAATATTTGCAGAAGGATGAATCCATCTGTGAGTATTTGTGGAGAGGAGAGAGGGATGGGAGGAAGAACTGCCATTGCAGGACTGTGGTCCTGCGACGCACCTGCACCACAGCCTGCACACCCGGGCCTGCCTGGGCCCCAGCCTCATCCCCCCTTTCCCCAACCCCATCCATACTCCAGCTCACCCCTGTGGAGGCTTGAACACGTCAAGCTCATTCCTGACTTAGGGTCAGCCATACCCTGTTCCCTCTGTCCAGGCTCTAGGTTAGCCAATTATTTGTGTTTTAGTTTTATTGCATTTATCCTAATTTGCAGTCTTTCCCCCCCACACTTGCTGTTGACTCTTTTTTTTTTCTTTTTCTTTCTTTTTTTTTTTTTTTTTGTGCCTCCCTCACTAGAACACTGGCATCCCCAGCCCCTAGAACACATTGGGCACATACAAGGTGCTTGGCCATCGTTTGTTGAATGAGTGAATGAGCTCTAGAAGGTCAACCGCCTTTCACCTTTAGTAAGTGAATAGATGAATGGGTAAATTAACCACTGCCACCTGCTTCTTCCCATCTGCTCCCTCCACCCATTTCTGCCAGGTGATTCCCTCTACGCCCAGCACTGCCCCCCATACTGTTTGGCATTGAGATGCCCCCAGAGCTCCCCAGTACCTTCGAAAACAAAACCTCTCTTTAGGCAGCTGCCTGAGACCACCCCCGAATTGGCCCTCAGCCACCCTCGCCTCCACATACCCTATTATTTCTCCAAGTGGAGCCCCCAAGGTTTCCTGAAAAGGAGCCAAGCGAGGGGACAGTGCAGCAAAGTGCACGAGGGGCCTGGAGGCGAGGCTGCAAGGAGGAGACGGCGTAGCAGTAGCAGTCGCAGGGAGGCTGATTGATAAGGCGTGTAGGCTAAGGGTGGCCAGGCCCAGGGGGGAGCTTGAGCAAAGTCATGGAGGGGATGCCTGGGGGAGAGGCTAGAACCCGAAGGGAGACTGGTTGGACGTGTGAGCCATAGTCAGGCGATGTGGAGATGGGACCAGTAGATGTGATTGACTGGGGTGAGGGTGAAGAAGAAACCAAGGAAGCTGTGAGGAGGGGCTAAGAAAAGGAGGATGACCATGGGCCCTCTGCAGGGGCTGCTTGGGAGTCTTCTCTTGAAGACCTTTGATTTGAGGAGCTTGGGGTTTAGGCTCAGCAGGACCCCTAAGCAGTTGTTCTGGAGGAAGAGACGGATGTGTGGGTAGAGGTCATGAAGCCAGGGGAGGTGAGCTTCTCCTACCACCACCCTCACCCTTAACAAAAGGAGGTCAGGAAATGAAGGATGGAGCTCAGGGGGCACCTTGGGGTGGTGGAGGGAGCCACAGGTGGACGGAGATGATGAAGTGTGGCGGAGGTGGGAATGGGTGTGGCCTTGTGAATTTGGAGGAGAGGAGTGCTGGAAGGACATCGCATTAGTTTCCTGTGGCTGTCTTCACCAAGTACCACAAACTGGGTAGCTGAAAAGCAAGGCTCTAGGGAATAACGTTTCCTTGCTGTTTCTTTGGCATTTTTTGACTCATGGCAGCATCACTACAGTCTGTGGCTCTGTCTTCACGCAGCCTCTGCCTGTGTGTCTGTGTGTCCCTCCCTCTTTTCCCATCTACTGTGGATTGAGGGGTCATTCCTCCTCCAGTAGGATCTCCTCTTAATTAAGCACATCTGCAAAGACCCTATGTCCAGATAAGTCACATCCTGAGGTTCTGGGTAGACATGAATTTTGGGGCATGAATTCAGCCCCCTCTAGACAAGGTAGCATGTAGTGTCTGGAGTGTGAGGAACAAGACCAGGCCTTGGTTACAGGTGGGCTGCGAGGAGGACACTGAGGACCCTTAGAGGAAATGTTTCCCCAGGGCAGCTGGGAGGGACACGGCTGGCAGTGGCAGCATGGACTGCATTTTCAAGGAGTGTGGAGTGAAGGGGAGGAGGGGCCTGGTGCCTGGAGGCAACAGAGTCAAAGTGTTTTGTTTGTTTGTTTGTTTTTACCTAAAGGGAGACCTAAGAGAGCCTCTTGGCCAGCAGAGAAAGGAACAAGCAGCCCTGAGGGAAAGAGAGAAAATGCAGGCAAGAAACGTGGGGTTCATGTGTGAGTCTCCGGGAAGTCAGCTTAGGCTGGAGGAAGAGCCCTTCTAGCAGAGTGGAGAGGAGGTGTGCTCCAGAAAGCCTTGCACACACCGCGGGGAGGAAGGCGGGGAAGCTCACTCCAGAAGACAGGAACTTTGCTCATCTTCCGGCAGGGATTCCCAAGGAGGTGTGAGAAAGGATTGGAGACTAGGAAGAGCCCCTGGGTGCTCAGAGAGCAGGATTTACAGTGAGCCCAGGCCTGGAGCTATCCTGGGAGACCAAAGGAGGGAGGGCTGTATGCAAGGGTCAGATGGGGACCCTCTTCCTTAGGGTGGCCACAGTGGCTTTGTCTGTCTGGCCAGCATTTTCCAGAGCTTACCTGTCTGATTCTGACCCCAGATTCGTCCTTCCCTTGGGTCTCTGTCCTCTCCATTCAGCCTGGCTGCGTCTAGCCTCCTGCCTGGCCCCTGGAGCAGGTATTGCCCCCCTTCCCTGCCCAGCCAGCCCTCCCAGCTGGTCCCTGCCCTTGGCCACACACCCATTAACTTTCCTGGGCCAGTGCTCCAAACACAGGGCCTTGAAAGTGTCAGAAAGGACACCAGCCCCATCCCTTATGGGGACATCTGCCCTCTGCTCCCCTCAGTTGGCTCAGGAATGATCTGGGCTGATGCCCAGGGTAAGGGCATCTCCCCTACAACATCCTAGGCTGCAGAATTCAGCTATCCGAAAGCAGCAAGTTTGCAACGGCAAACTATTCTTGGCTCCAACCTGCTCGCTGCTGCTAATTTCATGCCCCTGTGATCCAGGTAACGCTCTGCTGCCTTGAGCTGCCACCCCCAGGCTTGAATCGCTTTTCCTCGCCCGGCAGGAGCTCAGCTGCCTCTGCTGCTGCTTTCTGTAGTTGGGGGCTACACAAAGCTCCTTTGCAGAAGCTGCTCAGCAGCACGGACACCAAGTCTGCCGCAGCTCGTGACTAATTTGCTGCACTTATTTCAAAGTGCCCAAATGGCATTCAGGGGAGAGAAAGCTTAACCAAGGTCTGCCAGAGATAAACAGACTCATTTCGGGGCCTCCCTGCCTGAAGAAACCTCTTTACCTGGACTCTGAGCCCGGAATTAAATTCTTCCAGAAGAGATGCTTAGCACGGAGCCTCTCAGTGTGCTGGAGGAGAGGAAATGTGCCCTGTCATAAAATGGGCCTCACATCTGGCCAGCTGGCTCTGGTGGGCTTTTAAATTGTGTTTGAAGAGTGTCTCTCCCCTTTCCTGGTGTTCGCAAACTGGGTCAGAGTGTAGCGAATGAAAATGAGTTTCCTTCTCACCAGAGCAAGTGACTCAAGCGCCCCCCTGCCCAGGCCCGCAGTGGCTTATCCACATTCACCCGCCATATGGGGTGACCCTGGCACCTGGCACCCCCGGGCCAGGGCCTGTCCACAGTCTGGGTGAGGAGCCCCCGTGCCCACCCTGGGCCAGTCTGGTTGAGGCCCCCTTGCCCACTGGGGCTGTTTTTAGGGGTTGCAGAGTAAGGCAAAAACTTGGAAGCCTGCCCCATGCTGCCCACCCACAGGCACTCTTTAACATGGTCTTTGCTTAGCTGCCAACCATGTCCGTCCATTTCGGGTAACTGACAGAGGTGGGGGCTTTTCTCTTAATCTTTTTTTTTCTTTTCTTTTCTTTTTAATACTACAAAGACCCATAGACCTCTGGAAATGCTAAGGGGAATGAGCAGTGGGGTTTGAGAGAAAAGATTAGCTAATGCATTCCTTTACTCTTGTCTACCACTGCAAAAAGAGGAGAAAGAAATCAAACCCTGGCCAGGCACCATGGCTCAATGCCTGTAATCCCAATACTTTGGGAGGCCGAGGCAGGTGTATCACCTGAGGTCGGGAGTTCAAGATCATCCTGGCTAACACGGTGAAACCCTGTCTCTACTAAAAATACAAAATTAGCTGGGTGTGGTAGTGTATGCCTGTAATCCCAGCTACCCGGGAGGTTGAGGTAGGAGAATCGCTTGAACCCCGGAGGCGGAGGTTGCAGTGAGCCAGGATCACGCCACTGCACTTTAGCCTGAGCGACAGAGCGAGACTCTGTTTGCTGGCTTGGGCAGGTCACCTGCCTTAGGGCCAGATAGAAGAAAGACACCGCCCACCCTGAGAGGAACGTGTCTCACATCCCTGCTTGCTGCTGGGAAGGCACGTGGCTGCCAGGCCCGGCCTCTGAGGCTTCCTGGCGATGCACCGTGACCCCAGTGATAGTGTTTGGGCTTGTGCCTCCAGGAGACAGGCAGCCTCAGCTAGAGCAGCTTATGCATTTGTAGGGGGATGATAAATATTCCCCCCCGGTCCCTGCCCTGCTCTGCAGCAAAAGATGCTGCCACCAGCACTCCCGGGTGTGGGCCTCTGTGTACCTCTGGGAAATTCCTCCACCTCTGTGAGCCTCAGGCTGCTTATCTGTCAAATGGGAGCGATTCCAGCCCTGCCTCGCCCTCACAGGCTGTGTAAGAGCACATGGGCTGGGGTCTGTGCAGGCCCTCTGGAAGCTGTGCTGCTTGCATGTCAGAGTTCCCTGGCGTTCTGCAGAGCTCCCACTTCCCCACCTGGGTTACCTGACTTTGGTGCAATTACTAGCAGAGGCTGGATGTTGAGTCCCCCACCCTGCTTGAGCTCCAGGTCATTGCAGGGCACGGATAACGCTAGGGAGATAGTGGCGCACAGGAATATGATATCTCACATTCAAGGAGCACAGCTATCCCTCTCTTCCTCAGAGCTGGGCCTCCCCCACGTGGGTTTGAGAATTCAGGGTGACTGATGGGCCTGTCTGCCACGAGCACTCTGGGGGTTGAGTGCCATGGCTGCCTGAGGTTCTGCCAGCCCTCCTGTGGATGGGACGGACAACACAGTGTGGTTTGCTTCAGCTCAGGAGAGGTTGTTGATGCTGAGGAAGCCTCAGAAGTTGCTTTCAACAGATGAGCTGCACTGGCATCCTCAGTGGTGGGGAAGCATCCGTTCGTGCTTTTGTGCCAGCCATTCCGTCCTGTTGGGAATGTTTCTCTCCCCACTGGCACCTGTACCTCCCGTATCTGTCTGACGTGCTTCCCCCAATCTTTCCAGCTGCCGTCCAAGATGGCACTGGTGGAAGCCCCCCAGAGCCCCTCCTTCCATGCCCCCCAACACCTTGTATCTGTTGTACTCCAGCTCCAGGCTTGTACCCACCTCCCCGAGGGCATGCAGGTGCCACAGCTCCTCCGTTGTATCCACCCAGCTGCCAGCACAGCACTGGTGTATGGGCTTGACACCTCTTCAGCAAACAAAGGGACAGGTGAAAACAGGAAGAGGTGCTGACCTGCACAGACAGTGGCTGCCCAGCCAGGGCTGAGCACTGTGGGATTACTCACCAGCCTAAGGATCTCCTGCCCAGGGACTTCCTGCTGGGGCAGAGAAGCATGCTTGGGAGGCCTGTCACCTCCTAAGGTGTTTGCCCTGCATCCACCTGCCAGCCCTACTCACACCCAGCCTTTCACCTCTGGTTCTATAAGGCCCACATTGACCCCCAGGCCTCCAGTGTTTTAATTGGTTATGTAAACAGAGCTGCTGTGGCATAATTCTGAGTGACATCATTCCTATCACAGCCTGCAGGTCTGGTGCCCCTGGAGTTGTGCAAAGCTCAGCCTCCACCATCATACGCAGTGGCCCCACTGCCAGCTCCCTGATGATATTCTCATCCCCCCACTCCTCCACGGCTGGAGCTGGCCTTTGGGTCCATATGCTCATCTCTAGAAGTGGAGTTGGTTACAGGGGTAAAACAAATCAAAACAGACTTTTGAGGGAGCTCTCAGGAATCAGTCCCCGGTGGAAGGTGAACTCTGTGAATGATCCCCAAACACTACTGTACATAAAATCCCCCACTGGTTAGATGGACGGATTGATTTGGGGGCAGTCCTGTTACCATCCTAGTCACAGTGTGTTTAGATCTGTATTCAAATGTCTTTACATTTCCTTAAGTAAAATGGGAGAAGATAGCCCCAAAACCTCTTGGAAGCAAATGAGATGAACCCAGGAGGGACGTGCCAGCTGCCTGGCTACAAAGTAAATAATCAAGAGTGGAACGTGACCTTTGCCACTGGAGATTTCTTAGGAAGGCACTGCTGGTGGGAATACTCCATTGGGGAGTGCAGTCCAGGGAAATAAGAGGGAGGGAAAGGGAAGTAGGGCTGGGACAGAGAGAGTAAACACAAGGGACGATGGTATTTTGGAGTGGCCACAGCTTTGCAGCAGCACACATGGAATACCTTGGAGAAGGCTTGTGGAGCCACCACATTCAGAGCAGCCAGTCTGGGGAGAGGAGAGGTGGGTGAACCATCCGTGGGCTCCTTCCAGTTCCTGCCTCTCGTTGGTAAAACTGGGTCTCACGGGACTTGACTCCCCCATCTTCCGGGGAGCATCCCCCGCCCCTCAGTCACTGGTACAGCCTGGCAGGGTGTGGGGTCTCTCTGTAGGGGTCAGCTCCTCCTTTGGTGGCAGTGGCGGCAGCAGTGACAGTGATTTTATGACCATGGGACCAACGGCTCTGGACAGGGGACCAAGGTGAGTAACCTGAGGGGGCAGGCAGGGTGAGTCCGTCTGGAGCAACATCCACTAAGTCCAGTTTCTTGACATCAGCACATGCCACCTGCAAAAACCCTAATTTCAGCTGAGGGTTTGGTGGGGAAGGGCTGCAGGGACCGGTGTGCTCATCCTCTGTGCCCCTCATGGGTGAGCACACTGCTCTTCCTGTCTCTTGGGGGGGTCCAAGAAAGGAGCATGATCAACTGTCCTGGTTTTCATCAAGGAACTGCATTTAAATTGAAACAGGAAGGCTGAAATATTCAGGAAAACCCTGATTAGCAGGAACCCAGCTATCGGAAACCCTCATGAATTAGGAATCTATTGCTGCCTAGCAAAATACTACAAATGAGTGGCTTAAAACAACCTGCATTTATAATTACAGGGTTTCTATGGGCCAGGATTCTAGGCACAGCTTAGCTGGGTCTCCTGCCTGAATTTGCACAAGGCTGCAATCAGTCAGCCAGAGCTACAGTCTCCTCTGAGGCTTAGCTGGAGAAGGGTCACTTCCAAGTCCACTCCAGCTGTTGGCAGAATTCAGTTCCTAGTGGTTGCAGGCCTGAGAGCTTCAGTTTCTAGTGGGGAGAGTGCTGGAGACCACCCTCAGCAACTTGGGGTTCTATACCAGGTAGTGTTCCCCAACATGGCCACTTCCCTCCCCAAACCCAGCAAGGGAGGAAAAGAGTCCAGCAAGGCGGGCACTATAGTCCTATGTAACGCCATCATGTTTGCTCTAGTGTCTTGGTTGGAAGCAGCCACAGGTCTCGTCCACACTCAGGGGAGGGGCATTGCACAGGTATGAGCACCAGGAGGGCAGGGATCACGGGCCATGTGCCACCACACCTCATTTTAGAACTTTTCCTATAGGCGAAAGCAGCAAATAATTGAATAAAACCCACCACGTGTTTCATCAGGAATTAAGTGGTTTGTTTTTGTAAATTCCGTGGGATGTGCTGAGTCAGCTCCTGTCACCATGTGCATCTCCATCTCCTGATCTGCGCTCATGGAATGATGGCCTGGTCTCAAGTCTGTTCTCTGAGTTCTTTGTAAGACAGAGAAGTGGGCCCAGACAACAGATAGAGACTCAAAGTCTTATCCAGTGGTCAATATCCGAAAAGGTTTCCAACAGTAAATGATATGTTTTTCTGCTTAAATATCAACAAACAGGCACATTCAGTTACCTGGAAAATTCTCATTCGGGAAACCTGAGCCTGCTCGAAGAAACAAAATCATCAGAGATTCTGCATTACGTAGATCGAGCAGCCACTGGATGAAGGGGCCTCACCAGGGGCTTGGGCTGGGGGCAGTCGCAGCCCCATCTGCAGCCCTCTCCTCCTAAGGGCCTCTCTCCTTCATTCCCACCCAGTGCCCTCCCAGCCTCACATGCCCAGCCACTGTGTCAAGATGTAATTGACTGACTTCCCCAGACCAGTCCAGGCTCTACTGAGCCCATCAGGGCAGGAACAATGAGGTGCAGCTCAAAGGCTATTTCTCAGGCTCATGGTTGACGGACCTCACTAGCTGCGATTATCATTTTAATTACAAGGCCACCACAGCCTTATATTCAGGGCACAGATTTCAAAGACCACAAAGCACTCTGCAGGCTTCAGAGGAAACTATGGAAGGCTTGTGCTTCAGACTCAAAGGGGCCCATAGCGACATCTTTCTTTCTTTTATTTTTTAGAGATGGGGTCTCACTCTGTTGCCCAGGCTGAAGTGCAATGGTGTACTCGCTGCAGCCTTGAACTCCTGGGCTCCAGCAATCCCCTTGCCTCAGCCTTCTGAGTAGTTGGGACTTACAGGTGCACACCACCATGCCTGACTAAGTTTTTTTTTATTTTTTGTAGAGACAGAGCCTCACTATTTACCCAGGGTGGTCTCCTGGGTTCAAGCCATCCTCCCACCTTGGCCTCCCAAAATGCTGGGATTACAAGTATGAGTCACCATGCCCAGCCTTGTTTTGTTTTTAAAGATAGGTATATTAAGAGATAATGCACACACAGTATAGTCCATCCTAATAAGTGGACATTCTTTGAGTTTTCACAGATACATGTGACTGCCACACAGCTGCTTTAGCTGCGAGTTCTAGCACATCATAATCAGGCGATTCATCTGTCTGTGTTTGCACAATTATCTATCACACCCCTGAGCTGCTGCCGGAAAATGCCCTTTTTCCTCATTCTGTCCAATCTAGGACCTTCTGTAGCTGCTCTATTAAGAGCAAATCCAGAGTGAGAACAGAGTTTCCCTGTAGGGAGCAGGGCCTGGTGTATTTCTAAGAGGTCTCACTTGGTGGTAAGAAAGCAAGAATGTGGTTGGGTCACAAGAAAACCCAAGTGAGCAGTGCCTCATGCCTGTAATCCCAGCACTTTGCGGGGCTGAGGCGAGACGATCACTTGAACTCAGGAGTTTGAGACCAGCCTGGGCAACGTAGCAAGACCTTGTCTCTACTAAAAACTTAAAAACGTGAATAGTCTTGCATTTTGGTGATGGGCCGAGAAGGCTGATAGGGCAAACTCTTCTTTTCAGACGTACATTGAGTTCTGTCCCCATGGCCTCAGTCCATGGGCAGAAGTGTGGGCTGTACAGCACCAAGGGCCTCACTGGGGACAGGGCCGATGTCTTATCCTTCCTATGCCTCTAGCACTTAGTACAGCTGTTTGTTGAGTGGCTGAGTGAGTGGTCTTAGGCTGGAGATGTGGTGAGGCCTTGTTTGGAGGTAGGTTCACCCGCGACTCCTAGGTGTCTGAAGACAGTGGGGAGAAGCCCCACGGAGAGGGGCCCTGTCTCTGCTCGGGTGGGACTGTTCACCTCCATCCCTGAGTGACCACAGCACCTCCTCACTTGTGTGCTTGCAGAACTACTTTGAGAGCTACCTTGCCGTTGCCTCCACCGTGCCCTCCATGCTGTGCCTGGTGGCCAACTTCCTGCTTGTCAACAGGTAGGCGGCTCTCCTCCCTCTCTCAGGCCTCCACCTTGGCCTCCTGCCTCCTCTACTCCCCTCTTGCCCGCAGCTGCTTTTTTTCTGCCTACTTAAGTGGTGGTCACCCAAGTAAGAGGCAGCAGCTCAGATTTGTGCATGAACAGTGAGAAGTCAGATCAGGTCCCTGCTGATGCCCCTGGGGAGCTGGGCTTTTACTCTCCAGCCATACGCTGTGACATCGCTGTGACATTGTGGCAGCAGCCAGTAGGAAGTGTGTGGGGATGCAGGGATCTTCCTCCCTTCTCAGGGATCCTGTCTGTCAGTCTGCAAGTCCCTTGGCCCAGAATGGGTCACCTAACTGTTCAGTGCTAAGCTGGTAACACCAGCTCATGTGTCAACCACTCCCAAGAAGGCCCATGCGGAAGTTCTGACATTGTAATGGTAAGCGCCAGGAGAGGCTCCATCTGGATGTGCCTGGGAAGGAGTTATTCAGGAGCTAGCTAGGCAAATTAGCATGTCCATAGACCCCCTTCGGTGACTTGCTGGTTCAAATTCTCAATTTGAGTTTACAAGGACAATAGCCCTAGCTACTTTGCCTGCATTTCTTCTAAGCTGCCACTAAGTGATATCAGTGGCTATGTTATGGTCCAGAAACCTGGACTCCTGTTCGCCATGGCCTACTAAAACCTGAGGTCACTGATGGCAAATCTGTTTTGCCCAGTTCTAATCAATTTGTAGTGACTGCCAGATCTCTAGCTGGACAAGTTTCTAAGGCAGGTCTGGCTTCAGGGAGGGTGCCAGGATTGATTAGTGATGTCTGCTCTGGGTACAGGAGGAGAGAGGGCACCACGAGTGTCTTTTACATGCTAAGCCTGAGTAGATCAGTCTTTCCAAACATATCATGCCATGCGGATATTGCAGTTATCTGTTACATAATATGATCCCAAAGCATAATGGCTTAAAACAATAGCAGTCATGAGTACTTCTCATGTTTTGGGGATTATCAAGGCTCAGCTGTCGTAGTCTCTCCTGCATCTGCAGTCAGATGGCAGCTGGAGCTGGAGCCATTCATATCCCCTCTCTGTCTCTTCTCTCTTTGTGGTCTCACACGTTGGCCTCAGGGTAATAGGATGGCTTACCCAGTGGCTGAGAGCAAGGGAGAGGCTGTGTGGTTTTTACAGCCTGGTCTCGGAAGTCATGTGCTGTCACTTTCGCCACACTTGACTGGTTTGGGCAGTCACAAAGTCCACTTCGTTTCAAGGGGACATAGAACCTGCCTCCCAATGGAAGGAGAGTCAAAGAATTTGCACCCTTCTCCAAACCAAAGTGCAGTCTGGAAGAGTGAGAAGGAGAGGTGCGTCGCAGCCCCTCTCACCAACCAGCTGGCCTTTGTGGGCCTCACTCCTGCCTTCCTAGGGCCATATTCAGTGTCCTAGCAGAGGGGGCACAGCCTGCAGAGACCCCACCCTAGGAGGAGAGTGGAGGAGGGCAGAGCAGGGGCCCCGGCTGCACCTCACAGGAGAGAGGGTGTGTGGAGAGCCAGTGCAGGCAGGAGCGGGAGGCAAGGAAGAGGGGAGACAGCTGTGGTGGGGGGAACCCTCGGCTCCCTCATGGTTTTCTCTGTCTACTCACTTGGCCAGCCCTGAGGATGGGGCTATTTGTCCAGCCCAGATAGCCTAGAGAGAGCTCCCAGCCCCTTCCAGTTCCAGAATCACCATGTGAACTATAGCGAGAGTGTAATGCCTCAGTCACCCCTTGTCATGTCCCTTAGGCTTCACTGTGACCCAAGAGGGAGGCCATGACATTGCCCCATTTTCCAGGTGGAAGTCAGGAGACCACAGGGGCACTATGGGGTGGCCGAGCCTGCCTCTTGCCTCTTCAGTGGTCCAGAGGTCCCACAGGCTGAAAGTCCTCCTCCTGGGCCATGAGTCAGGAGTAGCAGGGAAGGTCCAGCCTCTGGGCCCTGAGAGAATGCTGTCTAATAATCCTAGCACTTCTGAGCATTATATCCTGCAGATGCATTATCTCCTTTAACCCTCATGGCAGCCTAAGAGCGGGAAACTGCTGTGACCCAGCTTTGAGATGGGAAAACAGGCTCATGGAGGTGACTGACCCAGGGGAATGTGGCCATTAAGGATGGAGCCAGGTGGAGCGCAGTGGCTCAAACCTGTAATCTCAGCACTTTGGGAAGCCGTGTCAGGAGGACTGCTTGAGCCCAGGAGTTTGAGAGCACCCTGGGCACTATAGCAAGATGCTGTTTCTACAAAAAAAAAAAAAAAGAAAGAAAAAAATATATATATTAGCCTGGCATGACGACACATGCATGTAGTCCCAGCTACTCAGTAGGCTGAGGCAGGAAGATTGCTTGAGCCAAGGAGTTCAAGTCTGCAGTGAGCTATGGTCACGTCACTGCACTCCAACCTCGGCTAGAATGAAAGGGAGGAGTCAGGATTTGAACCAGGACCTTCTCACCCTACATCTGTGCTTAGAACCCCTGAGCCACCTACATCCTAGTTCCCCAGCTTTGCACCCACCCCTGCCCCTGCAGCCAGAGCCACTCCCAAGAACCTTCTAGTGAGAGCCCTGTCTCTCCAGGATTCAGGCTGCTGGGATGGAAGGGGGTGGTTAAGAAGGGGCTGGGTCTGTCTCCAGTGAGATGTGGGCCTCCAGGCCAGCTGCCCTCCGAGATTGGGTCCCCGCAGATGGCTCAGCAGTTACAGGACATTCTCAGAGGGGATTACTGCCCTTGTCCTGCCCTTGCTCCTCCTGGGCTCTAGGAGAGGGGCAAGGGCAATGCAGGAACACGCTCTGGGGCCTCCATCTGTTTCCAGGCTGTGGGAAGATGGTCTGGGGCTAAGCTGTTTTTTATTTAATGTGCGAGATTGAAATATCTCCTCTTCTCCCCTCCTGGAGAACCCTGGCTTTCTCGACTGGCTTATCTGTAATCGCCAAGTGTTTTATTATGTTAAATCTGCAGCATCATAAATACTTATAAGGAGGATTTACATCTTGGAGACTTATGAAGAAATCAGTCCCGTGGGGTCCTGAACCCTCACAAGTCAGGGAGTAGGGGGACGGGCAACCTGGGTACTGGAGGCAGCCTCTCCAAGCGTCTTCACAGGACTGAGACCTGCCCCAGGGTCTTGGTCTTGGAGCTGTCCTCTTGGCTGTGCCCTGTCTCCAAGTAGAACCCCAGATGTCAGAGTAACTGAAAGTCTAGACTTTCCTAAGACCCTAAGAGCACCACCGTCCCCAGGGCCACTCTTCTTCCCTGATGGAAGTGGCAGAGAGGGAAGCCAGTGTCCTCCGTTCGTGCCTGTGGACCAGGCTTGCACCTGGCACGTTTCATGAAGCTTGATGAATGTTGACAATAGCCCTGGAGTCCATGGATGGAGGCTCGGGGCAAGAGTGGTTTATGCAGCAGATAATTAGCAGGCAGGAAGGAGACCTGTGAGGGTGAAGGGCCGCATAGAGGGACAGAGCAGGGGACAGAGCAGCGTTCCATGCTGCATTGTTTCTGGAGTGCATTTGGTATTGACCTCCTCCTCTCTGATTCCTCCCCACCTTTCCTGCCCTGGGGGTGCCTGAGTAAGCAGTCCCCCAGCTCTCTGCAAAACAACCTTCCTGTTCAAGGAACTTACTACCTTGTAGCGACAGGCACACAGGAGGACTCCCATGATGCTGCACCGTTCCTGCTGGACTTTTTCCTGGCTGTGTCTATGAGGAGGCAGTTAGAGGCAGAGGCCATTCCTGAGGCTGGCGGGTGTTTCCAGCTGAACTTCCTGCCATGCTGAGGTGGCAGTGATCAAGAAGCAGACAGTCGCTGGGAGGTTCAGGCCAGCGTGAAACCGCCCCCCGGGTGCTACTGATCTCCCTTGCTTGTCAACTTGTACATGCAGCAAATCTTTACCCAGTGCCTCCAGGTCCTGTGTCTGTGCTGGGGGAGAATAAGGCAGGGCCCTGCCTTTTTAGCATGCCTCATCTCTCCAGCCTGGCCTTTGCCTCCTTCTTGCCCCAAGGAACTGGTTCAAACTTCTTGGCATTTGTTCCCACCCTCTCTCTCCACTTGAATTTTTTTCAGATTTAGAATCATTAGCTGTTAGGGACCTTAATATTATCTGGTCTAGCTTCTTGTTATAGATGAGGGGACTGAGGCCCAGAGAGGTTGAATATTTGTCGGGGGTTACACAACAAGCAGATGACAGAGCTGGGTAGGGCTCTGGTCTCCTGACTCAGGCTCCATGCCCTGCTGGCTCTTATCTTGGGAGTGGATGGGACAGCTGCAGCTGCTAGGAGAGGGTGGGGACACTGTGACAGGGCTGAGTATGTAGGACCCCTCGAGCATCGGGGTAAGGCTTGACTGCTGGCCTCCAGGGCCCCTGCTGTACTCTTACGATAGATGCTCTGGGCCACCAAGGGTCCAGATGCCCACCTGGCTGCCCACCAGCTCCTGTCCAGGCCAAAGCCCCTGCAGACCTTGCGAAGATGTGCGTTAGTGTGAGGTCTTCATGGGCATCAGGCCCTGAAACAAGGATTCAAATGTGAGTAGTTTATATGGGAGGTGAAGGTTGGAGAATACAGAATGGGGACAGGAAAGGGAAGGCAGTCAGCAGAGGATTCCTTATCAAGTCAGCTCCCTCAGAAGGGACAAGAACACAGTCCTGCTGGGGATCTCGGAGAGCCAGTGTGGAGCATGGCTGAGCAGAAGGGAGCTGAGCTGGAGTACTTATGTACCAACTTCCCTAGTCATTGGTTGAAGACTGCTCTTAGGTGGTGTTACTTACCTGTCACTTCCAGGTAAGTAACACAACTCCTGGAGTTGTAAAAGGGAGGGCACATGGGCAGGACAGCAGCAGCATTGCTATAGCTTCTGACCCTGTCATTCCCAGCTTGCAACCCTGATGTACCTCTTTGTGTTAGTGGGTACTTTTAGTAGGAACAACAGAGACACAAAAAGGATGTCCTCTTTCTTTAAGTGGAAATTAAAGGCAGGTCCACCTTTAGGCATCATTGGATCAAGGGGATCTCCTCTGCGCCCCCTCTGGGCTCTGTGTGTCTCTGCATGACTTTTCCTCTGAGTCTAGCCTCGCCCCACACAGCTGGCGAGATGGCAGCCAGCAGCCCCAGACACAGTCTCGGCAGCGAGCTTCTCTCCACAGCTTCCGTGTAGCAGTCCCAGGGAAGACTTCATGACCCTGTGTGGGTCACAAGCTAATTCCTCACTCAACCCCAGGGTCCAGGAGCAGGGAACACTCTGATTGCCCCAGGCTGCATCACATGCCTGTTGTTTGTGGCTCTGTTGGTGTGGGTATGGGTAACCTGGCTGACCACCTCCCCAGGATCACTAGGCGAAGGAATGTTCTCCCAGGGGGTGGTGCTGACAGACAAAGGCCCTACGCCCCACCCTCCTCCAGCACGTGAGTCCACATGCCTCTGTCCAGCATCACCTCTGTGCTCCTCTGCTCCCATCTTGACTGCAGCCAGAGTCCATTTGCAGCTTCCTGAACATGCCTTGCTCTCTCTCCCAAGACACGTGCACTCACATCCTCCCATTCATCGTTATCATCCAGCATAGACATTGCCTCCAAATGACCTTCCACGATGCCTAGGGTGGGTTTTGTGCCCCTCAGATGTGCTGCATGATGCCCTGGGCCTCCTGATGGAGCATCTGCCACAGTGGTACCTGTTGCTGGCCTGTCCCATGTTCCGGGCATCCAGCACAGTACTGGACACACAGTAGTTGCTCAGTGCACATTTGCAGAATGACCACACCATTGAGTATACACGTTAACAGTCTGAGTAATAGGCTGGGACTCAGCACACCTGGGTTCTCATCCAAGCTCCCTACAGACTCACTCCACAACCTTGAACTGTCTCTTCACTTCCTTGGGCTTCCTCACACCCCTTAGAAAGCAGTGACAGCACCTGCTCTCCCTTTAGCTGAGGACCAGAGGGAAACTGAGATTAGCCTGGGGCCACAAAAGCACTTTGAAAAAATTCCTTTCTTGCTTTTCATGCTCATCATTTCATACCTACTTATGTGTGTGTGTGTGTGTGTATTTTTTTTCTACCTTTCAAATTTTTCCTTTTTTAATAAAAAAAAATTATGTAATCTGGCTTTTCTCCCAGCCCCCCCCCCGCCACTGGTTAGCAGGAAAATTAACTACACATCCAATCTGGTTTAAAGCTTAGTCTAATCTGATGATTTAAGCGGCCCCTTGAGATGATGTTCTTGCTCCCTAGAATAAAAATGTGCACCTTCTCAGACTCCTTCCCTGCTTTTCTCCCCAGGCCAGTATGGGGGCTGGGAAGAGTGCATGGCTCACACGCAGGCATGGTGCTAGGGAGTGTGAGGGTTCCCTTGGCCCCAGGCAGCACTAACTTGGCATCACCTGCTCCCCATGATGACTGAGGCCATCACAGGAGGATGCCCCTGCCCTGACCACTGCTTCTGTGCCATCCATATTTCCTCACTCCAGGGGAGGCAGTAGAACATCATTCTGAGAACTGACCAGAGCCAGACCTCCTGGGTTCATTGCTGAGTGACTTTGAGCAAGTTCCTCAACCTCTCTGACCTCAACTTCCTTATCTGTATACATGGGATAGGTAGGAATACCTGTCTTACAGAGCCGGTATAAGAATCAAACACACTGGCATATAGAAAATGCCTAGAAGAGTGCTAGAAAAGTATGCATTGAACACTGTTTGAGTGTTTGCAATGATGATGGTGATGATGATGATGATGATTTTCTTCCCTTCTTCCCTTTCCTCCCAAACCTCCTGCTAAGTTTTGGAGAAAGGAAGCTCAGTGGGTGGCTGCTCTGTTTAAACACTAGACAAAGCCAGCAGGAGCTCAGCCCTGTGGCAGGAAGAGCAGGGGTTTGCCTCGAACATCCTGGTGTCCTCGTGTCCTTGAACCTCACAGCAAGGTGAAAAGCAGCAGTACCCACTGAGCGCTGGTCCCGAGCCAGGCACTGCCCTCTGCACCCCACACTGCTCACCTCTTCCGCCTCACCCCCACATGAGTTGAATCAACTCTCCCCATTGTACAAGTTCAAAAGCTGAAACCAGAGCAACTGAGTCCCTTACCCAAGGCCACACAGCTAGGGAGCCAGGAAGGCTGGATTCGAGTTCAGGCCTCTTGACTGCAGAGTGAATAGTCCTAACTGCTAAGCTCACCTGCTTCCCTTAAGGTGGCTCACCAGCCCTAGCCCACACAGGAGCCCCAAAGGGGTGTCTAACGGCTTCTGGCATCCTCGCCCCAGGGTTGCGGTCCACATCCGCGTCCTGGCCTCACTGACGGTCATCCTGGCCATCTTCATGGTGATAACCGCACTGGTGAAGGTGGACACCTCCTCCTGGACCCGTGGCTTTTTTGCAGTCACCATTGTCTGCATGGTGATCCTCAGCGGTGCCTCCACTGTCTTCAGCAGCAGCGTCTATGGCATGACCGGCTCCTTCCCTATGAGAAACTCCCAGGCACTGATATCAGGTGAGAGCCGGGGTCCGGGCAGCTGACCAGGTTCATCCACCCAGGAGTCATGGGAGGGAGCCAGAGATGAGCATGTGGTGGCCTTTTCTGAAAAGGAAATGGCGTGGGTGCTACTTGTGTTTCAGTCATGTGGTGTTGTAGAACAAGCTACCCCAAAACTTAGTGGCTTAGAACAACAACAGTCATTTCTACTACTCACAAATTTGCAGCTTGGACAGGAGTTTGCAGGTGTAGCTCTTCTCTTCTCCCCATGGCATCAGCCAGCATAGCTCGATGGGGAGCCAGAGGATCCAGTTCCAGGTGGCACGCTCTCCTGGCTGACATGTTGGTGGTGGCTGCTGGCTGGAAGCTTAGCCAGGGCTGGGCTGGGGCCAGGGACTTCCATTCCTCTCTATGTGGACCTCAAATGGCAACTTTGACTACCTCATGGCATGGTGTCTGGGTTGCAAAAGCCAGCATTTCAGGAGATCCAGGCAGAAGCTTTATTTCTGATTTGGCAAAAGAAGCCACATAGGGTCAGTTCTACCATAGCCATAAGCTCACACAGACTCAAGACAGATGGACCCACCTCTGGGAGAGTATGCAAGTCTCCCACTGTGACTGTGGGAAGGTAGGCAGGAGGGGAGATGGAGTTGCAGCTATTTTTGGATAACATGGTCTGCCTACAAAATGCAGCTCCTGAAACCAGCCTTCATCCCTTTCCTTCCCTCCTTCTATTCCTCTTCTATTTTTCCTTTTCCTTATCTTTTTTCCCCTTCTTGTCTCCTTTCCTTCCTTCTGTCTTTTCTTCCTTTCTGATTTTATAGAGAACCTGCTATGTCTTGGGGATGCAAAGATGAACAAGCACTGGTCCCCCCGGAGCTGATGGCTCAGTGAATAAACTCTCATCCCCAGCTCCCCCAAGCTTTGGTATACCGTGGGTGTGCCCATGCACGACATGGGCTGACCCCTCTGGCTGACGTTTGATGCTGATGTTGATGGGCCTGTTCTGGAGGCCTTGGCAGTTTTGTTCTCTAAGCTGGAGACACACACATCTCTCACCCAGGTGACCCAGCCAGGTAAAAAGGAGTGGGTCAGGAACCATTGGTGCTTTGCCAGGAGGCCACAGTCCCTGGGAGCAAGACTGGAGGCTCTGATGCTGTCTGCCCCTCCACATGCCCCTGTTGTGCAGAGGAGAGCTCTAAACATTTGCCCACTGAGAGCAATTTCACAAGGAACCTGCGCTGTGCCCCTCAGTTAATAACGCGGGGAAGCATGTGGCCAGGATGACAATGCTTTGACAAGGGTATGTCCCTTCCCCACTCAGGCCAGTGCCAGACATCACTGGTGGATCTCTATCTTTCATCCTGAGCTTCTAAATCCTTCTCAGCGCAGCACTTGAGGCAGTTACTCTCAGCAGTCAGAGTCTAGATGTGAGCTTCAATCTGTTTGCCATTTCTGAGATCGGATTAGGCTTCTGGCTGTATCCTGGGAAACACTTGAGCCTAAGATAAAATAAAAATGGACTTGTTGCTAAGTTTCCTGGGTGCAGGCAACACGTACTAGTGATGCTTTCAAACGGGCATTTCTGAACTAAAGGCAGTGGCCACCGGACATGGGATTTAATCCCTTCTGTCACCGTGGTCTCAGAAGGAGGCTCTTTTCCCCTTAGTTCCTTCCATCCTTGCTGGCAGCCTCTCCAGGAGCCAGTGACCAAACTAACCATTTACATTGGCAAGCAGTCCTCGGGTTCCTCTGGCCACCTGTGGTCTTCTAGGGATGGGGAGTCTCCTGTGGATTTTTCAGAAAGTCTATTTAGAAAAGTGGGGAAGTTTAGTACTTCTACGCCAGTATTAATGACCCTGAGTCTAAACCATGGTCACCACTGTATGGGGCCCTTGTGGGCGCCCAACACCCTGGAATATCGAGGTGTTCCAGTCTCCCAGAGGCCGCAAGGCCACCTCGCCAGCCCCACTTGCTTTTTTTCCAGCACAGCCTGTCTGTGAATTCCGCATGCGCTGGCATCTGAGGAACAATTCATTTGTTTTGCTCTAGTGTTTTTTTAAACCCCTCATTTGCATGTATTTCCATAACTGATGAGATAAAAGTAGAGAGTCATGAAGGATGAGCTCCCGGAGGCCTGGTTTGTTGTTGATGATAATATTGTAAATTCTCTACAAGTTGGAAAGAGAGAGAGGAAAATCAGTAGGCAGTGATGTTAAGATCTCTTCCTTGGGGCGGCTGGGGAGTGTCTTACTGAGTTTAACCCCAGTTCTTACAAAATGTCTAGGCGGGGATTACAGCTTCTCAGAAGTGGGCATCCTCTTGGCAAAGGGTTTACCCGTTGTTGCTGCTTTGATGTGAGAAGGACAGAAATAGCCAAGCACCTAACTGGGAATCAGAAAGGATTTGTTTGGTATTTGGCACTTCTCCTCGCCAGGCAGGCTTCTGAGTGCTTCACGTGTACTAATCCTTTTAATCTTCATCACAGCCCTATGAGGCGGGTATTATTAACACCCCCATTGTATAGATGAGGATACAGAGGCACAGTGAGGTTAAGGACTTGCTGAAGGTCACATAACTGGAAGTAGTAGAACCAGGTTTGGACTTGGATGTTTTGATTCTAGAGTCTGTGTTCCTAATTGTGGTGCTAATTTTTATACCTTTGCCCTCCCTCAAGTACTACCCAGGCTAATAGAACTTATGGTGGGGAGGCTGGGGAAAGGATCCTCCATCGGGCCAAGGGCTATTCTCTGTAGAGCCACAGAGGCCACAGGCAGAGCATGGGGAGCCGTGATGGCACACCATGGTGGATGGGGCCGGACTGTCCCACTGCTCCTCTGCTTCGTGCAACAGTGGGCAGGAAAGTGGTGCTGCATAAGAGCTGCTCGATGGAGACAGAGCAGGCCATGCCCACACGGACCCAGCCTTCTTCCCGCCTCTTCAGGAATGGACATTCTCATCTTCTGAAGTGGGCAGGTTCATCCTGCCAGTCAACCCGGCTCATCCACCAGGCCCTTCCCACATTGATGGTGATGGTCTTGGCCTTGGAGTCAGTGCTTTTCCATTCATCGTCCTGTTTCCACCTCACTACAGTCACCTGTGATGAACAGGACAAGTATTAGCCCCACTTTCCAGGCAAATAAACACAGGCAGGGAAGAAAGTAAGTGATGTGCCCACGCTGGTGCCAGCGTTCCCAAGCAGTGCTGCACACAGGCCTTCTGACTCGTGGCCAGCACAGGAAGACGACCCATGGCTGTGAGGGTTCTAAGGAACAGAAAGACATGTCTGCTGCCTCCCAGAAGCAATGGTGCAATCGTGGCAAGGCAGGGCATAGTGTTTGTTGAAGGCTACTGTGTGCCAGGCCCGTTCTGAACATCATCTCAGTCAGTCCTCAAAGCAACCACACAGGGCGGGGTTGTTATTCCCATTCTACAAGCGAGCACACTGTAAAGTCAGAGAAGCCACGTTACCCCCAGGGTCCCAGCTAGCAAGTAGCAGAGTCCAGGGTGACACGTCCGTCCGCCTGACTCTTAGGCCCGTTGGCACCCCAGTAAGTCGTGTGGCCTCCTCTGTTAGGTAGCGGTGAAAGGTGTGGCAGCCACACGGTCTCACGGGTAATGTGTATCAAAGCCATTGGCAAGGAGAACATTCCATGTGGTGGGCTGGTTGCGTGCTTGTGTGTGTGCATAGGTGTGTGACTGTGTGTGTGTGAGTGTTGTATGTGTTACACATGCATTCACATGTGTATGGTGCCACAGTCGCCTTGGGGTACACAGCAGGTTCTGTGAGCTCATGGGTGGGCAATGGTGGGGGTTTATAGCCAGTGAGGATACCCCAGAAAGGGTGGCCTCCGGGCAGCAGGGGACCCTATGTGAGGACAGTCCCTGAGCCTCCTTCCCAGTTTGGTTGGTGGGTGCTTTGGGTTGGGGGCAGAGAAGAGGAAATCCGAGGTCTCTGGCACTTCCTGCCCCTAAATCTAAAATTTCAGCCCCCACTAGAAGGGCAATAAAGAGAGATGGAGGTTGAGGGTCAGAGGTGAAACAGGAAAGGCAGCGGACTGGTGGTCCCCTGGAGGCCATGTGCCACCTCAGGCAGCAGCCTCTGACAAGTCCAGCAGAGAGTGGGGGAAACGACCCCCTTGGAAACTCAGGAAACGCTGGAAATGCTTGGCTGCTGGGCCCTGCCTGTCTCTGAGGCTTCAGGACACTGAGAGAGCTTTGGCATATTTAGCACTGAGGAATTTTTATTTTGGTTTGTGAAACCCAATCAGGGAGGGGCCTGCAGGCACTCCTCCTCCTCTCCCACCCCTCACCATCTCTGCGTGTCCTCTGTTCTCTGCAGGAGGAGCCATGGGCGGGACGGTCAGTGCCGTGGCCTCTCTGGTGGACTTGGCTGCATCCAGTGATGTGAGGGACAGCACCCTGGCCTTCTTCCTGACAGCCACCATCTTCCTCGTGCTCTGCATGGGACTCTACCTGCTGCTGTCCAGGCTAGAGTATGCCAGGTGAAGGTGCCACTCACTGTCCGCGCCTCCTTCCTGTATGTCCAGTTATGGCCGTGCTGCTTTTTCTCAGCAAATTCTATGCTGGCTTCTTGTCTAGGTGCTATGGCTCAAAGCAGTTGCTCAACAAATTGGCTTGGCTGGTGGATGTGAGAAGCTGGCTCTGTGCTGTGCCCAAGCAGTTGGAGCCTCACGTTTTATCACGGTGAACAATAGTTCCCATTGGTGAAACACAGCCCCTTATTCCAGCGCTGTGTTCCTGCTAGCTTGATGTGTTCTACCTCATTCAGTGCTCACACCTCTATCCAGACATGGTGGAGCACACCTGCAATCCCAGCACTTTGGGAGGCCAAGGCAGTAGATTGCCTGAGCCCAGGAGTTCAAGATCCATTCTGGGCAACACGGTGAAACCCTGTCTCTACAAAAAATAAAAACTTGGCTAGGCATAGCAGCATGTGCCTCTAGTCCCAGCTACTCAGGAGGCTGAAGTAGGAGGATCGCTCGAGCCCAGGAGTTAAGAGGCTGCAGTGAGCTGATTGCACTATTGCAATTCCAGCCTGGGTGACAGCAAGACCATGTCTCTCTGAAAAACAAACAAACGAAAAAACAAAAAACAAACTCACACTCCTCTGTTCCTCTTAGAGTACAGTACTATTATTATTTATTATTATTCCCATGCACAGATTAGAAAACCAGGGTTCAGAGAGATTAAATTGCTGTTGTTTTAGAAGAGACAGGGTCTCACTTTGCGGGCCAGGCTGGAGTGCAGAGATGCAATCATGGCCTGCTGCAGCCTTGACCTCCTGGGCTCAAGCTGTCCTTCCACCTCAGCCTCCCAAATAGCTGGGGCTCCAGGTGTACCACCACACCCAGCTATTTTTTAAAAAGTTTTTGTAGGCCGGACGCGGTGGCTCACGCCTGTAATCCCAACACTTTGGGAGGCCGAGGCGGGCCAGATCACAAGGTTAGGAGATCGAGACCATCCTGGCTAACATGGTGAAACCCCGTCTCTACTAAAAATATAAAAAATTAGCCAGGCATGATGGCAGGCACCTGTAGTCCCAGCTACTCGGGAGGCTGAGGCAGGAAAATGGCGTGAACCTGGGAGGCGGAGCTTGCAGTGAGCCGAGATCATGCCATTGCACTCCAGCCTGGGTGACAGAGCAAGATTCCATCTCAAAAAAATAAATTAAAAAAAAAGAGAAAGAAAAACAAAAAACAGTTTTTGTAGAGACAGAGTCTTACTATGTTGCCGAGGCTGGTCTTGAACTCCTGTGCTCAAGTGATCCTCCTGCCTCAGCCTCCCAAAGTGCTAGGATTACAGGCATGAGCCACAGTGCCCGGCATAAAGAGGTTAAATTACTTGCCTGAATCTCAGAGCCAGTAGGTAGTAGAGCCAGGCAGGATTTTAAGATGACTCCAAACCTGTGCTTGGACAACTTGCTGCCTTATGGGGCTTCTTTCCACCTCTAGGACCTATTTTCTCGCCTCAAGTCTTACTCTTGCTTTCTCTCTCCAGTTCCTCCTTTTGCTTTCTTGCTTCCTGCTGCTTTTTACAAAAACAACCCTTGTCTTTCTCTCATGTTTTATTCTTTTCAAAGCATTTTCCTCTCCACTATCTTATTTGATATAGGAAAGGCAGGAGTTATCCCCATTTAACGGGTAAGGAAACTAAGACCAAGAGAAGGCTAAGTGATGTGCCAGGTGCATGAGCCAGCAGAGCTGGGGAGAGAGCTGCCCCTGACGTGGCCCTGTTCCACAGGAAGCTATTTTTTGCAGTGGCACAAAGCTAAGCAGTTTACGTGTATATTTTTGTTTATGATTTATGACACTCTGTGCATTTGTGATTGTATTTTCTCACTTGAGAGCTGGGGAAACTGAGGCTTAGGAGAGTTCACAAGCATGCCCCAGCTCACTCATCTGGTGAGTCACAGGCAGGACCGGAGCTGTTTCCGGAGTAGCCTCTCCCCACCGGCTCGTGCTATATCCCTGGCTCACGACTGCAAGGGCCTTTTCTCATCATTCATTCTCCCTGTCCTCATGAGGAGAGTCACCTCGTTAACCCCTAGAACCCCCAGCCTTTCAGCAGAACATCGATTCCCCCTGGGCTGGGAGTGAGCCACTTTCCTCAGCTATAGGATTCTTCACCGCTTCAGCAGTCCTCAGGGTTCAGGAGGGTAAGAGGAGGCTGATCTGCTTGAGCTATGCAGTATCCCAGGCACCTACAGACGCCTGGGCTGCCCAGCTCTCCCCGCCCCTTCAGGGCTGTCATCAGAAATTGCCTAGCTGTGGTTCCAGGCTGACGTCCCTGAGCTTCCTGCTGTCTGGCTGGCTGTCCATCCCCCAGCATCCTGTACACTGCCTGGCACCTCAGCGTTGTGCCTTAAATGATTCTGCAGCCACTGAATGAACAGAGGAACAGGAGGGTCGCCCCACTCCTTGTTCTGTTTCCTCATGTCCTATTTCTGGTGCTTTGGGTGGTCTGTTTCCAGCAGGGTAGTCAACCTTCCTTGCTTGCCTAGAGCCAAAGGAGCTCCCAGGACAAGGGACTGTAAGTGTTAAAACCAGGACAGTTTCAGGCAAACCAGGATGATTGGTCACCCTAGTTCCTAGTCTCATTTGGGCAGGCCAGAGTCCTTACAGCTGAGCGTGTGAGACAGAGAACACCCAGGACCATGCTATCCTGTAGACTTTTCTATTTCTTTTTCTTTTTTTGAGACAGAGTCTCGCTCTGTCACCCAGGTTGGAGTGCAGTGGCACAATCACGGCTCACTGCAGCCTTGATCTCCAGGGCTCAAGCAATCCTCAAGTTAGCCTCCTGAGTATTTGGGACAACAGACATGGGCCACCATGCCCAGCTAATTTTTGTACTTTTTGTAGAGACAGAGTTTCACCATGTTGGCCAAGCTGGTCTCAAACCCCTGACCTCAAGTGATCTGCCTGCCTCAGCCTCCCAAAGCGCTCAGATTGATTATAGGCACTAGCCACTGTGCCTGGACAGAAGCTTCTGTTTATTTGCTGATTAAAACTAGGGTCAGGATTTGTGGGCTCATAGACACTTCTCTAAGGATGGGGCTCAGGGAGAGAGCTGTGCTCCCGGGGCTGCTTGAACTAAATCTTCCTGAAAAGGCAAGCTCGCCCGTCCTACATTTGGGAGGGTGAGGTGACGCAGGAAAATTTGGAAGAACTTAGGAGGAAGAGCTGCGACCAGAGGAACTTGGTGGGGAATTTCCTGAGAGCAGACTTAAGGCAAGGACCTGACAACGCTGAATAGAGGGGAAGTAAGAATATTCCTTTCCCTAGATAGCGATTGTGTAAACCAGATAGGGCTCTTGGCTAAAGCACCCCATTCACCGCCACTCAAGAGCGATTCTGGGGAGGGGCCCTCTCACACACCCACTCACCCACCACCCACATGCGAGTTATCTGCAGGTCTTTAGGGTAGGAGGACTGACTGGGGCTTCAAAACTTGGCTGTATGAAACCTCCATTTTACAGAGGAGGAAGCAGGCCCAGAAAGGGGTGTGCCTGGCCCAAGATCACACAGGGAGGCAGAGACAAGGCTGAAACCAGAACCAAGTTACTGCTTACACACACACCTCTATGCCAATTCCCTCTGTTTGAGCTGCATTAATACAGTCAGCCTGTATCTTCTGGTTTTCAGATACCTGGGGCCCAGAGAGGTTGAGTGGCCCAGGCAAGGTCACACAGTAAGGGAAAGTGATCTAAGCTTACTCACTGGTCAGAGTAGCAGAAGTTGGAGAGATTGATGATATTCAGTGTTGAAGATATGGAAGACACTTCTATAGGCTACTTCTCAGTTCTTTCAACAGTTATGTGTTAAAAGGCTGCTCTGTGCCTGAAGATTTAGCTAGAAATAGTCAAATGTGGTCCTTGCTCCAGGAACCTGTCTTCTTCTTCTTTTTTTTTTTTTTTTTTTTGAGATGGAATCTTACTCTGTCACCCAGGCTGGAGTGCAGTGGCATGATCTTGGCTCACTGCAATGTCCACCTCCCGGGTTCAGGCGATCCTCCTGCCTCAGCCTCCTGAGTAGCTGGGACTACAGTTGCACACCACACCACCATGCCTGGCTAATTTTTGTATTTTTAGTAGAGATGGGATTTCACCATTGGGTCAGGCTGGTCTTGAACTCCTAACCTCAGGTGACCCGCCCACCTCATCCTCCCAAAGTGCTGGGATTACAGACGTCACAAGGACCTGTCTTCACTAAAGAAGACACATGATAAACAAGTAAGCCAATGCAATTACTATAGATTGTGGTCAGATCTTTTGAAGGAACTAAACAGGTGCTCTGGTAGAGATGAACAGGGCAAGTTACTTCAGTTAGGGTAGGTAAATGGTGCTGAGCAGAGTTAAACCGGTAATACCTATTAGGAGAGCAGTTTATCAGTAGCTATCAAAATGTTAAAGGTGTAAACCTTTTAATCCAGCAATGTCCTCTTCTAGAAGTCTGCCCTACCAAAATACTAGTATACGTGTGCAAGGATTTATGTGTAGGGATATTCATTGCAACATTGTCTGTAGTAATGAAAAGTTGAGGCAACCTAAGTGTCCATCAGTAGGGGAGCAGTTAAATTGTACATCCATTGGGTGAACCATCATAGAGTAACATAAGGGAGACATAGGCTATGTGTTCCTGTGTAGAAAGATGGCCACGAAATACTGTTCTTTATGCAATCTTATGTATTCATTTGTTTCACAGTTATGCAGGATTTAGGCAGTTAGTATAAGGCACTTGTGTATATTATTTATATATATTGTATTTAGGCATTACACTATTGTAGAAAGTTTTACAATATGTATGACTTGACCCCACTCCTGCTTAAGAAATATAACTGTGTAAGTGTTGTTTGTGTGTGCATGGAATAGTATGTACCAGATTGGTTTTTCTGTTGTTTTGTTTTGTTGAGACAGGGTCTCACTCTGTTATCCAGGCTGGAGTGTGTGGTAATGTGATCGTAGCGCACTATATTGAACAACTGGGCTTAAGCAATCCTCCTGCCTCAGCCTCCCCAGTAGCTGGGACTACGGGCATATACCACCACCCCTGGCTAATTTTATTTTTAAATTATTATTATTATCATCATTTTTGTAGAGACAGGGTTTCACTTGGTTGTACAGGCTGATGTTGAACTCCTGGGCTCAAGCAATCCTTCTGCCTCTGTCTCCCAAAGTATTGGGATTATAGGCGTGAGCCATCAGGCCTGGCCTAGAATGTTAATGGCCAGTACCACTAAGGAGTAAAATCAGAAGTGGGAAGAGGTGAGAGTCCCCTTTCTATTAATACTATACCATTTACTTTTGTATTATTTGGGTTTGTTGTATCAAGCATGTATTCATTTTATCATTTTAGAAATTTGCATTTTTAATACTATTTTACCACTACTCTCCTAAAACATAACAAAAACAGGTGAGCCAGGACAGGGGCCCAGACTCACCATGCGGTGGTCAGTCCTGGTTTCCTCTGTCCCTGCTCGTGGCATGGCCACCACGCTGGCAGGCAGGCCAGGGACAGTGCAGGTCTTCCTCTGACCACCTCGCGACAGCATCCATCATCTCAGGGAACGCTGGGGCCGTAGGCATATGGGGCTTGGGCTTTCCATGCTGGGCTGGAAGGTTCTGTTCTGAGTGCCCACCCCTGGCTGTGCTGACTCAGATCCCAAGCAACCTGCTTGACGGTGGCCCTGTCTCCTCCCCACAGGTACTACATGAGGCCTGTTCTTGCGGCCCGTGTGTTTTCTGGTGAAGAGGAACTTCCTCAGGACACCCCCGGTGTCCCTTTGGTGGCCTCCAGATTCAGTGATTCCCACACGCCCCCTCTCCGCCCCATCCTGAAGAAGACGGCCAGCCTGGGCTTCTGTGTCACCTATGTCTTCTTCATCACCAGCCTCATCTACCCCGCCGTCTGCACCAACATCGAGTCCCTTAACAAGGACTCAGGCTCACTGTGGACCACCAAGTTCTTCATCCCCCTCACTACTTTCCTCCTGTACAACTTTGCTGACCTGTGTGGCCGGCAGCTCACTGCCTGGATCCAGGTGCCAGGGCCCAACAGCAAGGCGCTGCCAGGGTTCGTGCTCCTCCGGACCTGCCTCATCCCCCTCTTTGTGCTCTGTAACTACCAGCCCCGCGTCCACCTGAAGACTGTGGTCTTTCAGTCCGATGTGTACCCTGCACTCCTCAGCTCCCTGCTGGGGCTGAGCAACGGCTACCTCAGCACCCTAGCCCTCCTCTATGGGCCTAAGATTGTGCCCAGAGAGCTGGCCGAGGCCACGGGGGTGGTGATGTCCTTTTATGTGTGCTTGGGCTTAACGCTGGGCTCAGCCTGCTCCACCCTCCTGGTGCACCTCATCTAGGAGGGAGGACACGAGGACATTGGTGCTTCAGAGCCTTGGAAGATGAGGAGAGAGTGCAAGAAGGCTGGGGACCATGGAGGAAAGGCCTAGAGTTTCGCTTGGGACAGAGAGCAGAGCGCACTCGGGCCTCATCCCTCCCAGGATGCCGGTGAGTCACATCCATGCCCATGTGCAAGGCAGATAGTCCAGACACGTTAACAGAACACTCTGAGACAGTTGAAGAAGAAATAGTACAAAGCAGGGGTACTCCCTTCACAGCCGATGGTTAACATTCCACCTTCTTTCTAGCCCTTCAAAGGTGCTGCCAGTGTTCGCTCTAGAGCTGTTACAAAGCCAGTGCCAAAACCCAGCCACGGGCTCTTTGCATCCTCCCAGCTGTGCTCATTCCAACTGACAGTGAGATGCAAGCAAATGCTCAGCCCTCCTTACCCTGAAGGGGTCTCCCTGGAATGGAATTCCCCCTGGCATGGTCAGTCCTTAGGCCCAAGACTCAGACTCCTGTGTTCTGTGGGTGAACAACTGCCCACCAACCAGACTGGAAAACCCAGAAAGACAGGCCTTCCACGAATGCTTCATTCCAGAGGGACCAGAGGGCCTCCCTGTGCAAGGGATCAAGTGTGTCTGGCCTGGGTTTTCAAAGTGGGATCCTCATGGCCTGGTGGTCTATGGCCTGGGTCAAGATGAAGGTCTTTTAGTGTTCCTGTTTACAACATGTCAAAGCCATTGGTTCAAGGGCATAATAAATACTTGAGTATTCTATGTAAGCCTCATTGATGTCTCTGTTAGTCAGAGTCTTAACAAGCAATGGTGTACTCAGATTAGGCAATTTGAGGATTTTAAAAAATTTTATTATTCTTATTATTGAGACAAGATATCACTCTGTCACCCAGGCAGGAGTGCAGTAGCTCAATCATAGCTCACTGCAGCCTTGAACTCCTGGGCTCAAGTGATCTTCCAGCCTCAGCCTCCTGAGTAGCTGGGACTACAGGTGCACACCACCATGGCTGGCTAATTTCTGTATTTTTAAAATTTTTCATAGAGATGGGGTATTACTATGTTACCCAACCTGGTCTTGAATTCCTGAGCTCGAGCGATCCTCCCACCTCAGCTTCCCAAAGTGCTGGGATTACACGTGTGAGCCACTGTGCCAGCCTAATTTGAGGATTTTCTTTTTTGTTTTTCTTTTTTTTGAAATGAAGTCTTGCTCTGTTGCCCAGGCTGGAGTGCAGTGGTGCAATGCTGGCTCACTGCAACCTTGAGGATATTTTAAGAGCAGGTGTAGGAACCCCAGGGGGTTGTGCATTCTATCTAAACACTAGTAATAGGGAGGCCATTCCAGCTCCAGCCTGATGTGGTGGGCGGGAGGGAGTCCTTCCAGAACCTAGGGAGTCACTTTGTCTGGGGATGGGATGGGACACATCCAGCCTGCTGTAACCCTGCAGGAGGGAGCTGAAGGAATAAATTCGCTCCATTCTTCCTCTGATTTCCGTGTCCCTGGGCACTAAAGCCCAGCCAGCCGCAGGTGGAGAGGGTGGAGAGAGGCCTAGAGAGAAACAGGGAGGTGTCTGGCCCCGGGTCTCATGCATTGCAGGACCAGCGAGCACCTTGGCTTTCACAGGTTTATTTTTTGTGAACATCCCTGGAGGTCTGAAGCTTTGATCAGCAGAATTAGGTGTTGCTTTGTTCTGGTTTGTTGCGGATAGTTGTGTATATTGAAGCTGTTGTGTCAAAAGACAACCCCCAGGTTCCATTGCTCTATCTGGGAAGGCTGTGGCCCCTCACGTTGGCGATCTCCTGACATGAAGAACAATTTATAATTTTTTCAGGTGTCTAGAAGGCTCCCAAAAGGCTGTTCTTGGAAAACAGCATGGCTCGGGAATCAGAGAGAGAAAAGAATCAGATCAGACCAGGAGCTCTCTCTCAAGAGTCCTGCAGAAGGAACAGAACTTGCCCCCAAGATGTGGCAACCCCTAGAGCTGTGAATCAGCCCTCTGCTTCTCTGCAGAAGCGCACTGGCTCAGTGGTGCCCTGCAGAGGCTGATGAAACTGAGAAGCAGTCAGTAATCCAGCCGGTGGCAGCAGTTCATGTTCCCTGCCGTCTCAGCCTAGTACACATTCCCTCTCCTTGGCCAGAGAACTAAAGAGGACACCTTGAAAGGGTTTCTGAACTCGATACCTACCAAAAAGAAAAAATTCTCCCTTCCCTTTGCAGGAGCCTGAAATCTCCCCCTTGGTTTTTTCATTGACTTTAATGCTGTGGATGACTTGGGGTGTTGGTCTAGCTGGTGACTCATCTCAATCATAAGTGTTTTAGAAATGAGAAGCATGGACCAGGCACAGTGGTTCATGCCTGTAATCCCGGCACTTTGGGAGGCCAAGGCAGGCGGACCACCTGAGGTCAGGAGTTCGAGACCAGCCTGACCAACATGTCGAAATCCTGTCTCTACTGAAAATATAAAAATTAGCTGGAAGTGGTGGTGGGCGCCTGTAATCCCAACTACTCGGGAGGCTGAGTCAGGAGAATCACTTGAACCCGGGAGGCAGATGTTGCAGTGAGCTGAGACTATGCCATTGCACTCCAGTCTAGGCAAAAAGAGCAAAACTCCATCTCAAAAAAGAAAAAAAGAAAAAAGAAAAAGAAAAAGAAATAGGCACCATGCCTGCCTTAAAGTAAACCAGCAGTCTCTGAGCTCAGAGATGGGGACCACCTTGGAGCAATCACCTTGCAGCTATTGGGGAAGAGTAGTGGTGGTCTCTCATGCTCTGTTGTAGAGGAATGGCTTTCAAAGAAGTGGAGGAGGCATCTCCATTAGAAAGATGATTTGCAGTTAGTGTGGAGCACAGGGGGAGTTGGGGGGCCAGCCGTGGGGATGGTAGGGCATGGAGATGATAAACTAAGTTGCATCCACTTTGCCAGGGGAGGAGAGGCTACTACTCTGTTGGGAGGGGCTGGCGGTTTGGCTGTTGGGGATCATCCAGGCTTTCGCTCACTTTGCTTGGTTACTCACCTTAGTGGGCACTTCACAGAGGGTCATTCCCTCCCAGGGAGGGAGGAAGGAAAATGAAAATCCATCTCCAGGCAGAAGGATGGATGGGGAGTTCAATAACCCTTCGCTGTGAGAAGCAGCTCATGGGCTTCAGCTGCTCTGGATCTCAAGTCTCATGTGAACCCAGCAGGCTTGTGAACCAGCTAGTATGTTTGGAGGGGTGAACAAAACTCACCAAAGAGGAGGGGAGTTTTCAATGAGAGAGGTAGAGGGGATGCCTTGAGAGGTGGTTGTTGTCTAAGAGTTCTCTGATTTAATTCCAAATGGCAGTTTTTAGGGCACCATACAGATGTTCATTTTCCTCCTTCTTAATTTTTAATTTTTTGGTTTCTTTGAGACAAGGTCTCAGTCTGTCACCCAGGCTGGAGTGCAATGGCATGATCACAGCTCACTGCAGCCTCCACCTCCTAGGCTCAAGCGATCGTCACACCTCAGCCTCCCTGTGAGCTAGGACCACAGGTGCATGCCACCACACCTAGCTAATTATTTTTTAAATTTTTTATAGAGGCAGAGCCTCAGCGTGTTGCCTAGGCTGGTCTCTAACCACTCCAGCAAACACTGTGTTTGTGTTCTAGTGTTCTGTGAAAGATAGAACTTGAGAGTGATGAAATCAGATGTTTAGCTGAGGACATTTCTATGCAATGTATTGAAAGTGTGGCTTGGCTCCTCCTGACTGCTTATAATAAAATGTGAGAAGGTGGGACGACTCAACAAATCTCCCGCCTCGGCCTCCCAAAGTGCTGGGATTACAGGCATGAACCACCATGCCCGACCATTTTTCTCCATTATTCAATTAACAAAGCCGCATGAGTAGACTCTTCAACCAGTGGGCAACGGGGATTTCTGAGAACATGCTTATTCCTACATATGCAGGAGCTGGGGGGAACTTCAACCAGGGTGCTATTATGAGCAAGGACCCCTCATTCAGCTGCCTTCCACTCAGTGCTCCAGGGAGAAGACTTCGGCCTCCTCATCAGCTCGGAGGTGATGTGGGCGCTTAACTTCTGAGCCAATGTCACACTTTTATAGAGAACTCCACGTAGAAGAGAGGGCAAAGCCTGTTGGCATATTTATAGTATATTCCAGCTGAATGTGAACTGAGAGCCCACGCATGTCTCCACTTGGTGGGCTTTCTGAGTGGGAGTACCTCGTGCCTATTCTACCATCATCACTTCCTTGGTGGCAGCATTGTCAGTGCCAGTATGCCTCTGGGCCTGAGTCACTGTTGCTCTTCACTCACTTGCTGAGGCTGCCTGCTTCCTGGTCCAGCGTTGACTCCAGCAGGATCCTAGAAAGAATTCCTGCCCCACCATCAGGTAGAAGCTAGGACTAGTCATGTAGCCATAGAGCTGGCTACTGGGGAAGGAGTAGTGGGGGTCTCTCATGCTCTGTTGCAGAGGAATAGCTTTCAAAGAAGTGGAGGAGGCATCTCTGTTAGATGATTTGTAGTTAGTGTGGAGCACAAGCGGGGAGGTGGGTGGTGATGGTAGGGCCTGGAGATGACAGACTAAGTGGCACACACTTCACCAGCCCCTGCTGCTGAGGTGACCCCTGCATGGCTCGCTGCTGATAAACCTGTCTTGGAACAGGAGGGTTGTGGGACATGAGACACAGCTTTAGAGGTCAGGAAGTCTTGCTCCCAGGCCCACAAGGCACCATCTGTGTGAGTCAACGTTCCTGAGTCTCATTTCCTCATCTGTAAAATAGGGATAATAGTAAGTCCCAGAGCTGTGACCATCTGCTGTGCCACTGAGCCAGCCTTTCACCCCAGTCACACCCACTCCCCAACCCACATACGCAAGAGCTGCACCAGGGGTCACAGCCTTTGCAGCAGGCAACTCAGGGCACAGTGCACACCCCCTACTGCCACCAGGTTTCTGCCACTCAGGAAGTCCAGGGCAGCCTCAGCCTGAGATGGCGAACTCAACTTCAGGCTTCCCTGGGCTTGACCCTGAAGGAGAGTGACAAAGATAGCCATGCTCTCTGCCCGTACAAGGTTCCAGCCAACTGACCCATTGGCACTGCGCTCCCCGCTAAGAACAGTTCCGGCGCTTGACTGGAAGTTAGAGGAGCTCCAGGGCCACAACACAGGGCCAAGGAATTGACAGTCACAGGATTCAGACACGCACACTGAAGTTGGAATGCTGTTTCTGCCACCTCCTAGCTGGGTCACTTTAGCCCCATCCTGCTGGTGCCCTTTTCTGATGTCTAAAATAAGCCGGCCAGGCATGGTGGCTCACACCTACAATCCCAGCACTTTGGGAGGCTGAGGCAGGAGAATCACTTGAGGCCAGGAGTTCAAGACGAGCCTGGACAACATAGTAAGACCCTATCACTACAAAAAAAAAAAATACAAAAATTAGCCAGGCCTAGTGGTGCATGCCTATAGTCCCAGCTACTCTAGAAGCTGAGGCAGGAGAATTGCTTGAGCCCAGGAGGTGGAAGTTACAGTAAGCTAGAATTGCACCACTACACCCCATCCTGGGCAACAGAGTGAGACTGTGTCTCTAAAAAAATAAAAAATAAAATGAGAAGCCTCTCAGGGCTGTAGAAAGATTAAATAAGCCTTAATATCATATGCAAAGTATCTGGCATATGATAGATCCTCAACAAACTTGGTTTTCTTCCAGGTTTTGCTGCTGCCTGGACAACTTGTTGCAATGCCAGCTGCTTCCCTGTGGGAGGCTGTACCCTGTACCCAGTGCTCAATGGACTTGCCAGGCCCCTTGCCTGGTCCCCAGGCCTAGAACCTGACACTTGTTTGATGCTCAGGCCCCCCACCTGGATCTGCCTGCCCAGGCATGCCCGACCTGGGGGCAGGATACACTGGGCAGAAAGCTGGAAATCCAAGACCCCAGACCACTCACTTTCTCCTTTGGACAGGCTGCTTCACTGTTTTTCTATGACTCAGCTGGAAAATTGGGTACCCCAGTACCCATTCTATCACTATCATGAATGCACAGCCATGAACAAAGATGCCCTTTAGAAACTGGTGTAGTTCCAACGAGGTTACAAGAGCCTGGGCTCTGGAGTTGTTCTGCTTAGGTTTGAGTCCTTATTAGTTCCTGGCTATATGACTGAAGGTAAGTCCAATCCCTGCCTCCATTTTCTCATCTGAACACTAGGGGCGATTGTAGTACTGCTCTCATACCCGGTTATGATGATATACTGGCAATGCACATAAAACATTTGGAATGGAGCCTGGTGCTACAGATGAATGTTTGTGTCCCCCCCAGATTCACATGTTCCAATCCTAACCCCCAACCTGATGGTATTAGGAGGTTGGATGTTTGGGAGGTGATTAGATCATGAGAGTAGAACCCCCATGAATGTGATTAGTAACCTTATAAAAGAGACTCAACAGAGCTCCCTCACCCCTGTGCCATGTGAGAACACAGTGAGAAGATGGCCCTCTGTGAACCAGGAAGCAGACCCTCACCACATACCAAATCTGCTGCAACCTTGATCTGGGACCTCGCAGCCTCTAAAACTGTGAGGAATAAATTTCTGTTGTATATGAGCCACCCAGTCTAGGATATTTTTGTTACAGCAGCATGAACAGACTAAGACAAATGTGAAGGAGCTAGACTGAACTGTGTTTGTGTTCTAGTGTTTTGTGGCAGGTAGAACTTGAGAGTGATGAAACAAGATGCTTAGCTGAGGACATTTCTATGCAATGTATTGAAAGTGTGGCTTGGCTCCTCCTAATAACATGTGAGAAAAGAGAAATGACTTAAACATGGAATGGTGAAGCAAAAAGGAAGCAGAACTTAAAGCCTTGGAAAATCCTCAGCCTATTCATATTGCAAAAAATGAGAACACTACAGGTGTAGTCAAATGACTGTTTGCTAAGGAGATCAGAGTGTATCAACAATCTGACCTGGGCTCTGCAATCCACTGCTGGCCATGAGCTTGGGAGCAGGCCCTGCTTCTGCAGCAGTATGAGTGTGGTCTACATCAAAGTAAAGGGAGGTGCTGATCATTGAGCAGCTACTATGGTCAGGCTGTGCCTATGTACAGTATCCCTGCCAGATGGGGTGGGTCATCCCCATTTTACAGATGAGGAAACTGAGACTCAGAAAGATAAAGTCAATAAGAGGCCATGTTAGAATTCAGACCAGAGTTAGGAGGGTCCAAGCCTGTCTTTCCTCTTCACCCTGCTGCCTAAAAAGATTGAGAAGGGCAATTCCAGTTTAAATGGTTTGTGGATCTGGGGACACCCAGAGCACATGCTGGGTAGACAGGGTAAGGAGGGGGAGAAGCAGAGTCAGGACGAACCTGTCCAGTGTGAGGGACAGGGGCCACCCAGCCTGCCCTCAGTGCTTCTGTGGTAGCACTGATGGGTCACTGGTCATCAGTACCCAAGGCTGCATTTATTATAGGCACTTGAAACATAAGGTTCATGAAGGTAAGAGCAAGATTTACAGAGCATGTGATACATGCAGAGAGCTTCACCATCTGGATCTCATGTGCCACATGCCTCAAGCCTGTCCTCTCCAACATGCCAAGGAACTGTGGGTGGGTCCACCTTCCCAGACACGGAGAAGAGTAAAGTATGAAGTCCTAGGATAACCATGCCTTCTGTTCCCAACTTAAAACATATGCCTAGAGCTGGTGGGGCCCTGAGGCCACCAAGTCCAACCTCTGCCTCTCAGCAAGACCATACTTGGGCTACTGTAAACCAGCTGGCACCAGACCTACGCTGACCAGCAGTTTCTAACAGATTAAGTCCCAGAGGCCCAAGGGGATTGAGCATCCTCAGTGCTGTTCTTTTTATTTATTTATTTATTATATACATTTTAAGAGATGGAGTCTTGCTATGCTGCTGATGTTGGAGTGCAGTAGCTGTTCAGTGGTGCAATCATAGCTCACTGCAACCTCCAACTCCTAGTCTCAAGTGATCCTCCCACCTCAGCCTCCCAAGTAGCTGGGACTACAGGCATGTGACACGGTGCCCAGCTTTTCAAAAAAATGAAATGTAACTATATTTTCCGAAATAAAATATTGGTGAGAAAAGTGCCATTGTTTTACATTTTTTAATGTAATTTTGTATTGATACATAATAGATGTACATATTTTCAGGGTACATATGATAATACACTGATACCATTTGTAAAGATCAAATCAGTGCAATTGGGATAGTCATCACCTTAAATATTTGTCTTTTCTTTATACTAGAAACATTTAAACTATTTTATTATTTTTTTTAATTTTTAATAGAGACAGGGTCTCCCTATGTTGCCCAGGCTGGTCTCGAACTCCTGAGCTTAAGCAATCTACTCCCCTTGGCCTCCCAAAGTGCTGGGATTACAGGCGTGAGTCATCGCACTTGGCCCAAATGATTCTCTTCTAGCTATTTTGAAATATATCATAGATGATTGTAAAGTGTAGTGAATACTGATCCATCAAACACTAGGTCTTACTGGTGCTGTTCTGATTCTGGAAAAAGCCCCCACATTCCTAGCCCACTTCCCATGCACTCACTCCAGGCTGAAGGACGTGAGGTCCTCTTCCCAGCAATCTCACTCGACAGCCTCCATCACTACTGCACTGACCCGCCCCACTCCTTGGAGTTTAATGCCTCTGGACTTCTTATGTCCGTGGTACTTCCCTCTAAGAGTCTTATGTGGGTCTTAATCTGGGGCCCCTGGATGGAAAGAGGGATTCAAGGAACCCCTGAGACCATATGCAGAAGTCTGTGTGCTTTGGGGGAGCGGCTATAGCTTACATAAGATAGTCAAAGGGGTCCGCATTCCAAGAAGGTTTCCGAGCCCCTGGATGCCAAGTTACAGTGAACTGTCCTGTTTAGTGGTGTTCCTGGACAGAGCAATGGACAGAACACAGTGCTTAAGAGCAGGGACTTAGAGGCCAGACTGCCTGATTTTGAACCCCGACTCTATGTCTTATTAGTCAGTGATCTTGGGCAGGTTTCTTAACCTCTCTGTGTCTCTGTTTCCTTATCTGTAAAAGGGATTGACAGTGTGTCTATCCTCATGGGATTGTTGTGAAGATTAAATGACTTAATCCACACAAAGCTCTCCATTCAGGCTAAATGATTACTTCTCCTCCCATCGCCCTTGGAGGTTGGCAGGGCAGAGGTTATCCTGACCACTTTTTCAATGAGGAAGAATGACAGAAATAATAGCCCAGTTCCAGAGCTCTGCCTGCAAGTGCAGCAGGTCCTGCTGACTGTTTCATGAAATCATTGCAAAGAGGAAGTCTGCACACTGCTTTCAGAGGTGGGAGGATTCCTTTTAGAGAACTGGGGAATAAACAGATCTGTCAACAATTTCAGTCCCGGTCAAGTAGTGAGAACCAGTCATAGGTCACAGGATGCAAGAGGTGGCTTTAGGCGTGAGTCAGGAGCCACACACCTGAACTGGCCTGTTAGCATCTTCACGGTAACCTCCTTGAAGTCCCTCTGTCTAATCAGATTTCCAGAGAAGTAGAGGAACTACTGCTTATTGAGCACTATGAACCGGGCAAGTGAATGCATAATCTTACTTAATCCATACAGTCACTAGGCAGAAGGATTATCATCCCCATTTTGTATGTGCCAAAACTAAGACTCACTCACATAGCTGCTAAGTGGCAGAACCGAGATTCAAATTCAGGTCTGCCCGACTCCAAGACTCAAGTGCCTGATGGCAACAACAGCAGTAGTCCTCATTAGAATCACCTGGAGCACTTGGTAAGTGCAGATTGCTGTATCTGCTCCCAGAGTCCCTGATTCCACAGGTCTGGTGTGGGACCTGATAATTTGTAGTTCCAGCAAGTTCCCAGGTGGTGCTGATGCTGCTGGTCTGAGAACTCCACGTGGAGAATCATTGTGCTAAACCAGAGTGATGAGGGGTTGTCAGGAGCTCACACCTGGCCCGGGGAGAGAAAGTGAGGGCTTCATCTGCTGCTGTTCCAGTTGAGGGCTCAGGAACTGGAAAGTCTTTAATGAAGCTAATGCATTGTGGACACTCACTCAACCTTCCTTGAAAATGATCACAGATTCAGGGCAGAGCCTTTGCATTTTAAGTACCAAGCTCATCTTCTTCACCACGCCCCAAGGTTGGCGCCTGGTGGCTTTACTCCTCACTTGTGTCTTTCCCACCTGCTCCCTTCAGCTGAGGCCCAACACTATCAATATTCAGGAGGGAGGAGGGAGAGGGGCGGGGGTGAGACAGTGAGGCCGAGGGGTAAGTCTCAAGGCGGGCGTGCGATGATAGGCTGGAAGGCGCTATGATCTCACCCCCTCGCAGGCATTCCTGTAACTGGGGAGCAGTGGGTGGGGGGGTGCGGGGCTGCCTCCTGCCAGGGCAGTCACACCTCCTACCTGTTCTCTGGAACTCATTAGTTGTTGAGGTGATGCTAACTGTTTTTCATTTTCTGAGTCTTTGCTGAGACTCAAAAAGGGGAAATGAGCCATTACCAACTAGCAACATTTTTTGAAACAGAAACTGAATTGACTGCATTTTCTAATAATGTTGCGTGAACTATGAATGCAGAACTCTGACCTTGTCTTTCAGAAGACAGACATCTGTGGCTTGCCTTCTGCTTATAAAGCTCTGGGAGAAAGGAATAGGAGGGGTCAAATGTCAAAATGTGCTGGCCCTGTCCTGTTGTGAGAATGTCGGGAAATTTCCCTTTCCTTGCTTTCTGCTGCTCAAGATCCTCAGGCTCTGCCCTGTTGTGTAAGGAACAGCCACTTCGATTTTTGAAATAGGGGAGTCAGGACACAGGGCTTGGAATCAGAACTCTGAACCTCAGTATCCTCATCTGTAAAATGGAGATATTAATCCTGCATGCCTCAACATTCTGATCATGTCAGAGTGCCTTGTGAACTGCAAGAAGCATATCAGGTATTAGCTCTTATTATCCTGCCCTCAGATCCATTTGCACCCCATCCTATGGGACAAGGAGTCTGTAGGACCAAGGGGACATGATAACCGGGAGCTCACAGCCCTCTCCCCTTCTGCCATGCTCTGGGTACGAGGGACACTTGAATCCTTTGCCCAGATGGGCTTGAACCTACAAGGAAGGGCTGGGAAGGCCTTTTTCTAGACCCATGGCCCCAAGGGCAGACTGCTAAGGGCACTCCAGGGTGCAAGGGATGGCTGTTTGCAAGGGCTGCAGAGTTGGGACTTACAGGTTGGGATATCTACATTGGTACACAGGAGACCCTTCTAGATGTGGGACTGAGCAGAATTCTGAGAAGTCAGAGAATTCTAGATTCCAACTTGACCTTCCAGGTTGTTATAAAGGTATACATGTGTCAAGGTAGAAGGGAGAACATTTTAAGTTTAGTCGTTGATGCATAACTTACATATGAAAACACCTGGTATAGGGCCTCCATGTGTATTACTGTCCTGGGCCCATTCTCATTACTAGAAGTTCGAATTCACTTCCTTTGAGCCAGGCAGACCTCTTGCTTTCCTCATTATTTGTACCTCTCTTCCTATTTCCCTCTCCTCTGTCTTCCTAAATATGCATATCTGAGCCTTATTAGGATATATAGCCAGGATTGGTAGAGATTTAGGGGGCTCCCTTTCCTCTCTCCCTTAAACCATTTCCCCCACCTCAGGACATGTGGGACAGATGATAGGCAGGGGCCAAGGGTCCTCTCTGGTCAATGGCTGGCCTCCTTTTTACCTCTTAAGAGGTTTCAAGATAGTGGTATCTGTGTAACTTCATGGTAAGAAGATAGAGCTCCATTCTCCCATCATGGTAACCCTAAGGTAAGCCAAGAGGCTCCATCTTGTGTGTGTGGGGGGGTGGTGTGTTGTGGGGAGCAAGCCCGAGAAGCCTAGATTTTTGCGCAGAGAACTACAAGAAGAGTGATGTTGCCTGCCCCTGTCCCCATCTCCATCCTGGAAGGGCGCAGGTCCTCAGCTGGCAGCAGGAGAACGGCAGCTGGCGAAAGGCAGCAGCCAGCGACTTCACCACTTTGAGTTGGGCCCCTTCTGGTGTAGAACCTGGATCTCCTAACTTCCTTGGCTTGCCACTAGGGTGTCATTATCCACAATTTGCTCCATGTAAAACCCTCTTTCAACATCCCCTTGCTACCCAGACACTGTTTGACAGTGCAGAGACTGGTCCAGAAATGGGGTCGCTTGCCTCTGTAAGTCAAGCGTCTCCTGCTTCAGAAAGTAAGAGGAGAATAGCTGTTCCCCACTTGCTTCTTGGGGTCCTGGGAGGATGCAGCAGTAGTAGAACAGCTTTTGGTACATATGAAATCCTGCTGAACAGCTCATCTCACCTGTGCCTGAGATGGCGATAACGCAAAGGAGGAAAAGCGCAGGTGGGAGTACAGAGGTGGCAGGCTTGTGAGGGAGCTTTGTGAACTGCAAAAAGCCTATCAGATATTAGCTCTTGTTATTATCCTGCTCTTAGATCCATTTGCACCCCATCCCACCTGCCCCAACAACCCTAAGAGAATCAGAGCAAATGCTTATTAGACATGAGCACTGAAGGCCCCAAGGACTACTGTGGCCACCGTTTCTCCACAGGTGGAAAGAGTGAAGTGCTGATACTGTGCTGAGTGACTTTGGGTGCTACCAAGCAGAGGATTACACACAGAACCTCAGCACATCCAAGTTCTCCCCTTTTCAATACTTTCAATCCTGATTACCCACAGGAGAAACTTTCAGTTTAGTGCTTGAATTCTTCAACACCTCACTAAAACTCAACAGTCTCCCTTTTTAACAAAGAGCTCAAGGTTTTGCCCACTAGAATGGAAAACAATATTTTAATTTTCATCTCTTTATGTGGTTTCTTACTTTCTATTTATGGCAGGTGATAGTGGTTTTCCATTAAAGTAACGACATACACATTTTAAAAGTAAATATAAGTAAATCAACTAAAAAAATTTTAAGAAGTACTTTAAAAAAAATACAGATGGTACTTGGACATGACTTATATTATTCGTTTCATAGGCAAGGAAAGGGAGAACCAGGCAGGAGTCCCCAAACCCCAGTGTGGTATAAGCTGACATTTAGGAAGAACACAGACAACTGTCTTCGCTGACTGAAGGCCAAACAGATACTCATGGGCCAGGTAAGTTCTCCCTTTCACATTTAGGACCCCCATTAACAAGAGTCTGCCTTTTGTGGTTGATGTTTTCGCCATTTTCGTTTTAGCCAAGAACAATAAGAACGTCTGGGGCTACTGATTGATCCCTTTAAACTGAGGGCAGAGAGCTAGCCATTTTTCAGAAGCAAAGGGCGTCAGTTGTGGCATTAGGTATAACTGGAAGTGGGGGAGGAAGGGGCAAAAATAGAGGTGGAGCAAAGTGTAAACAGGAAATAGAAGACACAAAGCCAAACCAGCTTGAACATTTTTAAGGACTTGAAACTCCAGGGAGTGGTGGAAACAAATTCCAGATTGTTCCTGTCCTAAGTAAACACAGCAATGTGTCTCTCACAAAGCTCTGACCACAGCCACTCTTTGATACTGACAGAACTATTGCTTATTAAAACTACTATGATGATTTGCCCACTAACCTCCACTGGGCCCTCAGTAGCTGTCGGGCACCTGGCTAAGACTGAACATCCTGTTGTCAATCCTCACAGAAAGACTTCAAGTGAAAATTGCAGGCTCTGGACTTGACTACCCTGGGTTGGAAATCTGGCCCTGTAGAGCTGTGTGTCAGAGCAAATCAAATTCTTCCCTGAGCCTATTTCCTCATTCATTATACCCATTATACTAAATGGGTGTAATAACTATTATACCTCTTAGACTTCAACATTAGAACATTTATCAGGGGTAGGAAGTAAGCAACCAATAACAATGTCACTTATTATTCACTGTTGGTATTATCAATACCAGAAGAGCAAAGAAGCTTCTGAAGTTTGTCAACCTTAAATAATAAGATATAGAAAATATGACTAACTATAGAGTTTATTCAAGCCCAAAGCTTGAGGATGACCACCCAGGAGCATAGATTCAAGTTTCCCTGAATGTACATGCTGAGTAGCAGCAATTAGAAGTGGGTTTGTTTGTGTATGTGTGTGTGTTTTGAGACGGAGTCTCCCTTTGTTGCCCAGGCTGGAATGCAGTGGTGTGATCTCAGCTCATTGCAAACACCACCTCCTGCATTCAGGCGATTCTCCTGCCTCTGCCTCAGCCTCCTGAGTAGCTGGGATTACAGGTACCCACCACCACGCCCGGCTGATTTTTATATTTTTAGTAGAGATGGGGTTTCATCATGTTGCCCAGGCTGGTCTCGAACTCATGACCTCAAGACCTCACCCTCCCAAAGTGCTGGGATTACAGGCGTTAGCCACCGCATCTGGCCCTGTCTTTTCTCAAAGTCACTTGGCCCAATGTCACAGAGCTGAACCAAGTTGGTGAGGCTGAGGGATAGGTCCCGGAGTGCTCAGATCTCCGGGCCTCAAGGCCCAGGCTGGGGTGGCACGGTAGGGGCTGATGGGGAGGTGCCCAGGCCGCCGGCGGATGCTCCCGGAAGATGCTCTAAGCTGGCGTCCGGGTCTTCCCTGGGATCGGGCTACCTGGAGACTCCCACGGCGGCTGTGACACACCAAGCGGGGTGAGTTGAATCGTCAGGTCCGCAAAGCCACCTCGTTCTGCAATTCACGGCTATGCCGGGCCCGCTGCGCTCAGCTCGGCCAGAAACAGCTCCTAAAGCCAGGGCCTGGACCGCCCTCGCTGGCCTCTGGCAGGCAAATGGCCACACGCCACGAAACAGATGGTCGCGAGCGGCTTCCGGGAGCCGCGGGGCAGGCCGGGAGCCGGGCCCTACAGCCAAGGCCCGCGCCGGGGGCGGGGGCGGGGGTCGGTAGTTACCCGGCAACGGGGTGGACGCCCAGTCGAGGGGGCGGAGCCAGTAGGGCTGGAAGAGCCAGCAAGAAAGCTCTAGGGAGAGGCGACCTGCCAGTTCCGGAAGCGGCTTTTTGTTTTGTCCCCAGATCACTCTTTCCTACCTGGTCTTGGAGGAAGATCGTCGAGGCAAATGATAAAAAATAGAAATAAACCAGGGGAGCAAATAATGATAAAAAAGATACTCATATTTGTTGAGCGCTTACTGTCGGCCTGGCTCTTTGCAAGGATTATTTGATCATCTGATTTTGTAGGGAAAGTATGGTTACTGTCCCAATTTGTAAATGAGAAAACAGGAGTTTAGACAGATTAAGCATCTTGGCCAAACTACCTCAAACTAGGGAGTGGCAGAGCTGGAATTTGAGGTTGGGTGGTCCTGAACTCAGGTGGCTTGTGTTCTTAATCAATCAAACCGTGGACACTCATTTCAGTTCAGCAAACCTAAATCTGTGTTCCTACTAGACCATGCGGGGCCAATCCAGGTTTTATGGGGTCTGGAGCTTAGACAATTTGGGGGGCCCTCTTTTGGAAAAAAGAATAAAAAATCGCAAATATAAAAACAAACTTATTTAGACTGTAAAAAGAAATCACAACAAAATATTTTTGCTAATTTTACAAAAATATACGACCATATGAATGCATAGCTAGGGACTCATCAAAGCCATCTTTGACCCTTAGCTTCCCTTGAAATCCTTCAGATGGCAAATTACCTTGCAAGCTTCTCTGAGGTTCTCCTCCCCACTCTGTCTCCCAGCCAAAGGACCTGAAGACCCTAGCAACAGGCTTAATAGGGCTTTTCTGGCCATAGGAGCAATTTTGGCCTGAGTCAACTTGAGTGCCAGAGGGTGAATGCCCTCAGAAGCAGCCCCCAAATACTGATGAACAGGGAGTTGGTGGATAAATTCCCTAGCTTCCTCATCCCTCAATTGAGATCATGCTGAGACACTTAGTGGTTCTTAGGGCGTAGTCCCAAACCAGCAGCAATCTGTACCACTTGAGAACTTGTTAGAAATGCGCATTGTCAGCCTACTACTACGCTGTACCTACTGATTCTAAAACTCTAGGGGCTGGGGCCCAGTCACTGGTGTTTCAACAAGCCCTCCTAGTGAGTCTGTGCTGAAGTTTGAGTATGACTGTTCTGCTAGGCTGTTCCCCAGAGATCCCTTATGGGCTGGAGCTCCCGTTGTCTACACTGGTAACCTGCTTGATAACACATCTTATTTTGGTCTCCTTCCCTTTCTTGTCTCACTTCCTCATTCTTCAGCTGGAGCTTCCTGAAGTCACTTCTAACAAACGACTCACACTTAAATCTTTGTCTGGGATCAGCTTCTAGAGAAACAACACCTCAGATGAGAACAACTGGGGGAGGTGTCATTGCCCGATGAGGCTGGCTTCAAGGAGAACGAAATGCTCTGCTAAATCCTTTGCTCTCGTCTGCTTCACCTTCACCATGCCTCAGTTGAGAGGGAGGTGTTGCCCCCCACTGGGGAAACTAGGGTTTGGAGGATTTAAGTGGCTTGCCCAAGGATTTGAATCCAGGTCTGCCTGAGTCCAAAAGGTGAGCTCCTTACCAGTGAGGACAGAGGGTCAGTCCATGTTTTGCTGTCTTGTCATTCCTACTCTTCTCAGAGCAGGCAAAGTGTTAAATGAAAATTATAGGAGGCCATTGTTTTGGACTAAGTTTCTGAATTAGGCCCCAACAGACCAGGCTAAAAATCCGAAGGGAGTCACCCATGCTAAAGTTCCATGTCTCTAAACCCAAACTAAGTAATTACCTGAAAAGAGGTAGTAGGCAATTTCCCAGACAGGCCAGTTCAAATCTGAACAGGCACGAGAGTGAATCCCCTCTGCTTTATTCCTTATACGAAAGAAGTAGCGTTGAGTAGCCTGATGTTAATGAATCCAGTTATTTTTCTATCATTCTGTCTCCCTGTCCCCACCTCATGAGGAAAGTGGCTCTGAAGCAACTAATAGGCTCTTTGTTCTTTGCTTCTGTTTCCTTCAGCCCTCTCTGTCTATAAAACCAACTCCCTCTGCTCAGCTTATCGAAACACTTATTCTATTTTATGGAATGAAGTGTTGCCAGATTCTAGAATTGCAATAAAGCCATTTGAGATCTTTAAGCTTAATTTATTGTCATTTTGTCTTTTGATTCAGGGATCCAGTTTTGTTGTGCGGAGTGCTATAGGCTGGACACTTCGGAATAATCCAGAGTGCACTCTGTGGACACTGCTGGCCTGAAATAGTGGGGCACACTGGCCTGAGAGTTCCCTGGTTCCCAGTGCCTAAGGTCCTTCACCCCATGCTCCCTCAAGGTCCATCCCTACACCCTCCAGCCCACAGCATGTGACCAAGCATGTGCCCCGTAACCTGAAGCTGGAGCCCTTCCTTTCGCAGATACCTGGAAATTGAGCCAGATCTGCATCTGAGGGACACTAGAAGGGTTGGGGAGGAGTGCTTACCCCTGAACTCTGTTCTGTCTCATGTTTGGAGGCCCAACGTCATTTGGTTCTTCAGATTTCCAGCAAACTATAGCTCTCATTCCTTTCCCGCATGCCCTCACCCCAAGGCTTTTACACTTAAGAGGAATGGCCCTGCCTTCTCTGGGCCCACAGCTCCTGTGGCTTGAGGTTTCAGCTGTCTTGTTAACAATTTTTCTCCCTGTGATGTAGGAACGATGACTGTGTTAACAGGTTGGGGGGCGGTTGGGGAGACACTAACAAGATGACAAACCTTGGTCTTTGGCTCTGTGGCTGACTTTGAGCAAGTCCTTTTTTACCTCTCAGAGCCTCATTATCTCATCTGTAAAGTGGGGAGTCCTGCTCCCCTCCCCTGAGGTTCTAATGAGGCCGTGCTCATAGTAGGTGAGTAACATGGGCACGCACAGTGATGGGTGCAGGTTGCAATTGGGACTTCCCTCTGTCCCCTCCATCACAATTGATGAGGGAATTTGGGGTTGGTCTTGACTTTTCCAGGACCTTGGTCTCCCAGTAGGTTGCTGGTGATGCTCAAAAGGTAGGGGTCTCTCCCCAGGACTCTGGCAGCCTGCCCTTCCGGGAGGAAGGAGACAGAAAGGGTTACTTTGGTAATCACTAGGCTCAAGGATGCCCCAATGCTTTACCGTGTCCCAAACCGACCCCCCACTCCCACCCTCAAGTCTAAAGTGGATCCCTGTACAATAATCTCTCATCATGCCATTCATTCTTCCTTTGTGGCACTTATTATAAGTGCTAATTATCAATATCTGTTTTTTTAAACAAAACTTTATTATGAAAAGTTTCCAACATTTACCAGAAAAACCCAAAACAGAACAGTATCACAGACTCCATATACCTATCACTCAGCTTCAACAATGATCAACTCGAGGTCAATCTCGTTTTATCTCTACCCCTACTCACTCCTGCCTCCTAGTATTAATTTGATGCAACACATCTGTAAATGCTTTGGTAGGTATTGCTAAAAATAAGGGCTCTTCTGTAAAATATAATCACAAATACATGTCATTATACATTTATCCAAACCCACAGAATGTACAACTCTAAGAGTGAACCCTGACGTGAACGATGGACTTGGGGTGACGATGATGTGTCAATGCAGGCTCATTACTGGATCACATGCTCTGCTGCGCTGAGGGATGTTGATACTGTGGCACGCTGTGCACAACATGGGGGCAGTCTCTGTACCTTCTTCTCAATTTTGTTGTGAACTTAAAACTACTCTGAAAAAAAGTTAAGTCTTAAAAGTAAAATCAAAAGAGCAAAGCTCCTGTTATTAAAACTAAAAAATGAACAATAATTCTTTGGTATGTAATTATTGTTAAATGTGTATCTCCCTCCACTGGGTTGGGAGCCTCATGAGAGCTTGCGTGAGGCCTACTAGGTCCTTGGTGAGTAATTGTTGGATGGATGGATGAATGGATGGGTGGACAAAGGGAGCTGGGAGCCCACTTTGCTTTCCATGGATGCTGTCTGATCCCTTCAACACCGGGGTGTGATCACTGCCTTGCAGGTCCACAGACTCTCTCATCCTCTCGGATGTGAGCACCACCAGGGAGCTGAAAACCTTTCTCAGTTTTTTTTCGCTCCTAACCTGCCTTCCACAGAATCAGGCAACAAGTCACTAATCCTCTCCTGTTGGTTGCAGCCTGCTCCCACTGTGCAGCTAATTCCACCTTCCAAGTTAATCATCATGCTTAGCACTTTCAATAAGGGCTTTTCATCTTCAGAGCACTGCTCAGCCATTAGCTGATTACTGTAATCTGCCCAACTCCCAAGACGTCAACCAGCATAGCAACGAGAGGCTTCCCTTATTCTCTTGGAGACTCAGTTTCCTCATCTGTAAAACTGGGTTAATATACCTAACTGGCATGGTCGGTGTAGGGATTCAGTAAAATGAAGTCTGGAAAGTGTCTGGCACTGTCCTTTGACACCTAACAAGCCCTCAATAATTGTTTATTATCTGTTCTCTGTATAGTGTAGAGGTTAACTCTTCATTGGAGAGCCCAGAAAAATCTGGATTTGAATCCAGCTTCCTGTACTTAAAGTTACATTTCCTGAGCCTCAGTTTTCCCATCCCTAAAATGGGGGTGATGGTACCTGCCTCAGTTGGCTGAAAGATCAAATGATGTGACATATGTGTGTGATGTGCTGGGCACAGCATGAGGCACCTAGGGAGTCCTACCCGGAAGGAAATGGAGGCAGGGAAGGAGAAGGAGGCTATAGGCTCCTTGGGAAGGAGCCAGATACTTCTTTTCTCCTCTGTCCCTCAAGATGTTTGAGGGGAAGAAAAACGCCTGTTGTACTCACCATAACAACTCCAGCCAACTACCCCTTTGCCCAGCTGTGTACTCAAAAAATAAGTAAAGGAATTCGGTGTGCTATGGGTGGAACTACATCTCAACAGGACTGGACAGTTGGAAGACTTTCAGATTTTTCTTTGTCTCACAACCAGAGAAAGCAAACAGGCCAGGGATGATCCCCACATATTACAGATGAGAAAACTGAGGCTCAGGGAGAATAAACACAAGGCCTGCAAACGTTAAGAGCTAGAGCCTCCCCATCCCAATTTGGATGCATCAGGAGACGTGTCTAAGCTTTGCACTCCAGAGGAGCTGGGCCTGTGTCTCAACTAGAGTTACAGGTCTTCTTAAGACCTTCTAAAGCTACAAGGATTCTGCCTGCTAGCCCTTCCTCTCACTCCACCTGATATGGGACTGTATCCCAGTGCACCTGTTTTTAGTTACTGAGAATTTCAACATCAGGGCAGCCATCAACAGCTGCTGTGGTTGTAACTGCAACTCTAGCAGAGGGATCTCATTCATCATAACAGCAATGAATCAGCAAAGAAGTTAAGTCCTCACCATAAAGTTGGGGGTGACTCTAGGAGGTGATAGAGGGCCCTCTCTATACACTGACTGGGCCTGGGTTAGGACCCTTGTTCCAGGAACCAGGGCTCCTGGCATTCCCTGAATAGGCAGGGTCTGGCTTCAGAGTGGCAGCATCAGGAGGCTGATCTCCACCCTTCCTAGGGAGAAGCGTAGGAAGGACCTGGGAACTGAACCCTAAGTTTCAAAATGTGAGGAAGTTGAAGAAAGGGAGCAAGATTCTGAGCTGGGTACTTCACGTGCATTATTACATGTACCATAGCATATGTAAGCAATAATTTATTCTGATAATAAGACCCTTTGGGGCCAGGCGCAGTGGCTCATGCCTGTAATCCCAGCATTCTGGGAGGCTGAGGTGAGTGAATCATTTGAAGTCAGCAGTTCAAGAGCAGCCTGGCCAAAGTGGTGAAACCCCGTCTCTACTAAAAATACAAAAATTAGCCAAGCAGTAGTGGCGCATGCCTGTAATCCCAGCTACTCGGGAGGCTGAGGCAGGAGAATCACTTGAGCCTGTGAGGTGGAGGTTGTGGTGAGCTGATGATCATGCCATCAAACTCCAGTAGTCTAGGCGACAGAGTGAGATGCTGCTAAAAAAAAAAACTCTTTGGATAGGCACCATCAACCCATTTTACCGATGAATTAACTAGGGCACACAAAAGTTAATTAAGTTGCTCAAAGTGTCACACAGCAAGGAAGTGACACAGGTGGGATTCAAATTCTATCCTACCTGACTCCAGGCCCCAAAATGTTGCCTCTGGTTGTTACCTGCATTTTATAAGGAAGGCAGCTGAGGCCCAGAGATGGGCAGTGATTTTCCCAGAGTCACACAGCCAGCTAGTGGCTGGGCAGAGACTGAAACCAAGAGTCCAGACTTCCAGTTTCAATATGAGCCCATAAAAGTACCTGGCCCATAGGAGATCTTCAAGTCATATTTGTTTTAGAGACAGGATCTCACTCTGTTGCCCAGACTGAAGTGCAGCAACACAAACATGGCTTACTGCAGCCTTGACCTCCCTGGGTCAAGTGATCCTCCTGCCTTGGCCTCCCAAAGTTCTCTGACTGCAGGCATGAGCCACTGCACCTGGCCATCCATTAATATTTGTGATAGAAACAAGGCTAGGGAGAATCCCTGAATGGTTGAGGATAGGGAAGCAGCGGGGAGGAGCAGATGGTGAAGAACAGGCCTTGCTGGAGACCACTAACCTGCTGCTTTTTTTCTGGAAGTTGCCCTTTAGCCTTCCCTCCAAAGTAGGGACTGGGGAGGTGACCCAGAGCTGAGAGGGGTGAGAGGTGTCATGCAGCACTTGGCCTGCAGGTGGCGCCCACACTGCAGTTCTGGACTCCCACAGGGACTGGGAGCCTGCAGGGGATTTTCCTGTGGCTGGGCAGGGTGGGGCCAGGGCAGTGGGTCTCTCACCAGCGTTTTCAGGATGCCCTTAGACAAAAGCTCCCCTCTCACCCTGGCTGCCTATGCCTGGCTGTGGCAGCAGAGGGCTGACAGGGCCCAGATAAGAACTCACACCTCAACTCCTTCCCTGGCCATGCCCTCTGCAGGGTCCTGGGTAAGAAACCTCAGAAGGACTGGAGATCATCCAGCTGCTTGACCTTGGTCAGTTCACTGAGCCTCTTGGATGCCTACTTTCCTCATCTGTAGAGCAGAAGTGGGTTTTATTTCCAGGGTATTGGGAGGATCAGATGGAACATTTATAAAATGCCTGGCCCAGGCTGGACATGGTGGCTCATGCCTGCAATACAAGCACTTTGGGAGGCTGAGGCGGCTAGATCACGAGGTCAGGAGTTCGAGACCAGCCTGGCCAACATGGCGAAACTCTGTCTCTACTAAAAATACAAAAATTAGAGCTGGGTGCAGTGGCTCACGCCTGTAATCCCAGCACTTTGGGAGGCCGAGGTGGGCGGATCACCTGAGGTCAGGAGTTCGAGATCAGCCTGGCCAACATGGAGAAACCCATCTCTACTAAAAATACAAAAATTAGCTGGACGTAGTGGCGCATGCCTGTAATCCCAGCTACTCGGGAGGCCAAGGCAGGAGAATCACTTGAACCCGAGAGGCAGAGGTTGCAGTAAGCCGAGATTGCACCAGTGCACTCCAGCCTGGGCAACAAGAGCGAAACTCCATCTCAAAAAGAAAAAAAAAAAAGTGCCTGGCCCATTGCAGGTGCTCAGCAGACGGGAACTGTCAGGATTATTCTCATGGACAGTGGCTGCCTGTCCTGATGTCACATCTGCCTGGCAGCTATCTCTTCTTAGTCTTTTCCACATCACAATGGCAATCCATCACACCACGCCTTACCAATCACCACCAAGCTCTGTTATCCATCCCCTACGGACCTGGTACTGCCTGGAAGACAATATAGAAGAGCGGTTAAGTGGAAGACCCCAGGTCTGTGTGCAAAACCTTGCCTCTGCCCCTTCCTGTGTAGCCTTGGTCAGGCGGCTCCCGTGTTGCAGATTCTTAGTGCTCACCACTACAAAGCACAGGCTCCTGGAAGCTAGGGTGGAGCCATGTGACTCACTAGCTCTGGCCAGGGAAATGGGGGAACAGGAGTGATGTGGGCATGTGTCACTCTAGGCCAAGGCAGGTAAGAGCTTGTGGATTCCTCTGCCCTTTCTTGCCCTGCCACAGTGACCTGTGTATGGCCAAAGGGCCATGTGTTTTTATGGTAAAGCTCTAAGATGGAAGCACCCTAGATCCCCTAAGCCACCCTCAGAGGAAAGCCACCCCACCAGCATTGTGTTATGTATGAGCAAGAAGTAAACTTGTATTGCCATTGAGGCTTCAGGGTTTGTTTATATCACAGTGTAGACTAGGTTAATTTTATGGATGCAACCTCCCTGTGCCCCAATTTTCTCATCAGTGAAAATGGGGATAATAATAGAACTACTGTTGTAGAGTTGTTGTGAGGGTTAAGTGAGATCATGGATGCAACCCTCTTAAGATGTAAAAATCTTAGTTTTTATTATTCTATGGGAAGATACAGAAGAGTATGAAATGATCCTACATGCTCAGAGCAAGAGGGGCGCTAGGAACTTGAACTCACATTTCATGTTGAGATGAGGACATCGAGGCTTGGGGCAGAGGAGGGGATGCCTTTTCGAGATCATGCAGGCAAATGGTGGGAGAGTCAGGGCTGAATCCTGACTTTCTGAGCCCTGTCCAATGTATACCTTCAGATACATTTTGGTCCCTGCCCTCTGGGAGTTCATGATCTATTTGGAAACAAGACAGACATGCTATGGAAAGGTCATTCAAGATTCCATGCTATACCCAGATGCAAGAGTCATCCAGACAGTGAGGGTTCTGAGGGCCAGAGGAGGAAGAGGACCTGGGCGGTCTGGAAAGTGGGCAGAGAAGGCTTCTGGGAGCCGATGGGATTTGAAGAATGGGTTTCAGCAGAGAGGAGGAGTGGGCAGAAGGCAATGGTGGGGGAGATGATGGTATAATCCCAGGCTAGGAGATAGGGAGGTCAAAGAGCAGAGTGGTCCATAGAACAGATAGATCAAAGCATGGTATGTTTAACCAGTTTGAGGGACATGTAGATTTCTTCCCCTTTTTGACCCCTATTATAAAGAGCACTGCACTAAACACCTCCCTATGTATCTGTGTATTTTGTCAGCTGAGATAGAGGTTTTCTAGAGAAGAGAGATTGAGTTGAACCTGGAAAGGTATGGTGGCCTGATTTGCAAGAACGATGTTGTAGGGTTTGGAAGGCTTTTGAATGTGAGTGATATAGAGATGATTTGACTTAATTTTTCAGGCCAAGACCTCCCAGTTTCAATCATTCACTTACCACATTTACCAATTTTGGCCTATTCATGTGACAACGATACTATTACTGACCTAATTTAAATTTTAATCCCTCACTTTTAAACTCATACATTTATTTTAAGAGACTTTTTATCACCATCATAGAATTTTTTTTTTTTTTTTTTAAGACAAAGTCTTGGTCTGTGGCCCAGGCTGGAGTGCAGTGGCACGATCTCGGCTCACTGCAAGCTCCGCCTCTCGAGTTCACGCCATTCTCCCCCCTCCGCCTCCCAAGTAGCTGGGACTACAGGTGCCCGCCACCACGCCCGGCTAATTTTTTTTTTGTATTTTTAGTAGAGATGGGGTTTTACCATGTTAGCCAGGATCGTCTCGATCTCCTGACCTCGTGATCCGCCCTTCTTGGCCTCCTAGATTTTTAAAAAAATAAAAACAATGCTACTTGCAATAAATACAAGATAACTATTAAAATAAATACAATGATAGCAAATCAGTATTATTAAATACAGCCATAAGTGCCTGCCAGAGGCAGAGCAGAAGGCCTGATTCCTTCTGGTTCAAGGAAGAGGGATTATCAAGTGTTAAAGACATAATAGCACAAATTGAGACTTCCTCCTTTGCTTGTTTGTATGGGCTAGGACAGAACTGACAGGGAAATAACTTTCTCACCATGTGATTCGAAGAGGTCACATGAAGAAGGCTTGCCTCTGGCAGAAAGTGACTTGTAGACCACACCGAATGGGCATCCTGTCCTCTGAAGACTGTCACCAGAATGACAGCAAGTTCTCTTGTGGGGTAGTTTGGCAGTAGTAGAGCCCAGGGGTGGGAGACTGGGCTGGGTGGTCCAGATCTGCCCCTCTTTTTGGTGGACATTAGGTTTTCTTGTGTGGGACTGATGGGTCGGGCTGGGGCGTGGGGGTTCAGAATAAAAGAGAACAGATCTTGCTTACTGTCCCTGACTATAGGTTGTGGAGACCCTAACTCTGGGTCTGCTTCCCAATAAAAGAAGAAAGTGATCTCTGGACATTAAAAAAAAAAAAGACACTTTTTGGGGGGCATTACAAGGAGAATGGGAATTGCCTTCTCCCTGCACCATCATCTGCAGTCAGGGCGGGCTCCGTGGACGTGTGACCTGTGCTGTCACATAGAGCCCTGTGTTCGGAAGAGCTCAACACTCGGTTTAATGCTCTGTTGTTGCCATCATTCCACGGGATACACACTGGCAGACAAAAAGGAGGCAGACCCTCTGGGGACCATTGTGGAAAGAGCTACAGGACATACCTTAAGAGAGAGAGAGAGAAAAAAAAACAAGTTATAGGACAATATGTGCAGTATGGCTGTATTTGTAAAAACAAAAAATTCTTAAAATTTTAAAAATACACACACACACGCTTCATTATTCCATTTTCCCTCAACTGGCTGGTTAGTAATATGTCCAATTACCACTCTTCTAGGGTTAGCCTAGAGATGGAGCAGGCATCCTTGATTTATTCATGTTTACCAGACACTCCCCATTTCTACCCACTTCTTGGACAATGCGAGGACCTTAGAGCATTCTAACTCCATTTACCCCCTTCCTGCTTGTGTGCCATTGGATCATGTATTTTAATTCTCCCTATATATTTTAAACATTAGTTTTATTGTTTTATACAGCCAAGATTCATTTGTATTTACCCATATTTCCCTTTCTATTGCTCTTGTTTCCTTTCTGAATATCCAAGCTTCCATCTGGGACCACTTTCCTTCTGCCTGAAGCATACCCTTTTGTATTTATTTTTATATTTGAGCTATTCATATGGTTCAAAATTCAAAAGTACAGAAGTGTGTCATGATAGATATCTTTCTCTTCCACCCCTGCCCCCAGCCAAAAACTATACATTTCCATATGCACATAGAACATTCCTTGAAGGAAATACACCAAATTGAGAACAGTGGTTTGTCTACGTGGTCTGAAATGTTCATGCTGATAATGTGTTCATGTCTCCCACATGCAAAGAAAGAGAAAGGCAGGGACAGGCAGCCAGGAGACCCAGTCTCTTCTGATTGACAGCCTCTCACTGTGTCCTGCCGTGTATGCAGCCGCTCTGTTATACGTGGCCTCGTTTCAGCTTGGCCACAGCTCTGTGGGACATGAGAGGCAAGGTTCCTCAATCCCAGGACAGCTACTGACCATGTCTCCCATTCATGAGCACTTACTATGCCAGGTGCCACTTTATATTCACCACGTCACTCAATCCTCATGACAGCTCTGCTAGTATTATCGCCATTTTACAAATGAGCAAACTGAGGCAAAGAGAAGTTAGGTAATCTGCCCAGAAGGCAGAGCCAGGGTACAAACCAAATCCCAACGGTCCAACTCCAGAGCCATGCTATCACAAACCCCATTATACAGCTGAGGAAACTGAGACCCATAGAGGTTAAGCCCTAGGCTCAAAGTCACTAAGTAGTGGCAGAACAAGAACTCACATCCATGACTTTTGGGGTTAAAATCCACAACCCTCCCCCCACCAATGGTTTTTTCTGCACATTAGAATCATCTGAGGAGCTTTCAGAATGCCATGTTCAGATGTTAGCCAAGACCAAAAAAATCAGAATCACTGATACTATTTTTGTGTCCCCCTCACCTCCCAGAAGTTTCTGAAGTGTAGTCAGGTGAGAACCACTGTCCTTGCCCACAGGAGACAGGGCTCAGAATCAGGCTCTTTGGATTTAATTTGATCCAAACTTTGCCTCTCATTAGCTCTGTGACTTTGGGCACACTGCTTTAACAGTTCTGTGCTGCCTCAGTTTTCTCACCTGTCAGTTTGGATAACTATAGTGTCTTCTTCACATGAGGATTGAATGAGACCATCCATACAAAGACTTGGAACAGCGGCTAGCACAAAATGAGCTTTAAATAAATCTTACCCTTATTATAATTGTTATAGTTATCGTTATTTTTGCTGTGTGTCTTTGCATAGAACCTGTCCCCCTCTGAGCCTCACTCAGGTCCTCTCTGTGTGAGCACACTGTGGGGTTTGGACTGCAGGGTCTTGAACGGTGTCTTCTAGCCCTGATGCGCCTTTGTCGTGATCAGCTGGCTGGGTCTCAGAACTTCTCCACTTGCCCTCATGTTTGTGGAAGCTTGCCCTTTCTCGTGAATGCAGAGGCGGCAACAGGCATGTGCTTGGAGAACCAGGGACCACTTTTGTGGGACGAGTCCAGCCTATGATTATGGCATTGATGTTCTCACAGCCAGGATGTGCTGGGCTGTACAGAGAGGAATTGCCCACTGAGGGGTGGTGGCTGACAAGGTGCCAGCTGCCCCAGAGAGAGGCCAAGAGCCCTGGACGGAGGGTGCCTTGGAAAGGCATGGCGGGGGCCAAGGCAGAGGTGGGGCTCGTGCCCACTTCCTACCAGTGCCCAGGGCACTTGGTGCCAGTCCTTGCCACCAAGTGCCATTCTGCACCAATGCATAATTCATGCCCCCGTGTGCCAATCTGTGCCAGCTTTAATTAGCTTCTAACTTTTTGTCATTCATTTTGCTCTGAACACCTTATAAATAAATGATGGGTGAGGGGAGTGGAGAGTGGGGCAGGAATGTGAGGGAAGGACCCTCTTTTCTTCAGCCACACAAGGGAGGGGTGAGCTGGGCCCAAGGAACCTCATGCCCCCAGGGCTTTCCTGGGGGCCTCCATGCTGCGGAGGGGTGGCCACAGCCCACTTTGTCAGCCTTCCAGCCTGCGCCTCCACAAGCCAAGCGGGGCCGCCACAGCTGTGCCAGGCTCTGAGGGCTCACAAACTAAACTCGGGAGCACACATGTCTGGTTTATGGTGGCAGGCGCTGCCCTGGGAGAGGATGCATGGGCTGGGGACGACGACAGCAGGAAGCAACAAACAGCTCTTTATCAGCTGTGGGGTGGGGGCATGAAAGCGGGAGCAGAAAGGGATGGGGAGGCTGCTATGGAGGAACTCACAGGAGAGGCGTTTGTGTGCTTTAAAAATAATCATCGACCCTCATGGGGAGGAAAGACTCGCTTGTGAGGGCTGCTCTGTTTTTACAGTTTGTAAAGCACTTTAATGTGTGTTTTTCTCTTTTGATCTGAAAGGCAGCCTCGAGAGGTGTTTCAGCACCTGGGGGTTATCATACCCATTTATAGTTGAGGAACCTGATGCTCGGACCAGTAGGCTAAGACCCATGTGAACCACAGCCTGGTGGAGCGAGCTTCGTGTTGCACTACCCTGCCTCTCTTGCATTCCCCAGGGGCAAGGCAGCAGCAGAAAGCACCCCCGTGGAGGCTGGAAAGCCAAGGTGGAATGGAGTCCAATTCCAGATGGTTCCAGGGGTTGGCATGTTTAAAACAACAGATTTGGATTCCCTCCCTTCTTTGTATCCTCATTCTCTGAGAGTGCCAGTAGGCCAGCTGGTTATTTGGTGTGTGGGGATGCAAAGACATTGAAAAGGAGATGCCCCTTCCTCCAAGATGTCAGCCCAGGTCACCCTGGGACAATGCACTGTCCCCTCTTCCTCTTGTAGCTGGTCATGCTTTCTACTGTGTATCTGCACCTCCAAGCCTAGTGCCTCCATCTCTAGCATTGCTTACTGAAAAAAACCTGGGCTCCTGGTGGGGCCCCCAAACCCTTCATGGTCCAGCCCTTGCTGCCTCTGCATAGCACACTCCTTGGTCCAGCCCTATTGCCATACTACTTGAGGTCTCTAAACTGTGTGCTGCCCCTGTGACCTTGCACACACAGTCCCCACTACCTCAGATGTCCTTGCCGGTCTTACCTTGCCAGGTACTCTTGTCTTTCAAGGCTCTACTTAAGTGGTCTCTCCTGTTCGGAGTCTTCCCTAATCTTGGTTAGAGTGGATTGCACCCTGCTCGGGGTCCCCTCTGTCAATGTTGAACCTAGTCCCAGCCTGAAGGATGGCATCATCCTACTTCTTCCCAGCTGTTTCTGTCTCTATCTCTCCAGCTGGACTATAGCTTCTCTGAGGACCAAAATGATGTCATTTGCTCTTTGTGTCCTCGGTACCCAGCCCACAGACTGGCACACTGTGGGCCCTTCAGAAACGTGTGTTAGGTGAATGAACAAACACACAGTCCCTGCCTTCGAGAATCTTAAAATCAAGTGTGCTGTGGGTTAAACATGATCTTGAAGCCACTGTACAGATGTGGCCACTTCTGGAAATCCCTGGGCAAAATGCCCTGGATATGGAAGGAACTGCATAACACTTTTTCTTTCTTTCTCTTTTAATTTTGATAAAGGGGAGGTGGCATTATTCTAATAATGCTGACTCTACACTGTTCTATGCTCCCTATGACAATCACCAGAAGAATAATCAGATGGTCTGCACCAGGCAGGGTTCTCATGGTCGCTAGCAACAGAAATGAACTGTGGCTACTGATGCAAAAATTGAACTCACTAGTTAGTTAACAGGGGCAGATTCAACCAGAAGACTGGAGGACAGACCCAGACAACAAATAGGAACAAAAGGAGGCTGGTGGCCAAGAATGCAGCTGAAAATACAACCCAGGTCAGGCCTCAGGAGTCCTGGAGTCAGGGCTAGGTGCTTTGCATAGCTTCAAAAGGATTCTTGACTGTTTGTAAACGTTATGGTCCTTCTCAAGGTTCAAAGTTGAGAGTAGAGCTTCTGACTGGCTTGCCTAGGTCATGCACTGTGCCCTGCAGGCAGAAGGCCTTTCTTTACAGCTTTTTCAATTAAAGCAGGGCCTGGTCCTACCCCTTACTTCATACAGTGGGGGTCCCCCAGTAGGAGTGGGGTTTGGATGAGTGGGAAGTTGGCATCCCTGTGGCTCTTCGTGACTGTCCAAGTGCTTTTACATCCACCCCAGGAGGGAGGCTGGGCAGGCACCATTCTCTCATTTTCAGAAGTGGAAACAAGGCACAGAGAGGTTCAGTGACTTGTCCAGACTACATAAGGTGGCAAGGGGCGCTTCTTTATCACACAGGTGTACCTTCCTCGATGCCCCAGGGGCTGGGAGAGGAGGCAAGTGTTTCCTGAGGAAAGGGCTCTAGGGAGAACTTCGAGAGCTGTTGTTGAAACAGTCCTGACATGGTTTCGGGAATGGAAATCCCAGAAAGGCAGAAAGGTGAAAACTTAGGTGATTCATCTCCTGGAATGAGGAGATTAGAATTTCTGAGATGTGGCCGGGCACGGTGGCTCAAGCCTGTAATCCCAGCACTTTGGGAGGCCGAGACCGGCGGATCACGAGGTCAGGACATCAAGACCATCCTGGCTAACACGGTGAAACCCCGTGTCTACTAAAAAATACAAAAAACTAGCTGGGCGAGGTGGCGGGCGCCTGTAGTCCCAGCTACTCGGGAGGCTGAGTCAGGAGAATGGCGTAAATCCGGGAGGCGGAGCTTACAGTGAGCTGAGATCCAGCCACTGCACTCCAGCCGGGGGCCACAGAGCAAGACTCCCTCTCAAAAAAAAAGAATTTCTGAGATGCTGGTTCAGAGGATAGAGGCTGGGTTCTTCTCCCCAGCTCTGAGGCTCCTACAAATGCCATCATCCTGCCTTTGGCTGGTTCATGTGCAGAAAAGCAAGACTGCTGTTTACCTCTGGGATCCGGTAGCTCCCGTGGCTCCCTGGGGAGGGTCCCTGTGCACGCCTCCAGGCCCTACACACATGCTGCTCCTCCACCTGGAGCGCCCTTCTACTTCTGCTGCCTGTGGACTTTCTGGTCAGTCTCAGCTCACTGCAGCAACTGACGTCCCCTTGTCCAGGCAGTCTTTCTGGACTCAAGATTTCATGACAATGAATCACTCCACTCTCCTTTGGGCCACTTGTCCACTTTGCCACACTTACCTTGCTAGGTTGTAACTGATTCGTCCGCCCCTCTCTCCTACAGGGAGTGCCTTGAAGACAGGATGGATGTCACTCACGTCTGTGTCCCTGGTGTGCGGTCCTGGCCTGTTTCCCTCAGGGCCATTCTCTCCTCCCCTCTGTGGTGCTGCTGCTCTGCATCATGGCAGGCTGACCCCGCAAACTCCCAGGTCCGCTGGCTTCAGGTGGGAGATGAGAGGAGCTGGGGAAAGAAGCCGGAACGTGTCTTCACACTCCACCGTCTCTGGCAGTAGCTGTGTTTCTGTGACTGGAGCCCACACCACACAGGCCCACTGTGGTCTCACCTTCCACTGCATGCTCTGATCCTGGTCACTCTGCTTCCTCCCTTGTCCCTCCAGTCTACAGGTGGCACACTTTCTGCTGTTGCTGCACTCTGGGTCGCTTCGCCATCCAGTTAGAATTCTCAGCTCTTCCATTCCCTGTTACACATTCACGGTGGTTCTGTGGGCTGGCTGCACCCCAGCTGATACCCCAGTTCCCAGCACAGTGCTTGGCACAGAGTGTAACAGAAGGTTTGAGGGGTGGAGAACCTTGAAGAACACCTCTTCTCATGCTTTCATTTTACGAATGGGGAACACGAGGCCAAGAGAGGTCCAGTGTCCAATTCACCACCATCCGTCTACAGGATGGTCTAGAAGTCAGATCCCAGCTCCAGACTCCTGGCTCCATCACTCTGTCTTAAAGCATGACCATCTAAGACATGTAGAACCACGGCTCCAGTTCATTTGTCCAAGAGCCTGCTTGGCATCTCCGTTCAGTGACTGCACAGGCCTCTCACACAACACGTCCCAAGGGAGCTCTTGCTCAGGTCTCCATAGCGGCCTCCTCAGAGAGCCCCATCACCGGAAACAGCATGCTGTCCATCTACCACCACAAGCCAGAAACCCAGAAGTCTCCTTGACCCTTTGCTCTATCTCATGTAAAACCACTCCCTCTCCTGGCCCTGTAGATTTTTACCTCCTGAAAATCACTTCTCTCCACTTCTACCCACCCCCTTATTCCAGGCCTCTGGCACCAATCACTTAGGCACTGCAGCAGCCTGAGGACATGTAAGTTTCACCAGGGCAAGGATTTGTTTGGCACAAGCATGAGTGTATGTGTGTGTGCGCGCGTGTGTGCGCGTATGTGTGTGCGTGTGCATGTGTGTGCATGTGTTGTTCATTGACATATCCGAAGTGTCTAAATTCACAGGGATTAGCTAACTTTTTCTGTAAAGGGCAAGGCTGTAAAAATATTTTGCAGGCCATATGGTCCCTGTTGAAATTCCTTATGTCTATAGTTGTAGTGTGAAAGGAGACACAACTGGATAGGCCACGTCTGTGTGCCACTAAAACTTTCTTTACAAAAACATGTGATGAGGCAGATTTGACCTCTGGGTAGCAGTGTGCTCACCCCTGGTCTAGAAAATTTCTTGGAACATAGTATTTGACAAATAAATACTTTTAATTGAAGAAGTCTCTTCTCATCAACTATTGCCTCCCAATCAATTCAATCAATTCTCTCTCTCTCTCTCTTTTTTTTTTTTTTTTTT
>NW_012113141.1:4644407-4646298 GCF_000951035.1 Colobus angolensis palliatus
GTATTTTTTAGTAGAGACGGGGTTTCACCGTGTTAGCCAGGATGGTCTCGATCTCCTGACCTCGTGATCCGCCGGTCTCGGCCTCCCAAAGTGCTGGGATTACAGGCTTGAGCCACCGTGCCCAGCCCAAGCTGTCAGTCTTAAGATAAAGATCAACCCCTGATTAAGGCCAACACACCTGCACAGTCTGGCCCCTACTCCACTGTGGCTTTACAGTCACTGCCAAGGACTAGAGGGACCACTCAGTGACTCGGATCAGAGAGGGGGTGCTTAAAGCCAACAGATGGTGCAGGCTCACCTAGGCCAAGTGCCTGCTCACTTACCCTCCCAAGCTTCCCGGGAGCATTTCCTTGTTCACTGGAGGCACAGAGGCTTTCCCCACCCTTTCTGAACTTCCTGACATATGCCAGCTCCTTCCCACCTTTGCACAAGTTGATTGCGACTGCGGCCACCAAACCATTGTTCCTGGCCCAGCTGTTGCCCGTAGTGGGCACCTGGGGCCTTTGCACATGCTGTTTCTCCTGCCTAAAACTGCACTCTCTCTCCCTTGCTCATCCTTCAGCTCAGTCACCTCCTCCAGGAGGTCTTCCCTGATCCCCTAGGCCAGGCACCATTAAAGCACTCTTCTTCCTGGCACTGATTCTGGCTGTAATTTTACCTGCTTATGTGTTTCATTGATGAATGTCTGGTTCCCCTACTAGAGGAGCTTCATGGGGCACAGGGACCAAGCCTGCTTTGTTCTCCATCCTATTCCTGGAACCTATTTCAGTTAGCTAGCACATAGCAGTGACTGTGAATGAATGAATGAATGACTGAAGCAATGAATGAATGAATAATGAATGGGCGAATGGTAAGGAACTGGAGCTTTGGAACCAGATAGATTCTGGGTTCAATACCTGACTCCACCACAGGGGCAAGTCCCCAACCTCCTAAAGCCTGTTTCTCACTGTAAAACGGGGATAATGGTAGGACCTACCAGAAAGACTTTGCTGAAGATAGAATGAGTTGAGGCCCAGAAAGTCTCAGCCCAGAGCCTGGCTCCAGGCAGGTACTGTCAATGTACTGACTGGAACAGTGACAGCTCCAGAAATCCTGTCATGTGAAAAATAGTTTTAAAAAATCAGAATGTTTAGCCCCGGGGAAGTAAAGATCAAAGGTAGGGAATAAACCTCCATTTATATCCATTACCTGCATATGGACCCTTCCTTGATCCGGCTGTCTCAAAAAGCCATAAAGTCACTGTCCCTATAGGTGTGCAAAAAGAAGCCGGGAGACCATGACTCGGGCACAGCAGACGGGGCTCCCAAAGGGGTGAGGGCGCCTAGGTGACCTCACAGGTCTCCTCCAACCCAGGGCCCTTCCTTTCTAAGCACTTGGAGGCATCTTGAGCTTGAGTGAGGGAGGAGGCACAGGTGGGAGCACACGAGTCTAGTCGGGTGAGTCGAGTTGGGTGGGCAAAGGTTGGAGAGAAGCGTCGGCCCAGCAGCCCCAAGGACTAGAGGGTCCTCTCAGCGACTCTGGGAGCAGAGAGGGGGCGCTTAAAGCCAACAGATGGCGCGGGCTCACCTAGGCCGAGAGCCCGCTCGCCATCCCGGGCTTCCCGGGAGTGTTACCTAGCTCTGCCGGAGGCGCGGGGCGGACGCGAGGCTAGGGGCCCCCATCCCCCTGTACGCCCCTCTGCGGGATGGCGGGCGGCCCTGTGGGGCACGGCTCTGTCTCGCACCTGTGGCCGCTTCTGCGGGCTTCCTCCCTGCCCCTTTGGGGGATTCGTGGAATTGCCACAGCAGCCGGTGCCATGACATCGGCAGAGGGCAGCTTCGCCAGCACTGAAATATTCATGCCCTGAGCGCCCGGCGGGGCTCGGCGCCGCTCCCGGGGGGTCCGGGCGGGG
>NW_012113141.1:4646818-4652303 GCF_000951035.1 Colobus angolensis palliatus
GGGGGCCGATCCGGCGGAGAGCAGAGCTCGAGGCGAGGCGCGGCGCCGCTGCACACACGCACACGGTACCCGGAGCCACGCACCGCCCCTTCCCTTCTCGCTTCCCTCTCCTTCCCCTCGCCGTTCGCCCGCCGCGCGGCGGGAAAGTTGGTGGCTACAGCGGCTGCCGAACCACTTGTTCTCAGCGCGGCCATCGTCCGCGGCGGGCGCTCGTGGCATCCTTCGGTCCCAGGCCCCTAGCCCCAGCCCCGCGCCCCGCTCCGAGCTCCCGGACCGACGCGCGGCAACTTTGATTCCAGGGAACTCGAATTCAATTCGCGTTGGCCTTGGGAGGACAGGCACCCCATCCCCCATCCCCCATCCCCGGTCCTGGGACCGCGAACATTCGGGGGCTTTGCTCTTGGCGCTACGGAGAGAGTCCAGGTCTGGGGTGGAGAGGTTTTCGGGAGTGGAGCGCGTTGGGATCCAATCCCCTCTCCTTCTGAGCCCTGGGTCCCCATTTGGACAGTGGGGATGGGGTGGGGCGCACCCCTACTGCAGGCTGGGCAGCAGCGCTGAAGGGAACTAAAGGCACGTAGTTCTCCCCTCCCCTCATCAGGTCCCTGTGCCCGCGGGAGACCCCAGGGGACTTACATGTCCTCCCAAATTCGGTCCAGCTATGGGAAGACGCGCCCCTCGCGGAGCCGGGAGCCTTATGCGGCTCGAGCTTCTCCTTCCTGGCCCTGGAGATGGCCCGCTACGAGCGGTGCTGGCTGCCCCGAGGAGCTCGCACCCGGGAGCACTACCCCTCGTCTCCACCGTAGGTCAACCCAGGACTAGGGCAGAGCCCGCGTGTTCTGAGGTAGTGGCGGCGCCAGCCGGCGGGCACTCTGCCTGGCTTTCCTGGAGCGGGCACCTAGAGAGGCTGCCTCTGTGCTGTGAGCGGAGATCCGGTGCCAGCCACCGCCCCACTGCGACCCCAGCCCCAGCGCTAGTGCTGTCAGCGGTCCACTGGGAGGAAATTAGCCTTTCCTCTGTAGTAATACACCCCCATCCTCCCTAGTAATTCAGAAACCAGAGCCTTCTTTTCCTGCGTCCTTTGCCCTCTCAGACCAGAGCTGGCACTGACCTCGCCTTCCAGCCCCTTGGCAAGTGCCCCCACCCTAATTTGGATTTTGAAATAAGCTAGAGAGACACAGGAGGAGTGTGTGTGTGTGTGTGTGTGTGTGTATGTGTGTGTGTGTGTTGGGTGGAGTCAGACCCTCACACAGGGAAGAATTAGGTTGTGGGGTGTGGGGTAGGGTGGGCTTGAAGAACCTAGTTGGGGCCAGTTGCATGGTGATGATGAATCAGCCCATGATGGGAGAGCTGGCTTGGAGTTAGTGCTTGGTTCCTGGTGCAGGGGTAGGCGCACTGCGGTCAGCACCTACAGGGGTGGGGGCACTAGATATCACTCTGCCAAGGAGGAGCTGGGAAGGGGTCCCTTGGCTGGGGGAATAGCAAAGCTTGGCTCTGGCTGCCAGGGCTGGGGAGGACGGGAAGGCAGAGTGTCTTGTGGTAGAGGGTGGGTGTACCCCGTGAGCTGGGAAGGTGGCACACAGAAGCGACTGGTGTGAACCAGGAAGCTCTGCCTCGAATGCTGGAGGACAGCAGTGAGGGGTGGGAGGCCCAGAGCTAGCATCCTGGCCTCCTCTGTGCTGGGCCCCCATATACTTCTCTGACTTGGCCTTCCTCACCTCCAAACAGCTGGGCTCCTCACGTCTGCTTACCAAAGGGCTTGATTTGAGGGGTGTGATGGCACATGGTCCTGGTTGCCTCTGGAATAGCTCCCCCACCCAACAAGCTACCTTACCTGCAGTTTCACCATTTGAGGTTCATTTATTTGAGCCAAATATTTTAAAGGGCACCTTCCTGAAGTGCTCATTTAAAATGCACATTCTTCTGGGAGGTGAAGGTCTGGTGGAACCTTGCTCCTCTGAGTGTGGCCTGTGGACATGCAGTGTCGGCATCACCTAGGGACTTGTTAGAAATGCAGACTCTTGGGCCCCACCCCAGACCTTCTGAATGAGAATCTGCATTTGATAAGATCCTTGGGTGACTCATGTGCTCAGAAAAGTTTAAGCTGTAGTCCACAGTGCCTTCTCTAAGAGGTATTACATAGTTACTTGGTGCAGAGTATTGTATAGGGCAGTGGATAAGAACACAGAAATGAGAATGAGATTGAACTTCTTTCTCTGGCTGCTTTGCTAGGCTTGGATTAATAGTCCACCACTGGCCCCTTCGGGTTGTACCATGCTAATGCCAGAAGAGTGTCTGTGTTTTAGGGTCTTTTAAACAGATTAGAATAGCATCTCAGCTTTGTGTGCAGTCAAAACTGTACACGGAATCGGGTGCAGTGGTGAACCCCTGTAGGCCCAGCTATTGGGGAGGCTGAGGCAACAGGATTGCTTGAGCCCAGGAGTTCAAGGCTGTAGTGTGCTAGGATCGTGCCTGTGAATACCCACTGTACACCAGACTGGGCAATATAACGAGACCCTGTCTAAAAAAACCAACAAAAACCCCTGCACATGTTCCAGTAGGAGGTGAGTGGAGGGGGCAGGGTTTCCGGAAGCTAGATATACATACTCTGCCTCTAGGATGCCTGAGACTGAGACTAGATGCTGTCCCTCAAGCAGAAGGAATTGAGCAACTACTTTCCACCTCATCTGCCCTCCCAGATGGGTGGTTTGGCCCCTTGATAACACCTCTCAGCCGACATAGGACTTAAGCAGAGTGGAGGAGCATGAGTGCCAATTTGGAACAGCCTACAGAAGGGAGGATACTGACCAAGCTCTCCCTTGACCCCATCCTGGACTGGACGTCCCACTTCTACTGCCCTAGGGTGGTTCAAGGCCTCTAGCCTCAAGACACAGGGATGATGCCGAGGCATGGTGGCAGGTTACACCCCTGGTCCTCTGGATGATGACCCTGAAGCCATCAAGGCTGGCATGAGAGTAGGAGATTTGAAACACTGCTGGAGAGATTTGGATCAGAGGCCTGGTGTAGCCGATGGTGTCACAGGTGAAAGGTCATTGCATGGCTCGGGCATCCCACCCTGCCCAAAGAGCCTATCCTTTCCCTAAGCTAGCCTCTCCCAGAGAGAGGGCAGCTCTGCCAGGGAACAAGGTGATGAGGAGGAACTATGGGAGACACAGTCATGGGCCTTACAAAGAGCGAGCTAATGTGAAGACATTCAGACATGGATTTGAAAATCAGTGAGTTCAAAAATAGTTAGGTTGGCCAGGTGTGGTGGCTCACACCTATAATCCCAGCACTTTCGGAGGCCAAGGGAGGTGGATCACTTGAGGCCAGGAGTTTGAGACCAGCTAGGCCAACAGAGTGAAACTCTGGCTCTACTAAAAATACAAAAATTACCCAGACGTGGTGGTGGGCACCTGTAATCCCAGCTACGTGAGAGGTTGAGGCACGAGAATTGCTTGAACCTGGGACATGGAGGTTGCAGTGAGCTGAGACTGTGCCACTACATTCCACCCTGGGGGACAGGGTGAGACTCCATCTCAAAATCAATCGATAAATAAAAATAATAAAAGTTTAAAAATAACTAGGTTAGTAAGTCTCACTGTTTTCTTGAACCCCCAGGTCTTAATATGTGAAGATGATTGTAAAAATTGACTTAATTCCCATTGAACTCATTGTTTTCAAATTCAGTTTTAGTTGTTTTTTAAACATTTTATTTTATTTTAGTTTGAGCCTTGATTTGGCTTCCTCTTGGCACTGGGGCAATTCTGTTTGTCCATGAATAGATGAGCAAGGTTGTTTACAAGTCGAATCCTACCAGATAGGTTATTTCAGGGTGGGATTGGTGCTCAGTAACTGTTCCTTGACCGAATGGGTTATTGCTGGGTGATGGTTCTCTTACCTTCTCCAGCTCTATTGTTAAGTGATCATTAACACACCAACCATTTGCTGTGCCTGTATCCAGTTTTAACTCTTCACGGTGGTTACTTTCAAGATGGGTGGTGAATGTCCATCTTGCTGTACTCTGGACTCTAGGCATCTGCCCTTGGACATTTGCATGCCTAGGGAGGCGAGGATGCAGACAAAAGAGTAAAGCAGTGCCAAATGTAACACAATAGGGAGTGGTGGGGACTGGGGAGAACTGAAAAGCATAGGCCCCACAGAGAAGCGGCAAAACCCATCCACGTGATAGAAGTCAGAATAATGGTTACTCCCGGGGGCATAATGACTGGGGCACAGGGGTGCTGCTGGCATGCTGGACATTTCTAATGCTTGATCTGAATGTCTGCAACAGCAGTGAATGATCATTTTTGCAAAAGAGCCAATTCAGAAAACATTAGAACATTTATAGGTCATATTTATTTGGATTCAACATGAAAATGGCTTTATTGAATCCCATAGGGCAGAAAATGCATATTCTTACCAACCTTATTCACGAGAAAGGTGTCAGCCAGAAAACTGGCATATTTAAGATGTAGCCACATGGAGATAGTTTTCTAGTCTTTCAGTGTGAAAGTTGATCAGGATCCCTCATGGAGAGTGGGGTGGGCCGCTGCTGCTGCCCACAGCTCCATATATTTGGGGCCTCAGGGTTTGAGGTCTTGGGGCCCTGTGTCACCTCGATAATAAATGTTGGCATAGCTCAATGTATTGGTGAGGGGAATGGGAATATCAGACAGCCCTCCTCAGCCTCAGGGGCTGCAGGCTGTGTTGCTGAGAGTGACACAGCAGGTTCAGTTTTAGCATTCATATTTTTTACATATTCTAAAACCCCAGGCAAGTGTTGGTTATTATTATGATCATAATGCATTCACTCAGTGATTTTCATAAGGCAGTTTGCAGGCTGACAGACTTGATATTGAGCACCAGTTCTTCCACTAGAGCTCTAAAGCCTTGGATTTGACTTAGTTTTCTCATCTGTAAAATGGGAATAATTTTCAACTGCCCTATAAGCTTGCTATGAGCATTAATAAGAAGACAACTTTACACAATGCCTTTTGTGTAGTACCTGGCACACAGTATACATGCAAAATGTAGTAGCTTTTATTGTATCCCTTTGACTTGCTTATATGTTAGGCACAATGATTCTAGTAAAGAGGTGAAACCTATTCTTATTTTCAGAGCTTGACAATCTATACATTCATAAATTGAATTCTTCCTGAATGTGTGTATGTGTGTGTATGTGTGTGTGTGTGTGCGCGCGCACATTGGGCGGGAGATGTTGTGGTTTTTCATTTGTAATTACTTACTGATAGCATTTAAAAATCCAGCAGTCCACTGTAAACATCTAGACTTCTGGCATCTCTGATGAGAACTAGCAACATTGTGTCCATGTTCCCAATCAACAGTTGAACAGTTGTTGGTTGGAGCTGAGTTGCAGATATCCCTCTCTCTCTTTTCTTTTTTCTTTTCTTTTCTCTTTTCTTTTTTCTTTCTTTCTTTTCTTTTCTTTCTTTCTTTCTTTCTTTCTTTCTTTCTTTCTTTCTTT
>NW_012113141.1:4652928-4666443 GCF_000951035.1 Colobus angolensis palliatus
CTCAATCTCCTGACCTCGTGATCCGCCCGTCTCGGCTTCCCAAAGTGCTGGGATTACAGGCTTGAGCCACCGCGCCCGGCCCTGTTTTCTTTTAAAAATTATTTAATGGGCCAGGCACAGTGGCTCATGCCTGTAATTCCAGTACTTTGGGAGGCCAAGGTGGGTGGATCATTTGAGGTCAGGAGTTAGAGACCAGCCTGACCAACATGGTGAAACCCCGTCTCTACTGAAAATGTAAAAAATTTAGCTGGGTATGGTGGCACGTGCCTGCAGTCCCAGGTTTTCAGGAAGCTGAGGCATGAGAATCTCTTGAACCCGGGAGGCAGAGGTTGCAGTGAGCTGAGATCGTGCCACTGCACTCCAGCCTGGGCGACAGAGCAAGACCCTGTCTCAATAAATAAATAAATAATAAAAAAAGAATGCATACATAAAATAAGGTCAACAGATCTTAAGTGGAAGTGGTGAATTTTCACATATGTATACACCTGTGTAACCACCTTACTGCCATAGAGATACAGAACATCTCCAGTGCCTTGGCAGGCTCTCTGATGCCCCCTCCCACCCCATGTTATCCCACTCCAGAAGTAACTACTCTTCTGACTTCACTCTGACTTCTGTTGCCCCTGTGAGTTTTGCCTGCAGCTGCCTTTTAGATTTACATGAGCCTGCAGCTTGCAGTTCTCCACAGTCCTCACCATTCCTTATCGCCTCACTTTGGACCCCACTTTATTCATTTCCATTACTGCCTTGCTCCTTTAGCCATTTGAGTTTGTGACCTGTACTCAAGGTCTGGAAATGTTCTCAGAGACCAGCTAGTCGTTCCATTTTACAAGTGGGGAAACTGAGACCTACAGTCAGAGAGTAAGCTTGTTTAAGGACCCCAGATGAAGCTGAGCCTGAATGCTGGCCAGTCAAGGGTAGAGCCCTGCTCCTCCCGCTCCAGCACAAGCAGTGTTGAGGAGGGTGGGCATGCCTTGTCTTTCAGACCCCAGCAGCCCCGGGCCTGGCCCTGCAATCAGCCACCCAGAGCCTGCCTCAGGCCAATCAGCCAAAGAGGGCGGGAGTTTTTTTCTGGCCTGTGTCTTCCTGGAGATGCATCTTCCTCGAGGCAGGAGATTAGTGATACCACCGTCCTCTTTAAAGGCCGTGTCCATTTGGAGAGGACCTGAGATGCCATTTGTGACAAGGACCATGCACACCACCTTGATTGTGTCTGTTTCTGAGAGAAGGCTGTAATTTCGGAGCCAGTGAAAGCAAGGGAGGGAGGGAAGTAGAGGAGAGAGCAAGAGAGAGAGAGTGGGAGGGCAGAAAGGGAAAACAAAAGGGGAAGCTGCAACCCTGTCTGGGTATCAATTTGTATCACTAATTCTGTCCCTGAGGAATGCTGGCTTTCCCTGGCTTCGGGTTACTGTGGGCTGAGTCCCTCTGAGGGGTGCCCTTTAGCTCTGCCCACTTTTCTTGTGTTCTTTGCCTACAGAGACAGGAGCTTAGCCATCCTGCCCCGGATTATAAGGGAGTTTATTCTCCTCCAGCTCCCTGTGTTCCTTCTCCTGCTCGGAACTGCCCTTGGCCCAGCAGGAGGCTGATCTTGCCCTTCTTTCCTGCAGCCAGGATCACTGATGTCATCTCCAGGGAACCAGTGGCAATGGAACTCTAGGCCAGACCTTTCTCAGACACTCTATGGGGGCCTAAGGCTTTGTCTTAGAGGGTGAGGCACAGGTGGGCTATCCTTTTTTTTTTGACAGTGTCTCTCCCTGTCACTCAGGCTAGAGTGAGTACAGTGGCACAGTCTTGGCTCACTGCAATGTCCACCTCCCGGATTCAAACAATTCTCCTGCCTCAGCCTCCCAAGTAGTTAGGACTACAGGTGCATGCCACCACGCCAGGCTAATTTTTGTATTTTTAGTAGAGACAGGGATTTCACCATGTTGGCCAGGGTGGTCTTGAACTCCTGACCTCAGGTGATCCACCCGCCTTGGCCTCCCAGAGTGCTGGGATTACAGGCGTGAGCCATCGTGCCCAGTCATGGATGGACTTTCACTAGAAAACCAGCACATAACTGGGTGGTGGGGTGGGGGATCCTTCCAAACCCATCCTGTCTGTGCTTTAGGATCTCACATCTACTGTTAGGGACGCCATCCTCAGCCAGTACTGAACATCAGCTGTGTCCCAGTCTCCATCTAGTTGCTGGGACTTCATGCTGAGAGTCCACAGCTGCACTGCCCAGTAGAAAAATAATGCAAGCCACATGTGCAGTTTTAAATTTTGTAGTAGCCACTTTGAAAAAGTTAAAAGAAGCAGGTAATTTTTTTTTTTTTTTAGGCAAGGTCTTTCTCTGTTGCCTAGGCTAGAGTGCAGTGGTGAGATCACAGCTCATTGCAGCCTTGACCTCCTGGGCTCAAGTGATCTTCCCACCTGATACTCCCAAGGTGTGTCTCCCTATCTCTGTGCTCTTTCTGTGAGAAGGATAAGTATAAATTCATCTTTCGGTTGCTTTTTGCTTTTGGGAGTTTTCCAAGCAGGGAGTGACACAGCCTAGAAAGCTAACGAAGTTGCAGCAACGTGGAGTGTTTGAGGCTTTCCTCTGGGGAAGAGGGTCTGGCCTGTCCATAGCAGAGGGGGCTTGGATGCCAGAGTATCATGGGCACTTAGCAGACCCGGGGCAATCTCTGGGGGCAGAAGCCCTGGGGCCAGGTAAATGCAAACTTTCCATGCTGTCTGCACTTCTCCTGTGATATACCCTGGGCCAAGGGTGTCACAGTTCCCCCAGGAGGCATTCAGGTGGCTCCAGGGTCCAGACAGCTGGCAAGACATTGTGGCAAACTGTACATACTTACCTCGGCGAATGGGGGCCACTGCTACTGTTTGGTCTATGTTGCTAAGCCGCAGTACAGAACAGCCACTTTGATTTTCAAAAGAATCTACATATTGAGATAAAAAAAAAAATCTTTCTGAGATATTAGCAATGAATTTAATATTTGAAGACACAGTGAGGCCATTCATTCATTTAGGAAATAGTCATTGAGCCCTTACTGTGTGCCAGGTGCTGTTCTAGGCCCTTGGGGCCCATCAGTGGCCCCTGCCCTTATGAAGCGTCTGTGGTGGGGAAAACTCTTCAGCAAGCTGCATGTCACCCATAGATGGCCAGTTTATGACCATAGACTTAGAGAGTGTCAGAGCTGAGAGTAGTAATGAGAAACATTTATTAAGTACTTACTGTGTGCCAGGCCCTGAGCTTAACACTTCATCTAAAATCCCTCACTTAGTCCTTACAACAACCCTACGAATTAGGGTCAGCCGTTACTCATATTTTACAGGTGAGAAATATGAGGCACAGAAAGGTTAAGCAATTTGCCCAAAGTCACATAGCTTGCAGGCGGCGGGGCAGATTTTTGCACGAAGGCAGTCTGACTCCCTGATCATTACTTTGTACTGCACTTACAGAAGGCCAGAGCCAAACCTTTTGCTATACAGATGGAAACTGAACTCAAGAAAGGACAAAAGTCCCACCTGGGATCCACAGAGAGGCAATGACAGAGCTGGGGCTGGGTTCTGGGTCACCCCTTTCAATCCAGCCCTGCCAGGTGTCTTTATTACAGTCCTGACTTCCCCTTTAATTGATCCTGGGCTGAGGCTGAATGTTCAGGCACCTCCAGCATTTGGGCAGGGGATGTGAGAGAGTGAGGCTGGCTGGGATTGAAACATCCATGGGAGTGAATGAGGTGGATGGTTATCTACCCTGAGCAGGTTGCCCCCGTCTGGGAAGGCCATGTATGTCAGAGTCTCTGCACTTGCCTGGACCCCAGCTCTTCCCATCTGTAAACCTAAGGGTTTGCATGCAGTGGTGCCTATAATTTAACTCCAACCGCACACCTTTCCCTGCCATTGGCCAGGCTGTCTCAGGAGCTCCTGGGTATTTCTGGCCATGCGTATTAGTCCTAAGCTGACCTTGGCCTGGGCTTTCTGGGTCTTGACCCAAGTAACCTCATCAGAGAAACCCATCCTTGTAGTTTTATCATGTTGCTATATGCGTGGTAATCATGAGGCAGTGAAATAGGTGTGAATAATGAAGAAAAATGCCCCTGACAAGTGTGTGAAGACCTTAGTGGTAGTCCTTACATTGACCCAAGTGCTTTAATTCTCTGAGCCAGTTTTCTCATCTGTAAAAGAGGGGAAAAAACCCCTTCTGACCAATCATGATTCAGTGAGTAGGGGGCTCTCATGAGAGACATAAAAGTGCTTGGCAAAATGAGTTGCGAATGAGTTGCGATAATCTAAAAATCGTGCTATGCAAATAGTATGTGTCATTGTAATTAATTTTTACTAAGTATTAATGACTTGAATTATGTGGGATCTATGAGATATATGCAGTTGGACATTTAAATAACATGACAATCTCGAAACCCAAGGAGCAACGTCTTTGTAATGGCTTGATGTAACTCTGCTCACTATTAACAATTTGACATCCATCTTTTCTGGGGAGCTGTACCAGTCAATTGATATTTATTAAGCGCCTACTGTTTGCAAGATACTATACAGGGCACATTGAGATACAGAAATAGACAAAGCATGACCCTTGTCTCCCATGAGCTCTCACACTTATTCAGAGTTCTGTATTTGGGACAATCAATTCAGGATATGTGTGTGTTAGAAGGGGAAGGGGGGGGAGGAGAGAGAGAGAGAGAGAGAGAGAGTTGTATCTCCTCAGGAAATATCAGCATCTCGTGCCTGACTCAGCCAAGGCCAAGGTTTTCCTTCTCTGATCTTCCTCACTGCCCCCAAATTCTCCCCCTCACCTGAAGTCCTGGTGACCACTGGGTCTGAGTTACTATGGGATGGCTATATCCTAGGAGGAGCTGGGATGGGCATGGGGTGTAGAGAGTCAGGGCAGCCATGGGCTAGGACCTGCCGGGCGGCTGACCTGCCAAGCTGTGTCTACTGCCTGCCTGAGGGCTGTTGGAAACTGGAGCTCAGGCCGGAAGAAGGGAGCCCATGAATAATACAGTGGGAGAGAGGCTGTTAACTAGGTGACCTCGTTGCACCTGTGTGCTTCACCGCTTCCTCGGGAGCCGCTGTGGAGGGCCTGGGTGTCAGGGGCAAGGGTAGAGGGGAATGGGAAAAGCCAGGTGTAGACATAGTTTATCTGTTTTTCCTTCCTACTTTCCTTTCAACTGCCTGGCTCAGAAGTCTGTGGTACTAACTACTGCCTCTCCTTTCTGGTGTTGACCCAGACGGCCTTGGCCATGTGTGCACGTGTGTGTGTGTGTGCGTCTGCATATGTGCATGTGCGTGTCTGCATATGTGTGTGTGCATGCACTGGCTGATGTAAGGGTGGGCTTTCTCTTCCACCCTGCCCCTTGGCCTGATCACAAGGTCTGTTTGCTGAACTGGATATCAGGCCTGCCCCTAGTCTCTGGCACAAATGTGTGGTGTCACCTTTAAGTATCTGGCTGCTGTGAACTAAGAAGGCTCCTGGGCAGGACTTTTTGTCTCCTGAGGCTTTGGCCTCTGACAAAAGGGCCCTGTTTGACGTAAGGGGTAGGGGATTCCCTGGTGTTCCCTTCTAATGTGTGGGGTCCATCATGAAGCTCTGGCTAAACTCGTCCAGACCTGAAACAAAGGGGCGGCTGAACCCCAGTACCTCTCAGGTAGACAAAGAAAGTCTCTGAGCGGAGGTGAGGGCCTCTTCCAAGGGCAATGAGCTTAAACTCATTGTTTAGGAGCAAAGGGAACTGAGAGGAGACTGCACCAGGAGGGGTTAAAGATAGACCCAAGGAGGAACTGGTTGCGTGGTATGTTGTTTAAGGGATGGAGGATGGTGAGGCACTAGAATTCATTCCCAGAGTAGACTGGCTTTACCTTCTACGTGGCTGTTTCCTGACTGCTGACCTGGGGGTGGGATGGATGAAATGATTTGGGAGTGGAAAGCAGACAGCCCCTGGGCAGTGCTTGGGACAGGAAAAGGTGCCCTTGGTGTCTACTTCCTCCTTTGTCCTGAGTGCTGTCAGCAGGGGCCTCACCCTTGAGGGGCTCTAAGACCCTCTTCCCTAGGACTGGAAAGGCACTTCTCTCCCCAAACCCATGCTGCAGCCGCAGCCTGCTTCTCCAGGCTTAAGAGCCCAGTCCCATGGGCTGGAGCCTGCCTGCTGCCCTAAAGTCTTAGAACCAGGCTTTCAAGAGGGGACACACCTCATCACTGTCCACAGACACACTGGCCTGCCTGTAAGAGATGAGAAGCGTCTCTTCCTTTGTGCCTTGTCTGGGTGGGTGTGGCCAGGGCTCTGGGCACCAGGCCTTACCTCTGGGCCCATCCCCTAAATGAGAGGAACTGTTTCTGGCTCTGGAGCCAGACCCCCCAGGTTCAAATCCTAGCTCTTTCATTTGTGAACTGTGTGGACTTCTGGCGATTTAATTAATCATTACTCATCTGTGTCTTGTTTTCTCTTCCACAAAATGAGAATAATAGTACCCGATTCAAAGGGTTATTGGGAGTATTAAATGAGTTATTGCATGTAAAATGCTTAGAAAAAGTGCTTGGCACACAGTAAATGTTCAACAAATGTTGCTGTTGTTTATTATTGTGCTACTGTTATTCTCAGCTTCTGCATTCTGGGAGCTCACAGTCTTGCAGGCTGCCTGGGGTTTCCAAGAGTAACTAACTATCATACCTATGAGAAAGGCTATAGGTTGAGGGGGTGCAGTCCTGGAAGACCTCCAGGATGGGGAGGTCCCTTGCCCTGAGGCTGCAGCTTTGCTCTTTGCCCACCAGCACTGTTCTTCCCATGGCAAGAGGGCAGGAAGAGAGGCAGAGTAGGACAGCTGTTAGTAGCACTGATACTGGTGCCAAGTCAACAATGACTTTTTAAGGCAACTTTTTAATTGAAGTACAACACATGCAGAAAAGTGTGCAAATGTGTTTATCCTGAGTTGTCTCAAAGGGACCATGCTCATGTAACTGCCACCCAGACTAAGAAAAAAGCAATTACCAGAGCCATTACCCGTCATCCTCCGAAGTTACTCCCAGCCCGACTTCTAATATGATAGATTCATTTTGCCTATTTTGAACTTACATAAAGTAAGTTGAATAATGCAGTGGGTTCTCTTTGTGATGTTTACTTCTCCTTAACTTGTTTGTGAGAGTCATCCTGTTGTGTATAGTTAATGTGTTTATTTTCATTGCTGCATAGTATTCCATGTTGTGAATATACCACAATTCATCCATTCTACTGTTGTTGGACAGTCGGATTGCTTTTATTCTTGGCTATGACAAAAGAGGCTGTTAGGAACATTTGTATGTGTGTCCTTTGGTGTACATAGGTATACGCAATTCTATAGGTATTTGACTATCCTTTTACCAACACAAGCTTTAGAGCTTAATTACTATAGCTTTACAGATGTAGTCTTGATATTGCCAGTGTAAACTCTTCAGTTTTGTTCTTCTTCAAGACTCTTGCTTAATTTTGGCTTTCTGCATTTACAGATACATTTTAGAATTGGCTTCTGAAATTCCATAAAAACCCTGCTGAGATTTTGATTGAGACTGCATCAAAACTATGTAGGTCAATTTGAGGAAAATTGACATCTTTACAATATTGAGTTTTCCAATGCATGAACAAGATATACTCCTCCATTTTTCTAAGTTTTAATACATTATATTCAAGAATGCTTTTAGTTGTCTGTGTAGCAATCTTAACGCTTTTAGAACTGGATTTCCTTCTATGTGTTTTATATTTTTCAATACTATTGTAAGTGATACTTAACTTTTTGTTTCAATTATTAACTTGTCATATAGAAGTATAACTGATTTTTTCATTGATCATACAACTGTTGTTAAATTTACTTATTTATTCTTATAGGTCATTGCATTTTTTGATTTTTTAAAACATATATGATTATGTTTTCTATAAATAATAACAGTTTTATATCTTCTTTTATAATACTTATATCTTTTTTTCTTGCTTTATTGCAATGGCAAGGAGTTTCAGCATAATGTTGAATGGAAGTGGTGATAATAAGCATACTTACTTCAATTCTGGTATCAAGGAGAAAGCTCTCAATATTTTATCATTAAATGTGATGTTTGCTGTAGGTTTTTTTAAATAGCTGTCATTTTTCAAATTAGGAAAGTTTTCTAATTTTTTTTCAAAATTATAGTAAAATGTGCATAACATAAAATTTAACTTTTAAACCTTTTTTCAGTGTACAGTTCAGTGGTATTAGTATATTCACAATGTTGTGCAACCACTATGCATTTCCAAAACTTTTGCATCATCTGAAATAGAAATACTGTACCCATGAAACAGTAACTCCACATTCCTTCTCCCGTCTGCCTGTGTAACCTGGATCCTAATTTATTTCTCTACGAATTTGCCTTCTCTGGGTATCTGGTATGAGTGGAATCATACAATATTCATCCTTTTATGTCTGGCTTATTTCACTTAGCATAATGTTTTCAAGATTAATTCATGTTCTAGTAGGTGTATGAATTTAATGCCTTTTAAAGGCTGAATAATATTCCATGTATGTATATACCATGTTTTATATCCATTTATCTGTTAATGGACATTTGGATCGTTGCCACCTTCTGGTTCTTGTGAATAATGATGCTATGAATGTTGATGTACAAATACCTGTTTGAGTCTCTGCTATCAGTTCTTTTGAGTGTATACCTAAGTGTGGAGTTCCTGGATAATATGTTAATTCTATGTTTAATTTTTTGAGGAACTGCCATACTGTTTTCCATAGTAGCTGCACCATTTTATATTCCTACCAGCAATGTACAAGGCTGACAATTTCTCCACTTCCTTACCAACTCTTGTTATTTTATTTTATTTTTCGAGATGGCTGTCTTGCTGTGTTGACCAGGCTGGAGTGCAGTGGCTACACTAAACTGTAGTGCACAGTTCTAAACTACACTACACAGTTATGCACTACAGTTTAGAATTCCTGAGCTCAAGTGATCTTCACGCCTCAGCCTCCTAAGTAGCTGGGCCTACAGGAGTGCACCACTGCACCCAGCTAATTTTTTGGTTTTTGATAATAGTCATCCTAATGGGTGTGAAGTGGTATCTCACTGTGGTTTCTATTTGCATTTCCCTAATGACTAGTGATGTGGAGCATCTTTTCATCTGCTTATTTGTATATCTTCTATGGCAAAATATTTTTGAATTGGGTTGTTTGTCTTGTTGTTGTTGAGTTGTAGGCATTCTTTATATATTCTGGATATTAATCCTTTATCAGATGTATGATTTACAGATATTTTCACCATCCTCTGGGTGGCTTTTTTGCTCCATAGATAGTGTCCTTTGATGCCGAAAAATTTCTAATTTTGATGAAGTACAAATATCTTTTTGTTGTTGTTGTTGCCTGTGCTTTTGGTGTCATATCCAAGAAATCATTGCTATAATCCAATATCATGAAGGTTTCCCTTTGTTTTCATCTGAGAACTTTATAGTGGTTCTTATGTTTAGGTCTTTTATTTGTTTTTGAGTTAATTTTTGTATATGGTATAGGATTAGAGTCCAACTTGATTATTTTGCATGTGGATACACAGTTTTCTAATCCTCATTTGTTGAAAAACTGTCCTTTCTGCATTGAGTGATCTTAGCACTCTAGTCAAAAAATCAATTGCTTGTTTATGTGACAGTTTATTTCTAGGCTCTCAGTTCTATTCCATTGGTCTGTAAGTCTGTCTTTATGTAAGTTTCACACTTTTTGATCACTGTAGCTCTGTAGTAAGTTTTGAAACAGAAAGTGTGAGTACTCCAACTTTGTTCTTCTGTTTTTTCAAGATTGTCTTGACTATTTGGGGGTACTTTGAGATTCCACATAAAATCTTAGAATGGGTTTTTCTGTTTCTGTGAAAAATGCCATTGAGCTTTTGATAAGAATTGCATTAAATCTGTAGATTGCTTTGTGCAGTAGTGTATCTGAACAATAGTATATCTTAACAATATTAAATATGGTATCTTAACAATAGTAAGTTTTCCAATTTATGAACATGGGATGTCTCTTCACTTATTTATGTCTTCTTTACTTTCTTTTCCTTAAAATTGTTTTTTTTAGAGATGAGGTCTCACTATGTTGCTCAGGCTGGATGCAAACTCCTGAGCTCAAGTTGATCCTCTTGCTTCAGCTTCCCAAGCAGCTGGGACTACAGGCATGTGCCACCATGCCTAGCTTAGCAATATTTGTTACTTTTCAGTGTACAAGTTGTTTGCCTCCTGGGTTAAATTTATTTCTAATTATTGTCTTCTTTTTGATGCTATTGTAAATGGAACTGTTTTTCTTATTTCCTTTTCTGATTGTTCATTATTGGTATTTAAAAATACAACTGATTTTTATGTGTTGATTTTTTACACTGCAATTTTGCTGAGTTTATTAACTCCTGGGTTGTGTGTGTGTGTGTGTGTGTGTAATTGTCAGAGTTTTTTTGCATGTATGATAATGTTATCTGCAAACAGAAATAATTTTACTTCTTCCTTTCCAATTTGCATACCTTTTCTTTCTCTTTCTTGTCTAACTGCTCTAACTAAAACTTCCAATACTATGTTAAATGGAAATGGCAATAAAAGGCATCCTTGTTTTGTTCCTGATCTTAGGAGAAAAGCATTCAGTCTTTTGCCATTTTGTATGATACTAGCTGTGGGCTTTTCCTTTTATGGCCACTTTTGTTCCTTTTTGTTAAGAGTTTTTTTCATAAATGTGCATAGAATTTTATCAAATGTATGTTTGTATCTATTGAAATGATCATATAATTTTCCTTCTTTCTTCTGCTAATGTGGTAAATTACATTGGTTGATTTTCAAAAGTTAACCAACCTTGCATTCTTGGAATAAATCCAACTTTGTCATGATGTGTTATTCTTCTCATAATCCCTTATCTGTTATTGCAGTCGCTACAACAGCTTTTGTTTGTATTTTGGCATAAGTGAATTGCTAATGTTCTGCTTAAGATTTTTTTCATCTGTGTTCATGTGGCTTTTCTTTCTTGTAAAATCATTGTCAGATTATAGTATCAAGTTCTGCTGACCTCATAATACAAATTGGGAACTGTTCCTTCTTTTTCTGTTTGTTTTCTGGAGGAGTGTGGATAAGATTTGTGTTGTTTTTATCCTTAAAAGTTTAGAACAATTCAATGGAGAACCCATGTAAGGTTAGATTTCTTAGTGGGAAAGTTATAAAGTACAGTTTCAATTTCTGTAATAAATATAGGACCATTTATATTCTTATGTTTTTGTATGTCAGTGTTAGTAAATTACATTTTTTAGAACTTTATCCATTTTGTATGTAATTCCAAATGAATTGACATAAAGTTATTTATAAAATCTCCTTAATTGTCCTCATGCATTTTTATACTCTCTATAGAATCTACAGTGATATCTTTTCATGGATGAAATTGGTAACATGTATCTTCTCTTTCATTTTTATTGCCTTTATTATTACTGTTATTATTCTTTTTTAGACAGGATCTCACTGTAGTGCCCAGGCTGGAGTGCAGTGGCATGATCACGGCTCACCGCAACCTCTACCTCTTGGGCTCAAGCAATCCTCCTGCCTTAGCCTTCTCAGGAATGCACTATCACACCTGGCTAATTTTTAAATTATTTGTAGAGACGAGGTCTCGCTGTGTTGCTTAGGCTATTCTTCAACTCCTGGGCTCAAATGATCCTCCTGCCTCTACCTCCTAAAGTGCTATTACAGGCGTGAGCCACTGTGCCCAGCCATCTATCTCATTTTCTTTGTCATCTTGTTGATCACTGGATTAATCAATTGTATTGATCTTTTCAAAAAACCAACTTTTTTTAGTTTTACTGATTTTTGTATATTAAATGTTGTATTCTATGTCACTAATTTTTCTTTCTTTCTTTTTTTTCCTTTTTTTTTTGAGATGGAGTCTCGCTCTGTCACCCAGGCTGGAGTACAGTGGCGCGATCTCGGCTCACTGCAAGCTCTGCCTCCCGGGTTCACGCCATTCTCCTGCCTCAGCCTCCTGAGTAGCTGGGACTACAGGTGCCTGCCACCGCGCCTGGCTAATTTTTTTGTATTTTTAGTAGAGACAGGGTTTTACCGTGTTAGCCAGGATGGTCTCGATCTCCTGACCTCATGATCTGCCCGCCTCGGCCTCCCAAAGTGCTGGGATTACAGGCGTGATCCACCGTGCCCAGCCACTAATTTTTCTTCAGAATTTGTATTTCTTTTCTTCAGTGTTAATTTACTTTTTAAAATATTTTTTGAGACACATACATAGCTCATTGTTTTATAGATTTTCTTCTTTTCTAAAATCTGAATTTAAGGCTGTAAATTTTCTTTTGAGCACAGCTATTAGTATGTCACAAATTTTGATGTCATATTTTTATTGTTGTGAGGTTCAAAGTGTTTTCTAATTTCTGTTATAGTTTCCTCTTTGATTTATGGGTTTTTAAACCTCATTGCTTTATTTCCAAACTTTTGGGAATTTCATACTTTTTTATAGTTGTTTTTAAACTTAATTCTGTTATGATCAAAGAATATACTTTTACTGATTCCAGTTCTTTGACATGTTTTGAGAGTTACTTTATGACCCAGCATTGGGAATTTTTATAAATATTTTTCATTGTCCCACAAGAATAGTGTTTATTCTGTTATTGTATACCATGTTCAGTTTTATTGATGAGGTTAAATATGTACATCATATCATTCAGATATTGGTGTCCTTACTGATTTGTTTTTCAGCTTTTCTATGGTTATTGAGAAAGTTGTGTTGAAGTCTCCCATTATGATTGTGGGAAGAAAGCAGCTGAAGATGAAGAAAGTAGAAAGTACAATTCTAAATTTTTACTTACCTGATAACACAGCTTCAAAATACATAAACAAAAATGGACAAAACTAGAAAGAAAAATAGGGAGTAAAAATTTAGAATTGTTGTACTTTCTACTTTCTTTATCTTCAGCTGCTTTCTTGGTGAATTCACCCTTTGATAATGTTGAAATGCCTGTTTTTGAAATATCTGTCTTTAGTAATACTAGGAATATCTAGTAGCTTGTACTATTAGTATCTAGTATCTTTTTCCCTTAAGTGTAACTTGTTTGCTGTTGAAGTAGCTATGCCAGCTTTCTTCTGACAAAATTTTGTGTGTTGTAATATTTTTCATCCCTTGATTTCAGTACTTATGTGTCATTATATTTAAGGTATATCTTTTGTAAGCAGAATGTGGTTGTTTTAAAATCCAGTATTTTGAGCATTTGGCTTTTGAGTATTTGTTCCATTTACACTTAATGTAATTACTGATATATTTAGGCAATTTCTACCATCTTAATAATAGTTTTTTTATTTACCCACCTCTTTTCTTTTTTTCTTTTAACTACATTATTGCTTTCTCTTGGATTCCTTGGATATTTTTTGTTATTCAGCTCTCCCCTTCATTAGCTCGTTAATTATACAGTTCTTTACTCTTCTTTGTAGTGGATTCCCTAGAGATTACAGCTTGTATTCTTTTTCTTTGTTTCCGTTTTTTTTTTTTTTTTTTTTTTTTTTT
>NW_012113141.1:4666588-4755744 GCF_000951035.1 Colobus angolensis palliatus
TGGGATTACAGGTGCGCACCACCATGCCTGGCTAATTTTTGTATTTTTAGTAGAGATGTGGTTTCACCATGTTGACGAGGTTGGTCTATAACTCCTGACATCAAGTGATCTGCCCACCTTGGCCTCCTGAAGTGCTGGGATTACAGGCGTAAGCCACCATGCCCAGCTATAGCCTGTATTCTTAACTTTTTTTCTACTATCTCTTGGACAAAACTAGGACTTTGGAACACTTTAACTCCATTTACTCCCTTTCTATGGTTAGTGTTACTGGTTGTTATAAATTTTAATTGTGTATATATTTTACATCCATAAGACATTATTGTTTTTCTTTCAGTCAGTGTTCGTTTGCTTACATATTTGCCCTGATATACTTTATTCTTCACTGTATTTTACATTTTCCTTTGGAGTAATTTTCTCATTGTCTGAAGATCTCTCCTTTTGGTGCGGATCTGCTGTTGAATTTTTGCAGTTTTTGCTCATCTTCGAATGTATTTATGATACCTTTGCTTTTTATTTTTAGAGACAGGGTCTCACTCTGTCACCCAGGTTAGGGTGTGCAGTGGTGTGATCATAGCTCACTGCAACCTTGAACTCCTGGGCTCAAGCGATCCTCCCACCCCAGTCTCCCAAATAGATAGGACTATAAGCATGTGCCACTATGCCCGGCTAATACCTTCAATTTTGAAGGATATTTTTACTCAGTATAAAATTTTCTTGTCACACTAAAGAGGTCGTTCATTTCATTGCCTTCTGGTTCCCATTGTTTGTTTTAAAAAGTCACCTATAAGTTTTATTAGCACTTTTGAATTTATGTGTCTTTTCTCTCTGGCTCCTTTAATTGTTTTTCTTTTTTTGCCTTTGGCTTTCTTTTTTCTTTCTTTCTTTTTTTAAAAATTGAGATGGAGTCTGGCTCTGTCGTCCAGGCTGGAGTGCAATGGCACAATCTCGGTTCACTGCCAACCTCTGCTGCCAGGGTTCAAGTGATTCTCCTGCCTCAGCCTCCCAAGTACCTGGGACTACAGGTGCATACTACCATGCCCAGCTAATTTTTGTATTTTTAGTAGAGATGGGTTTTCACCATGTTGCCCAGGCTGTTCTCAAACTCCTGACCTCAGGTGATCCACCTGCCTCGGTCTCCCAAAGTGCTGGGATTACAGGTCTAAGCCACCATGCCTGGCCTTGCCTTTGGTTTTCTACAGTTATACTTTTATTTATCCTGCTTTGTATCCTCAGGATTTATCCAGTCTGTGACTTGATATTTCAATCAGTTTCAAAAGATATTCGGCCAATATATTTTCAACTACTGCTTCTGACTTAATCTCTCTCTTTCTTCATGACTTAAATTATACACATGTACTAGATATTTTCACCGTGTCCCATATATCTCCTAAGCTATTTTAACACTTTCCCATCTGTGCTTCTTTTTTTTTTTTTTTTTTTTGTGAGGCAAGTTCTGGCTCTGTCACCTAGGCTGGAGTGCAGTGGCACAATCTCAGCTCACTGTAACCTCCACCTCCAGGGCTCAAGCCATCCTCCCACTTCAGCCTCCCAAGTAGCTGGGACTACATGTGCTCACTGTGATACCTGGCTAATTTTTGTATGTTTTATAGAGACAGGGTTTTGTCATGTTGCCCAGGATGGTCTTGAACTTGTGAGCTCAAGTGATCAGCCTGCCTTGGCCTTAAAAATGCTGGGATTACAGGCATGAGCCACTGCACCCAGCTCATTCCAGTTATTTTCTGTGGGTCTATTTTCAGTTCACTCATCTTCTCTTCAACTCTGTCTAATTCACTGTTAAACCCATCTGTTAAGATCCTGATTCTAATTATTGTATTATTCCTTTTGGGAATTTACTTTTATTTGTTTTGTAGTTTCTAGTTCCTTGGTGACGTCACTCATCTTTTTTCAACCATTGTCTTGAACATATTGATCACTATAATTTTTAAGCCCATGTTTGATAATCTAGTAACTGAGTCACCTATGGGCTTGTTTTTATTGACTGTTTTTTTCTTTCTCCTGTTTATGATATAGCTGGTAATGTTTTAATGAATGTCAGTCATTTCATATGAAAAATTGTAGAGGATCTGAATGATACTGTTTCTTTTCAGGGAAGATTCATCTTATCATCCAGCAGACAACAGAGCAGCTGATCATCTTAATCCAGTCAGGGCCTGAGCTGACTCGAGGTTCGGTTAGTCTTTGTAATACTTCGTCTTCATCTAATTCATTCACAGTCCATCAGCAACTCTCCAGGGGTCTGAGTTCATGTCTCTGTGCCTCCCTCCTCTCTGGGATCTGGGAGCCTGAAGTCCTTGCTGCCTTGTTAGCCCCAACTCAATCTTGATCTCCCCAGGCTCACAGGAAAAGGCCAACATTCTGCCCACTCCTCCATTCTCATTCTATGCCAAAGCTCTGAGTGCAAAAGAGGCTCTCAGAAGGCTGGACTTAACCTCTGGGAGATTCTGTTCTCTCTGGATTATCATACCACAGCTTCTGTCTAACCTGACGGTTCTCTGGTAAGCTTCAAGTGAATTTTTATTTTTTGGACCCAATTTTCTAGTCTCATGGAGATTATTTGTCTGCCATGGTTATTACATTATAATTACAAGCAGTAACCAATTGGGATTTAAATCCTGGTTCACTGTTTACTACCTGAGTAACCTTGGGCTAGTGACCTCTTCTCTCTTAGTCTCAATCTCTTTATCTGTGAAATGGGTATAGCAATAATTGCATCCTCCTCATCAGATGGCTGTGGGAACTAACTAATAAACACAATGTTTGCAGGTCCTATGCACTCAACAAAGGAGAGCTACTATAATAATAAATTTTTAACTTTCTTTTTGTTACTTTACTATCAAGTAGGAAAAAACTTTGGGAAGGCGTTAAGGGTTTCATAGCATGACTTTGAGGGCACTGAGGTTAGTTTTCCTCTATGACCTCAGCATAGATTCAGCCACCCACTTCCTCTCCCTGCCCTCAAAGACATATGCATACTCTCCCCTCCCCTTACTTCTCCCTTCCCTTCTCCCTGCAATACCAGAGTGTACAAGCTTTCTTCTCCTTAGCTGGGCCTGTCCCAGAGCTGCTTGTGCTACAGGAATGGACTCTCTGAAGAATGAAGTGACCTTGAGGGGGAATGGAGTGACATCCCTTAGCCTCTGCTCTGCCCCTGCTCCCCGTCCGCCCCAGTACATCACTGTGCCCTTTCCAGTGGGGTATGGTATGAGAAAGGCCTTGGAGGCAACACGCAGGCCCTTTAACATGGACATGCAGGGACATTTCCCCATGGAAAGTCTCTAGCCCACAAGAAAAGGGCATTGGAGGGCCACTCAGATGTGAAAAACCACCTGGAGGTTTGGTGGTTTTGAATTCTCCTAATTTCCCCCTAACATTTTAATTAATTTTTGAGCATGCAGAAAAGTCAAAAGACTTGTCCAGTGAACACCTAGGTACTCACCACTGGGATTCTATAGAGTACATTTTGTTACATTTCCTTTACTTTTTCTATCTATTCATTCCCCATCCTTCCATCAGACCATTGTTTTGGATGCATTTCAAAGTTAGTGTGAACAACAGCTCACTTTACCCGTAAACTCCTCAGCATGTGTATCAGTAAGTAGTGAACTCATCTAATTTAACAATCAAAAATGGGGACCTGAAACTTAATTCAGTCAGGAGAACAGCTGTTTAGGGGAGAGTGGGCCAAGAAGGGGAGGAGGTGATGTCACTAGGAGTTTCACTTGGGGTACCTGGGACCCAGATGGCGAGGCTGAGCATGTCTCTCACCTGCAAGGCTATCGGGATGGAGTCTGTCCCAGCTTCTGCTGGATGCCTTGCACTCAACAGCTATAGCTGGTGCTCAAGAAGAATTTATTAAGCCAATGAATTTATTAAGCCACTTAGAGCCAATGGTCCTCTAAAGGGCAGGGGTTAACTGTGTGACTCCAGAGTCCAGAAATCCAAATAGGGAGGGAAAGTTACTAGAAGGCAGATTGGGGTACATTAGAAGGGCAATTTGTCTTTCTTCCTTTCTCTTTTCTCTTTTTTAAAATACCAAATTATCTTTTTTTCAATTTTTATTTTTTTGAGCAGGCAATAATAACATATGTAGAAAATTCAAAAGGCCCAAAGTGGAATCCAGTGAAACCCTTCTCTCCCACCTCTCTCCTCCAGATGCCTAGGCTTCCCTCCCAGAAGTTGTCCTTTTCTGCTTTCTCAGTGCCCTCTCCAGTAGTCTGTGTGCACACATGATGATAATGGTGATGGTGATGATGGTGATGGTGATGATGATGGTGATAATGGTGATGGTGATGGTGAAGATGGTGATGGTGATGATGATGGTGATAATGGTGATGGTGATAATGGTGATGGTGATGATGATGATGGTGATGGTGATGGTGATGATGATGGTGATGGTGATGATGGTGATGATGATGATGGTGATGATGGTGATGGTGTTGATGGTGACGGTGATGATGATGGTGATGATGGTGATGGTGATAATGGTGATGGTGATGGTGATGATGGTGGCGATAATGGTGATGGTGATGATGGTGATGATGGTGATGATGATGGTGATGATGGTGATGGTGATGATGATGATGATGGTGATGGCAATGATGATGATGGTGATGGTGATAATGGTGATGGTGATGGTGATGATGGTGGCGATAATGGTGATGGTGATGATGGTGATGATGGTGATGATGATGGTGATGATGGTGATGGTGATGATGATGATGATGGTGATGGCAATGATGATGATGGTGATGACAGTGGTGATGGTGATGATAATGGTGATGATGATGACGGAATGATGGTGATGGTGATGATAATGACGGTGATGGTGATGCTGCTGCTACTAATAATAGCACTTATTGGGAACTTAATATAGGTGAGTTTGTGTTCCAGAGATTTCACATATATTACCTCATTTGATACTTATAACAACCCTATGAAGTAAGTATCACTGTTACCTCCATTTAAGAGATAAGGGAAACTGAGGCACAGAGAGGCTAAGCAGCTCTTGCAAGCTCACATAGCAAGTTGGGCAGTCAGCCTGGCTGCTCTCTTGGCCTCTGTTTTACTCACTTCAGCATTTCGCGGCACCACCCCCATCCAGAAGGTCCCTGCAGTGGCCTGGCTGTAGTAACCTCACAGAGCAGCAGGCTGACTGAGGAGGTGCTGAGCTTCCTGTCTCTGAAGGGCATTCAACCAAATGACCCCCAGAGGCTCTCTGCAAATAGCTTTGTTCCTTTCCCTGCAAACCTTGGTTTCTGCTGCTCCCTTGCCTGTGGAGTCTGTCATTCTCTCCAGACTTCAGAGGTCTCCAGGTTCTTATACTGCTCTCTTTAACCCCCAAATAGGAGCCCTTTCAGCTCCTCATAGGAAAGATGAAGCCTGTGCTCCCCTCTTTGTTTGCAGGAGGCAGTGCTGGGCCCAGAGTGGGCCTTGGGTACTGCCCAGTCACACAGCAAGGCTGTGTCCAGCCAGGAGCGCTTTCACTCCTGCTCCCTGCCCAGCCCTCTGCCTCCTGCCACCATGTTTATTTAACCTGGCCTGTTAGCCCCCTGCCCTTGCACCCCATGACCTGCCCCACCTGAGGAGAACCTATGTGCATGGGGAGTGGGTGGGGGCATATGAGAAAGAGCTGAGTAAAATTCTTCACTGGGAACAAATCTCATTTTCAAGAAAGTCTTGACAAAATGAGGCATTAAATTACAATATTTCGGAGAGCGTCGTAATTCTATTGCAGACAGCCCTTCATCATGGAATCTGAAAGCTGGGAAAATACAAAACTCATTAGATTAAAATAAACCACCTACTGCTCTGGAGAAAAGCTTATTTATCAATATCAATTTACTTATGATTACTCTGGCCTGCAATTTGTTATTTTTAAGAATTATGATTTGTGTATTGCTCATGCAGATGTGAAATATTTTTTCTTAAACTGAGTATTTTAAAAAAGATATCCTTGTCCTTAGTAAAGGTTAGAAAGTAGTTACTGGGGAAGGGAAGGAGGGAGAGGGCTAGAAAATAAATTGAAAGAGGCTGGTGTGGTGGATGATAAGGAAGCATGTGTGTGTGCGTGTGTGCACACGTGTGTGTGTGTGTCTGAATGGGAGCAAATGTGGACACAGTGAACCAGGAGTTGTGTGAAGTTTTTGGGTCATTAAAGGAGGAAGGGCATTAAGAGGAAAGGCATCCTTATTAACCAAGTTGTCCAAAAGATGGAATGTGTCCTGAGTAGGTAGTGAGCTTCCCACCCCTGGAGGTATACAAGTTTGGGTTGAAGGTCTATGAGGGAGGGTGCTGTAAAGTAGAACAGTTACATGAGGAACCAACTATATCATCTCCAATCATGGTGTTTAATGATTTTCTGAATCAGACACATGGCAGACACATGGGTGTAGAAGGTGGGACATTGTGGGGCAGCCCTACAGTGTGTAGAGGAGTGAGCACTGGATTGGGCGTCAAGGAACCATCATCTTGAAATCACTGGCTCTGGTGGTCCTGGCTCCGGGAAGCCTTTGCCCTGTGTTGCCATGCAAAGAGCCAGAGCTCCTTGGCTGGGCTCTTGTGAGGAGCACAGTTGGGAGGAGGTTAGCAATAGACAGACAAGAGAGAGAGTCAACCAGTACCTCCAGGAAGGTGATGCAATTCGCTGGAGAATGGAATGAGGGGAGGGAGGCAGAGAAGGTGGTGGCAGGAGGTGACAGCTTTAGGGGAGACTCAGCCTACGCCCCAAATTTCTAGTTCCGTCAGTCATACTGGGGCCTCAGCACTGCAGGGTTTTAGGGTTGTGCTTCTATCCTCCCTGAGGTTCATTTTCACCATTTGGAAAATGAGGTGGTGTTCCCACCTCCAAGGCCTGTGAAGGCCGAGCGACCTGAGAGGCTGGTGGTGCTCACTGGGCAGGGCAGGACGGGTGGCGCTCTCTGCTCTGTTCTAAGATCACCTGGTCTGGGTCTTCCCTGCCTGCTCTCACAGAACGTGCAGTCCAGGTATCGGGTGCTTGTGATGAGTACAACAAGGGTAACATGCTGTACATACAACGGAGCATGGTTGTCACTGCAACTGTTGTTAGTGGATTGAGAATTGGGCAGAAGAGATGGGGACTGGGAAGAGGCAAGGCAAGAGGATGCTTGGGTGGGCCGGACACACACCACATGCCAGGTGCACCTGTGGGCATTCTCAGGTGTGCTGCCTTTGAGTCCTCACTACATCCTGCCATGAAGGTGCTGCCTCCATCAGCATAGAGAGGAAACTGAGGCAGAGCAGGGCTTTGAAACTGGATCTCGCGCCCCCCCACCGATGGTTCCCGGGTGGACTTGTCCTTTTCTCTCCACCCGCAGTAAGGTAACCTGATGGGACCCAGGTTTTCCACTGAGCCCAGGTTTCCCACTGAGCTCTCAGGAGCCCAAAGCTCCTTCTGGTCAAGCTCCCACTGGCTGCCCCTTGCTCGTTTTGGAAGCTGTGATATTAACAGGGATAAAAACAATCCAAACAGGATCTCACACAATTATGTGGGGAGGAAGTGGCTGTCACAGGCAATCTGGAAAAGATGTATGACTTAGCTCAAAGAGAAAATGATCAGCTTGCTGTTAGAGAGTGTGTGCCTTGCCCTCTCTCCTCGATACCCCCACTCATCCCCACAGGGATCCCCTTCCCCCGGCTGAGAGTGTGCCTGGCAGCTGGCTGGTGGGGCTGTGCCCGGGCCTTCCCTGCAGCATAGTGTCAGGCTGTTCGTGCTGGAAGGGACCTCATTGCTTTATTTGTTCAGTCATTGATTCATCCAGTGCTCACTGTGCACCTACTATCTGCCAGGCTCTGGGCAGGCTGTGGCGAAGCCTGTAGCATAGACAGTGAAACTGTCACACAAAGCAGAGCTCCAGCGGCACCACACTAGGCTTGAAAGCAGTATGAGTCACATCTCAGAGACCCCAGACACAGGGTAGAAGGCCTGCTTCTGCCCAGGTGCCTGAGAGGGGCTCAGGGAAGGCTCCTCAGTCCCCGTATCCCAAGTGGGAGGAAGGCCCTCTGCTCGTAGGGCCGTGTCTCAGCAAAGGCGGGAGCTGCATCCCAAGTTGCATTTTGCAGACAAGTACACTGAGGCCTGGAGAGATCTGCCACCTTGCCCAGGGTCACACGGCTGACCCACAGCTCTGCTTGGAGTGAGAACTCCTATTTGTACCTAAGGTCAAGGAAGAGGGGCTGAGTGCTGAAGGGGTGTCTGTGAAGACTGGAGAATGTCATGGAAGGTGTCCCGGAGTGGGTGAGGGTGGAAGGGGAGGAAACCGGCTTGGCTAAAATCACGGTGGGGCAGAGACAGAGAGAGAGAGAGAGAAAGAGAGGAAGGAACGAAGGAAGGGAAGGAAGGGGAGGAAGAAAAGGAAAGGAAAGAAAGAAAAACAGAATAGTCACAGTGGGGCAGAGAGAAAGAAGGGAAGGGGAGGGGAGGGGAGGGAAAGGGAGAGAAGGGGAGAAGAATAGGCTCCCAGGTCATTAGATCACATGGGAGGGAGGAGTCTGAGAGAGGCCTTAACTTTTGTGGCCGATTTAGAGCCAGCCCCGCCCATCTGCCGGACAGTGCTGCCCCAGCCCAGGGTTTGGAGCTCCTGTGTGGGTGGGAGCACAGCAGGGAGTGGGCAGTTGCATGTTGTTTGCCTCACTTTCACCTTGCATGGGGTTCTGTGCCAGGAGGAAGCTCTATCTTCAGATGAGAGGCCTAGACTCTGTTGCTGACTCCTTGGCTGATCCTCAGTGTTAAGCTGATCCTCTGAGTGCTCAGTGCCCCTATCTGTGAAATGGGCATAACATCACCCTGTCTAGATTGCAGTCACACGTACAGAAAGACTTTGCAGAGTTAAAGTCATCAAGGGAGGTGTTCTCCTGACAGCTGCTTGGAGTTGGAGGACACAGGATGGAAGCTGCTGGGTTCTCAGCGTTGAGATTCCTTTTGGGAAGGTTTTAGGGTGCAGGGGATGAGAGTAGAGAGAGCAAAGGAGAGAAGAAGGTGGAGACTTGGGACACCTGTGAACCTTTCTATTGACTGGGGAGAAGGGGAAATAAGAAAGGATGTCCTGGCTTCCCTCCCACCCCTCCATCTTGGGGAGGTCAGAAGGGCCTGGCAGTGAATGAGCAAGTGGAAGTTGGACAGGCGGCCACTAGGAGTGGCCTTGGCCTCACCCATAGTTCCGTCGACCACCTGCATGACCCCTGAGCAAATGGTCTTAACTTGGGAGTGGTGATGGGGTCAGCATCTGAGAGGCTGAGAAGAGCAGAGCTGAAAATGCCTGGGGTGACCAAGTCTGCCCTGCCCTTTCAGAGGGGGCCAGGACTTTCTAAGAGCCATCCTGTGAGAGAATGGGAGACAGGCCCAGGACTTGGGGTCTTCCTTTCCATCCTTGGCTCTTGGACTGATGGTCTGAAGACAGGGAAGGCAGCCTCTGTGAGCCTCATTTCCCTTATCTGTCAAACGAGCTGGCTGGCCCAGGTTGGCTCACCACAGGAGATGGACTTCAGGTGCAGCAGGACGGGGCTAGGTGAGGCCAGCCTGCCTTTCTGGCTGGGGGTGAGAGGTGGGGCCCAGGGAGGCAAGTGGGGGCTGCGGGAAAGTAAGGAGACTGGAAGGGGATCTGCACCAAGGGTGAACTTGGCAGTTTACATCACTTAGTTTTGATAAGCTTTGGTTTCTACACTAGCTTTATTTATTTGTTTATTAAATTCATTTTTTAATTTTTAAAAACCGCTCTATTGATATATTATTCACATATGATCCAATACGTCCATTTAAAATGTACAATTCAATGGTTATATGTGCAACCATCATCACAGCCTATTTTGGAACATTTTCATCATATCACAAAGATACCTCTAGCTGGGCGCAGTGGCTCACACCTGTAATCCTAGCACTTTGGGAGGCAGAGATGGAAGAATTGCTTGAGTCCAGGAGTTTGAGACCAGCCTCAGCAACACAGTGAGACCTTGTGTCTACAAAAGTAAAAATATAAAGATTAGCTAGGCATGGTGGCACGCTCCTGTAATCCCAGCTACTCGGGAGGCTGAGGTGGGAGGATTGCTTGAGCCCAGGAGGTTGAGGCTGCAGTGAGCTGTGACTGCACCACTGCACTCCAGCCTGGGCAACAGAGTGAGACCCTGTCTCAAAAAAAAAAAAAAAAAAAAGAGAAAGAAAGAAAGAAAGAGAGAGAGAGAGACAGAGGGAGGGAAGCAAGCCCATACTTTTTAGCTACCCTCCCTCCCCATTACCCCTGGCAACCACAGATCTACTTTCTACCTGGAAGATTGACCTCTTCTGGACATTTCACATAAACAAACTCATAATATGTGGTTCTTGGTGACTGGTTGATGGCGCCAGGTTTTGAGGGTTCATCCTCGTTGGAACAGGTGTCAGTCTCCATTCCTTTTCATGGCTGGATAACAATTCATTGTGGTATGTCAATGGATATACCACATTTTGTTTATCCATTTTTCTGCTGAAGGACATTTGGTTTGTTTTCATGTTTTGGCTATTATGAATAATGATGCCATAGACATTGGTGTACAAATACGGGTTCCAGTTTTTGCTTTCAGTTCTTTTGTGTATATTCCCAGAAGTGGAATTCCTGGAGCATACAGTAATTCTATGCTTACTTTTTTTTTTTAGATGGAGTCTCACTCTGTCACCCAGGCTGGAGTGCAGTGGTGCAATCCCGGCTCACTGCAACCTCCACCTCCTGAGTTCAAGCTATTCTCCTGCCTCAGCCTCCTGAGTAGCTGGGATTACAGGTGTGTGCCACCACACCTGGATAATTTTTGTATTTTTAGTAGAGACAGGGTTTCACCATGTTGGCCAGGCTGGTCTGAAACTCCTGACCTCAAGTGATCCACCTGCCTTGGGCTCCCAAAGTTCTGAAATTGCAGGCATGACCCACTGTGCCCAGCCCTATTACTTTTATAAGGAACTGTCATGCTACTGTCTCCAGTAGCTGTGTCATATTATAGTCCCACCAGAAATGCACAGGGGTTCCAATTTTTGCACATGCTCACCAACACTTTTTTCTTTTTTTTTTTTGTTTTTCTTTTTTGAGACAGAGTCTCATTGTTGCCCAGGCTGGAGTGCAGTGGCACAATCTCAGCGTACTGCAACCTCCGCCTCCTGGGTTCAAGCAATTCTCATGCCTCAGCCTCCTGAATAGCTGGGATTACAGGCATGCATCACCAGGCCCAGTTAATTTTTGTATTTTTAGTGGAGACGAGGTTTCACCATGTTGGTCAGGCTGGTTTCGAACTCCTGACTTCAAGTGATACACCCACCTCAACCTCCCAAAGTGTTGGTATTACAGGCGTGAGCCACCACGCCTGTCCTCCAACACTTGTTTTATGTGTGTGTGTGTGTGTGTGTGTTGTAATAGCCATTTTAGTGAGTGTGAACTAGTATCTCATTGTGGTTTTGATTTATAGCTCCCTAATGGTAGTGATGGTGAGCATTGTTTCATGGGCTTATTGGCCATTTGTTTATCTTTTTCTTCTTCTTTTTTGTTTTTCTTTAAATTGAGGTGAAGTCTCGCTCTGTTGCCCAGGCTGGAGTGCAGTGGTGCAATCTCGGCTCAGTGCAACCTCCACCTCCCTGGTTCAAGCAATTCCCCTGCCTCAGCCTCCTAAGTAGCTGGGATTATAGGAGCACGCCACCAAGTCTGGCTAATTTTTTTGCATTTTTAGTAGAGACAGGGTTTTACCATGTTGGCCAGACTGGTCTCAAACTCCTGACCTCGGGCAATCTGCCCGCCTTGGCCTCCCAAAGTGCTGGGATTCCAGGCCTCAGCCACCACACCTGGCAGGCTGTTTGTATATCTCCTATGGAGATATTTGCCTCCTTTTGAATTGGGTTGTTTGTTTTGTTTGAGTTTTAGGAGTCTTTTCTGTATTTTAGGTATGAATCCCTTACCAGGCATGTGATTTGCAGGTATTTTCTGTGGGTTGCATTTTTACTTTGCTGATAGTGTCCTTTGACGCACAAAAGTTTTTCATTTTGATGAAGTCCAATTTATCGATTTTTTCCATTTCTTGCCTGTGTTTTTGGTGTCATATCCATAGTGTTATCAGTCATTGTTATCTCGATAAAGCTGCACAGCAAAGCACCACAGCAGTCATTTATTCTTGCTTATGTGTCAGGGGTCAGCTGGAGGGAGAGTCAGCAAATCTAGACTGGGTGTGACTGAGCTTGACTCTAGGCTGTGCGTGGGTTCTGTCGCTCACTCTTCTGGGGCCAGGGGTCTGCATGGAGTGTGTTCTTCTCAAGTCGAATGGCAGGAGCTCAACAGACAAGTCCCTCTGCACAAGGTGCATACTCGTGCTACTGTGGAGCTTGGCCAAAGTGAGTCTCACAGTGAAGCTCAGCATGAGAGGTGGGAGACCCCTGCATGGGTGTGGATGTGTCATTCTTCTGAAGACGAGTGGAGGGCTGGGATCGAGAATCTGATCAAGCCCAGTGATGGCCAGCAGGTGGGAATGAGCTGGCAGCTTTGAGGCTGAGAGGGGCTAGTGTGGCTGAAATACAGTGATCGGGGACAGGGAGAAAAGTTGTATTTAGCAGGTACGTGGAAGATGTTCGTTAACTGAATTAATCAAAGGAAGGTATCGTTACTGACTGGCTGGATAGAGATGAATGTGCTGAGATGGGAAAGGCAAGGACTGGAACCTATTTAGGAAAGAAATCAGCTCACTGCCAGACCTATTAAATTTTAGAGACACATGCTAGTGGGCAAATGGCTGTATAAGATGAAGTGGACTCTGCTTGCAAGGATCTGTGGGTCTTCTGGCAGCAGGAGGACAAGGGCATGGCCATTTGTCCCACGCAGCTGGGATAGATGCCTCCAACAATGTAGTAAGGATGAGGGGAACTCAGCCTCCTGTTCCAGCAGGGTTCCACTGCCGCTTCATAGATGCAGGGCATTTGAGCTGTAAGGTGGGATGTGAAAGGTGGAGCCAGGGAGTGCTCCAGGTGGAGGGAGCCACTGAGTCAGGGCACAGGGAGAACACAGGGTAGGTGACTGGCAGTGACCCCAGTGAGAGGGTGGGTGCAGGTTTCAGCAACATGCCAGGCCTGGGCTGGGGTCTGTGGGCTGTTCCCCTGCTGGTGAGCCAGGGGATAGGAGGAAGCTGACTTTGATCACTCCATTCTTGTCTATGTGCCCAGTGGGGCCTGGGGATATGAGGATCAGGAGCCTCCTCTGTCTTTTTGGAACTCAAAAAAAAGGGTGAGAGCCCAGTGATGGCAAAGCTGTGGGAAAACCACTTGTTCCTCATTGTTAGTGGTGGGGGGGGTATAACTTGGTGCACCCTCTTTGGAGGGCAACTTGCCAACAGCTGTGAAAATATGAAAATTTCGTGCCTCTAAATGCACCACTACGCACAGACATAGGAACAAAGATATTCGTCATGGCTTTCTTCGTCAAAGCAAAAGATTAAGAGTAGCCTAGGCCGGGCACGGTGGCTCACGCCTGTAATCCCCACACTTTGGGAGGCCGAGGTGGGTGGATCATTTGAGGTCAGGAGTTCGAGACAGCCTGACCAACATGATGAAACCCCATCTCTACTAAAAATACAAAAATGTTAGCCGGGCGTGGTGGTGGGTGCCTGTACTCCCATGTACTCCCAGCTACTCGGGAGGCTGAGGTAGGAGAATCACTTGAACCTGGGAGGCGGAGGTTGCAGTGAGCCGAGATTGCGCCACTGCACTCCAGCCTGGGTGACAGAAAAAAAAAAAAAACAGCCTAAATGTCCATTGGCAGAGGACTGGTTAAAGTATGGTCCCCGCTATAGAAGGACACCCTGCAGCTGCTAAAAAGAACAAGCAACTCTGTGTGTACTGAAGTGGAACAGTCCTCAGGATACATGGTCATGTAAAAAGCTGGGAGTCGGATAGCATGAGTACAACTCGGAGTTTCTTTAAAGAGAGGGAGGGGCCGATGTGCTCATATGAACATACAGAACTTCTGGAATGAGACCTTAAGGGTTGCCTCTGGGAAGGAGACGTGGGCTAGGGAGACAGGAGACTCGCTTCCTGCTGTACACTCTTTTTTCAGTTATTTACTATGTCCGTACATTGCTCCCCAAAAGAATAAAATAAAATAAAATATGTCTTCTGCTGAATGATATTTTTAAAAGAGTCGGTGAGGGGAACTCAGAGACACCAGGCTTCACATGGGGGAGGCTGATGCCTGTGGCTTCCCACCCCAGGCACCACTTCATGGAAGTTTCTGGGAGGGATTCAGGGGAGGGCACAAGAACAGAATAGCCATGAGGCGGTCTTGTCTCCTCTTTCCATCACAGCAGCCTTCCCGGTGGTGGCCTGGATAGTGTGGGCTTTGAAGCGTGGTCATCGGTGGCCTACAAGGGCTTGGCCATTAGCAGCCCTAATGGTGTCGTCTGCAGGCGCCTTCTTGCACGCACGAAACTCTCTGTGTGTAGCGGTGGTGAATAATCCCCAAATTGTATTTGATTTCTGCAGTGCATTTCTGTATTTCTATTCAAAGTTGAGTGCATCTGATTTTATGGGAATTCATAACAGTTCAAACTAAATTGTGGCACCCTGCTGTGAAAATCTCTCACTCCCGAGAAACTGAAACACTGCCCAGATGTCCCCTCCTGCCCTTTTCCTTCCCCCTGCTCTGTTCTCTCGTGTCCCCCTGCCTGCTGGGCCAGGAGGCGTTGCCTGTCGGCAGGCAGCAGTGCGCCCTCTGCCATTGTACCTCCTGAGTGGGCTGCAGGAAGAGATGGGAGACAGTCACGGTGGGGGCCCTGCCCCGGGAGTTAGGCCCAGAACTGCCTATTTCCCAAAAGAGGGGAGTGTGCCTTGCTCCAGCATACAAGGAATGTGGCTTCCCAGTCTAGGACACCAGGCTTCAACAGGCTTCGTCTTAGGTTTTTTTTTCCGGGATTCAGAGGTGTTTGGTGAAACCCCCACAGGTCATGGGGAGCTTTGCAAGGAATCTGGCTTCCTCCAGCCTGGGCAAAGAAGTGGGACAGGAAAGAGGGGCCCTCCAGGTTGTACAGTGGGGTGGAGTGAGGGCATTTTGTGGATGCATCTCCTGGAGGGAGTGGCAGAACACAATTGTGTGTATGTGTGTGTGAGAGAGTGGGCACACATGAGTGTGTTTGAGAGAGTGTGTGTGTGAGAGAGTGTGTGGGTGTGTGAGAGACTTGTGTGTGGTGTATTTGTGTGTGTGAGTGTGAGTGTGTGGGTATGTGAGAGAGTGGTGTGTGTGGGTGTGTGGATGACTGTGTGAGTGTGTGTGTGGGTGTGTATGTGTGTGTGTAAAAGAGTGTGTGGGGGGGGTGTGAGTGTGTGTGTGTGTGAGAGTGTGTGTGGGTGTTTGAGTGTGTGTGGTGTGTGTGAGAGTGTGAGTGTGTGTGTGTGCGAGAGCATGTGAGTGTGTGGGTGTGAGTTTGTGAGTGTGTGTGCAGTGTATGTGAGTGTGTGTGGGCGAGTGTATGTTTGAGAGAGAGTGTGTGTGGTGTGTGTATGTGTGAGACCATGTGAGTGTGTGGGTAGAGTGTGTGTGTACAGTGTGTGTGTGTTTGAGAGTGTGTGAGTGTGTGGGTGAGTGTGTGTGAGAGGCTGTGTGTGGTGTGTTTGAGTGTGTGTGAGAGCATGTGAGTGTGTGTGTGTGAAAGTGTGTGTGTGTGAGACAGCGTATGAGTGAGTGTGTGTGTTAGTGTGTGTGGTGTGTGTGAGTATGTGAGAGTGTGAGTGTGTGGGTGAGTGTGTGTGTTTGAGTGTGTGTGAGTGTGTGTGGTGTGTGTGTGTAAAGGTGAGTGAGGGTGTGTAAAGGTGAGTGAGGGAGTGAGTAAAGTTTGAGTGTGAGAGAGTGTATGTGGTGTGTGTGAGTGTGTGTGTTTGTGCGCTTTCAGGCACAAGCTTTTCTTTCACACTGTTGGTCTTCTACTGGGGAAAGGAGAACCCCTCAGTATGTGGCCAAGCGCCAGCCCTGGGCCTTGTCTCGGAGCCTGGGGTTTAGCCCATTCTGCTGCTGGTGGCTGCCTGCAGGTGAAGCATGAGGGAGCCCTCCTGGTGGTGGGAGCAATCTGACCTCCTGGCCTAGCGAGGAAAGACCCAGTAGGGCTGGACTCAAGGGGATGGAGAGGCAGGGCCTCTCAAGCTGGGACCCCCTGCCCAGGGTAAAAGGAGCTCCATGTCCCTAGAAATGTCTGGTAGCAGCCTAGGGAGGGGTGTCAGTCAGAGGACCACCGAGGACCCTCCCAGTTCCCAGAATGTCCCCCGGTGTTTGCACCCGGGACTCTGGGCTTCAGGGAGGATCAGGAGAGTGCGGGAGAGAACGTCTAATCAAGGTTGTCCACGTGTTCACAGGCTGTGGCAAGATTTTGGTAGGGTGGACATAAGCGAGGCCACTGATATCAACACATTGAATGCTTATTATAGAAGATAGGCAGAATGCAGAAACTAGGTAGAAGAAAATAAAATTTCCCATAACCTCAGCACTCACATAACACGCCAGCTTCACCCCACAGTGCCGTATGTGCACACTCCCCTGCACACATTCACACACTAGGAATCCACACACCATCCCCTGTTGCTTCCTAGGGACATCCCACAGTTGAACCAGTCCCCTGTTGGGTATCTGTCATAAGTAACGCAGCAGTGGACATCCCTGTGGCTTGGTGTCCACGTACAGCCACGGCGATTTCCTCAGCTGAGCTTCTGGAGGTGGAATTGCTGGGCCCCAGGGTATATGCGTTTTCAGGCTCTTTGGACAATTTTCAAAGGCAGACTGGTTCTCCATCCAGCTGCCTCAGCTCAGGGGTGTGGGAGCCCTGCTGATCTTGCCTCTCTGGCGGTGGCAAGCGCCACCTCCCTGCTGGTGGCTCCCACATTTCTGCTTCCACCCCGGCCTGGACCTTGGCTGAGCATGTCCAGCTGCCGACCCACTGTTGCTACTTGGTTGTCAACAGCCATGCCAGACTCGCCATGTCTCAAATGAACTTCTGATCTTGTCCCTCAGCCAGCTCCACCTGCAGCCTCTCCTGTCCTAGCTAATGGCAATGCCATCCTCCCAGGTGCTTGGGCTTGATTCATTCTTGCACAGTCACATCCCCACCAGCAGGAAACCCTCTCAGCTCTACCTTGAAATATGCCCAGAATCTGCCAGATCCCACACCACCCTGCTGCCTGGAGCCCATCATCTCTGCCTGCATCCCAGCAGGAGCCTGGACACCAGTCTAGCCACTCCCACCCATACCCCCTACAGTGTGTCCTCATCACAGCAGCCAGGGTGCTCCTTGAAAACTGGTTATTCATATCACATGTTTCCTCACAATCAGTGGCCTACAAAGTGTCCGTGATGGCCCCTGAGATCTCTCTGCCCTCATCTCCTGCAGCTCTTCCCACTGTGTACCCTTTCCAGTCACACTGGCCTCCTCATGCTCCTCAAGCACACTAGGCACGCTCTTGCCTCAGGGCCTTTGCACAGGCCACTCCCCCTGCCTGGAAGGCATTCCTCCCAGATACCCACGTGGCCAACTCTCCTGCGAGTATGCACTCATGTGTCACCTCCCCAGTGACCCTCAGCTGGTTCCTGCCCTGCCCCTTCTTTCCCAGGGCACCTCACTCCCGACACTCTGGATGACTCACCCACCTGCTCTATCGGGGTTGGTCTCTCCCAGGCAGTCTCAGCTCCCCAAGGTGCGGGCTTTACCTTGTTCCCTTCTGTGTCCCTAAGCCCTAGCACAGTGTCTAGCACACAGTAGGGCCTGTCAGGGCAGACGTGTGCAGTGTGGCCAGACCCAGCTGGATCTCCCACTGCCCAAAGCCTCCCCTTGCAGCTCAGTGGCTCTCTGTGGTGTAAGTTGAGATTTGATTTGACTTGGTGGTGACTGGGGGGGTGATTCCTATGTGGGTGACTCCATGGATGCTGTCACTGAACCACCTCTCAGAGCCTCCCCAGCCAGCCCTCATCCCAGAGCTGGTCTGAACAGCAGGTCTTCCTGAGTGATGACTGGAGAAGGTGGTTAATGTGGGTGGGGCTGCTGCCCTTAATCTGAGAAATTTGTAGTCAGCTTCCACCAGGGACAAAGGTGTCAACCTTGAGGGGAAGGTGGTGGAGGGAAGCAGTAGCGGGTGAGGAGCGGGGAGACTTGCTCACCCCTGATGGAGCATGCATTCTCCGATTGCTACTGGTTCTAGGGGCAATGCATGTGAGTTGCCAACAGCCTGGGAGGGCAGATGAAACAGGAGCCCACCCACCACCATCCTAGCCATCCGCCTTCTTCCTGGCATGTGCAGCTTACCTCCTGCTGGCCCAGCGTATCTTGGCTGTGAGCATGCTGGAATTCTCACTGGGCTCGCTGAGTAGATGCCACAGGGTCTTGCCCAAAGACTTCCTATCAGGCGCCTCTGCAGGACCCTCCCCTGGGTCACATGTCTGAGCTCAGCAAGGGTTGGGGCTGAGGCTGGGAGCCTGGCCATGGTGGCCATCAGAATGAAGTTCAAATCCAGACTTGACACTTATTACCTGTGTGACCTTGAGCAAGTTGTTTAGCCTCTCTGAGCCCCAGCATGTAGATTGCATTGTATATCACAATGACTGGCATAGAATATAGACTCAGTAAATGTTAGAATTATGAATCTGACGTGTGTATAGCTTGAACCCTGAAAGCTAGGAGCCCTGGGATTTTCTCTCTCCTGATGGCCCTGGGCAGTGACAGTCTGTTTCACTTATTTGAAACCTAGCACATGTTTCCAGTCACGGCTGTATGTTCTCATGGCCCTGTGTCCCCCCACTGTGCCTGGCACAAAGTTTGGCATGAAGAAGGATGTAGAGAATTGGAGTCTGAGGGCTTTGGGGCCTGGCTGTGTGTCCTCTTAGGAGGAGGGCTCTAAGCCAGCACTTGAGACATTTGGGGGCAGCTGGCTGTGGCCCTGCCCCTACCTCTGGAGCAGGTCTGTGGCACCTATCCCAGGTCCAAGCAGGAAGCCCAGCACAGAAGGGCGTGTCTGTGTTTCCTGATCCAGTGGGGAGACATGAGGGTTGGTGGGAGCTCAGATCCCATCCTAAGGGTGGGCCTGAAGATGGTGGAGGAAGCCACTTGGCTGTGCTGAATGGGAGGTGAGGAGGCCAGGAGGCTGGGGAAATAGCTATTGCACAGAGCAGAGCGAGGTCAGGCTCTCCCTGGGGACCCATGCTGCTTGCTGCGGCCCCGCTACTGAGGAATGCCAGCAGGCAAAGCAGCGTCGCTCACCACACCGAGGCTGGAGGTCAGGGCTTAGGAGTCTGTCTCTTCCTGCTGGCATCAGCCTCTGCTCTCTCTGGGCTTTGCTTTCCTCCCATAGCCAGAGGAGCCAAAGGAAGAAGATCTGGGACCTCAGGGAAAACCAAGCAGCAGGGTGGAGCCCTTCAGGCCCAGATGCTTTGCTTTACCCTTTGGAGCCTGTGTCACCTTGACCTAGTGTCAGTGCCACCTCACCCTATGGGGAGGATGGAGGCAGAGTCAGGATGGAGCTGAGATGGTCCCTGCTTCCAGATGCTCTGGAGGCAGTCCCTGCCAATCCTGCAGAATTAGGGTTGTGTGCATCTACCCCTGACTGTTGGATCTGGGCACTGAGACAGTCTGATCGCCTCCGATGGGGAAAGGAGAAGGACACTTAAGAAGAGAGGTTGGGGGCCCAGTGTGCCTGGCAGTGTTGGAGCCTGAGCCCGCACTGTGGAAAGCAAAAGGCCTTATGCACATATGTGTGTGCAGGCACTCACCTCTTGGCAGATATTCACCCTGTGTTTTTTGTGTGATGGAGATTATGCTCCATGAGGGAGGGGTCATGTCTTCCCCTTTTACACAGTCAGGAAATGGGAGCAGCAGCATGGTGTGATGGAAACAGCAGGAGACTCTGACTCAGGCACACCTGGTCAATCCTAGAGTGACCTCTCTGAGCCTCAATGTCCTCGTCTATAAAATGGGGACAAGAAGACCTACTTCACAGAGGTATTTTGGAAGATTGAGTAAAAATAATACCTGTGAAAATCCTTCGCCTGTGGGATTGCCTAACAAGTGTTCATTTCCTCCCTTCCTTCCAACGCAAACTTCCTGCAACACCCAGCAGAGTGGCGTGCTCTCCCCAGCTATTTGTGGATGATGTTCTTAGCAGATGTTGTTTAATTCTCATAACATCTGGTTTGGAATGGCAGAGGGCTGGGGTTTTTTCTGTAGAAGATACTCACTCACTCTGAGATGTCAGATTGTCACCTAATTGCCCAGTGCCTCGGTTTCTCCACTTGTAAATCAGGGATAATGCTAGTGCTGCTGGCTAGCTTCTTTGCAGGATATGATAGGGTAACACAAGATAACAGATGGAAAGTGGTTTGAACGTTTAGAGAAAGGCATCTTGCTCAACCTTGCTAGTAGTTAGGGAAATGCAAATTAAAGCAGCAATGCTATACTATTTTTCATGTGTCCGATTGGCAGCCATTTAAAAGAGAGATCACTTCCAGGTGGGCACATAGGCCCCCTCATATACTGCTGGCGGAACTGCGAATTGCCACAGCCTTTTCCAGAAGATAATATGGCAACGTCTAGTAAAAGTTCACATACACACTCTGGGTTGTATTTAATTGACCCAGCACTCCCACTGTTGGAGAACCAAACTGAAGAGCCAAATCCCAACACAATTATGTACAGAGAGACGTTCGCGGTGGCATTGCTCGCGGGGGCGGGAATCTGGAAACATCCAAATGCCCATCGGTAAGGGATGAAGTCTCCATTAGGAAACATCCATACCATGAGCTATTATTATCTCCTAAATAGAAAGAGGTAATTCTAAGCAATGTTGGCCTGGAGTGCCGTCTGCGGAATTTCTTGATGTGTGAAAAGCAAGTTGCTTGTATGTAGAGGGTAACTCCATTATTCTCAAAGTAAACAGTAGCCTCATGGCTCTGTACATGTGTGTAATGGGAACATATTTCTTGGGTGCAGAGAAAGGCCTGGTAGGATGCATGCCAGGCTCTGCATGCCAGGCCCTGCCTGCCCACTCTGGCCATGGTCATGTTTGACTCACAAACTGTTCCTTACAAATTGAGTTATTTGCCAACATTTAAAAATTGAATTCATGTGAAAAGCCTGATTTCTAGTTTTTCATTGAGAAAAATCAGAGGCTCTGCCACCCTGGGCCCACATTCCCTCTTGGCTGAAACACATCAACAGCTGCCACTTTTCAATAGAGAGCATGTGGCCTCCAACTGGCCATCATCCCCACCCACCTAGCATCACCCTTATCTAAATTCCCTGCTGGCCTTGTAGGCATTTCAGTTTGCAACCCTTGTAATAGGCTGTTAATATTCAGAAACTCAAGGCAGTGGAAACACAGGGATAGGATGTGTAGGGGGAAGAGTTGCCCCTTATTATTCAAATACATCTTAGAATCTTTTGTGTTTCGTCGTGCATGGTGGCTCATACCTGTGATCCCAACACTTTGGGAGGCTGAGCCGGGTGGATCACTTGAGTTCAGGAGTTCAAGACCAGCATGGCTAACATGGTGAAACCCTATCTCTACTAAAAGTACCAAAAAAATGAGCCAAGCTTGGTGGCACGCACCTGTAATCCCAGCTACTCGGGAGGCTGAGGCAGGAGAATCACTTGAATCCGGGAGGTGGAGGTTGCAGTGAGCCGAGATCACCCCACTGCACTCCAGCCTGGGTGACAGAGTGAGATTCTGTCTCAAAAAAAAAAGAAAGAAGAAAAGAAGGAAAGAAAAAGAATCTTTTATTCTTCAAATGACTGTTGCATGCTTTGTAATTAGGATATTTTAATTATAGTATTAGAAGGAAAGCAAAAGGGGACTGTGGACTGGACTGTTGTATGTCATGTTGGTCAGGAACTATCTGGTAGGGTCACCTCATTGTTCACTGGGGATGTGGGCTGAGAGGGATTGGGGCCCCTCCAAGTCCAGAATTAAGGGCTCTGAGCTCTCAGCTCTTTCTTAATCCCTCACCATTATATGTTGGCAGAGATGTGGAAGTCTCTCCGAAAGTCCTTTCTTCCAGCTCCACTCACTGCCCTGTGTCTTTCCTGGTCACTTATTGACAAGAGAGAGAGAGTACACCAGCTTGGGTCTCGATGCTGGTCTCTAGTTGGAGGTCTCTGAACAAATTGCTGAATGGCTCTAACCCTACTTTGTGAGCCAGGGAGATGAACACCCCCCAGGCCAGATGCACAGTAGGTATGCACTGAAGGGCGATGTGTGTGAGTCTGGCCCTGCACTACCAAGGTGGACAGTTCTGTAGGAGCTTAGGATTCCTGGTTGGTGAACGTGGTCCCCCTGGTGTCACTGCTGGGCTCTAGGGAGGCCTGCTCCTGAGCCGCTGGAGGACCAGGGCCCTGATGGAATGGGACCAGAGTGGGGGCTGCTGCCATGTGGGAGAGAGCTGTCTACCCTCCCAGCCACCCTTAGAAATGGGATCTGATCTTACAGAACCTCTGTCAGCTGAGCCCCAGATCTCACTAGAGCTTAGCTCTGAGCCCTTCAAAATTCAGCTTTAGCCTCCACAGACTTGCTGTGAGGTCCTGGGCAGGTCACCTCCCCTCTCTGTGCCTCTTTGGACACCATGGCCTGCTGCATCCCTTCATATACAAGGTTATAGGATAATATGGTGAATATAAAAAATGAAAAACAGGAAGAGCTATGCTCATTGGGCGCTGGTGGTGGGCTTGGGTTTGTTGGACTTGTTAAGCCTCCTGTTAGACCCTGTCTTCCCAGGCAGTGCCCATCTCCTCAATGCTGTCCCCAGGATAACCAGGCTCTGTCACTTTTGAGGGATGTCGTCCTGGAGGCTGAAGGCAGCAGCCCCTCCCTCCATCTACTGAGCCTAGAATATGTCACTCTTTGCCCAGAGTCCCCTTGCAGGACAGCCAGCCCCGACGAGGGCGAAGAGGACCCGATAGGCCCCAGCCCCAGTGTCTCACAGGCCACTGTGCTATACCCAGGATTGAACAATGTTAAAACCAAATGATACAGACCCTCTCTTTTTTCCCATGTGCTCCCAAACCCTCCATCTGACTTGATTCCTTCTCCTCCTTTCCAAGCCCCAGTTCTCTCTGGAGCTGCAGAGGTGGGAGGGGCTGAGGAGCAGACCCCCTGCTGCCCAGGAGGCTTCTCATCCTCTTCTCCTTCTTTGTGTCCCCAGGAGCCATGGGGTGCCATGTTGCCACCAGCTGCCACGTGGCCTGGCTTTTGGTGCTGATCTCTGGATGCTGGGGTAAGTCCAGTCCTCCCTGTGTCTACTCCACGGGCAGCCTCTGCACAGGAGGCCAGGCTGGAGGGTGTTGGGGCTGGTGGTTCAGCTTTGTGCTCTGGGACTCTGGAGACACTGCCTTACTGTGGGACTGGGGCACATACTTCTCTCTCTGGGCCTCAGTTGCCTTCTGCAGCTCTCACAGGGCTGAAAATACCAGCTGTCCCCAAAGCCTGGGACACAAGAGGGAATGGGAGGAGCCTTGAGAAATACTTGAGCTCTAAGGGAAGGAGGCACCTGTGATCGCAAACTGTCCTCCTGCTGGGGTGCGGGGACTGGCCACAGCTCTGTTCAGTTCCACGTCTGTGTTCTGAGCACCTACCATTTGCACTGTGTGTGAATTACTGCATCCAGCTCTAGGGGAATGGAGGAAATAACTTATTCTCGAAGTTTAGAGCCTGGCAGGGGAGAAAGACACACGCAGGATTTCCTATACTGCAGGGTGAATAGAGTGGTAATGAAGGATGGGCGCGGCTCCAGGTACGTCCATTGGAAGAAAAGATGAATTGGGCCTGAGGGGACAGCAGAAACCCAGCCAGAAGGGTCAGCATTTGATCTGGGCTGTGAAGACCAAGAAGTAGTTTTAAACTAGGTGAGCAGGAAGAAGGGCATCCTGCTGGAGGGCATAGTCTGAGCAAAGGAATTGCCGTCAGGAGGCTTCCCCTCTGCCCTCCTTTCCTGGCCTTGCAGCAGCCTGTTCTGAGTGCCAGCTCCAGAGCCCATGGAGGAGGCTAGGAGAGGCCTGGGCATTCGCTTCTCGCTTGGCCCCTGGACAGCAGGTGGTGGGGCGCAAAGCAGTCCTGGGCTGCACTGAAGGCAGGCCAGGAGAGCAGGCAGGCCAGGAGAGCAGGCACGCCTGACGTGGCATCCCCTGGGGCCATGGCATCTCCAGAGAAGAGCCGTGGGCACCGTGTACCTGGTGACACACGCACACACATTCCTATGGGGGACCAGCTCCTTCTCCCTCTGCAGGGAGCCAGGTGGAGTCTCTGGAGGCTGCTGCAGCCTCATGCTTGCTGGAGTGTTGCTAGTGTCCTGCAGCCTGAATATCCCTCGAGGATCCCCTCTCCTTGCCTCCATGTTTGGAGGGATCCCTACTGGAATTCCCCCTGTGGTGGGAGCTCACTCCCATCCAGGCAGCCCAGGAGCACAGCATAATCTCAAAGACTCTCAGAGTGCAAGACAGCCTCAGGTGCTTTCTTAATTCCCAGCACATTTTACAGAGGAGACACCAAACCCTGGAGAAGTACTGGCCCAAGGCTGTACAAAGCAGGGGTCTCTTATCCTCCATGCGGGCTTCTGTCAGGATATCACACACCCTCCCCACCCTGCTCCCCCCGCCCCATGTGGGAGGCTTTAATCAGGGGCGCCTGAGAGCAGCCCTGGCCTCCATGTTTGCTGGACAGTGGGAATCAGGACACTTTCTTCAGCCTCCCTGGGGACTCAGCCACCTGGGACCCACCCCCCTCCCCCATTCCGTTCCACTCACTTTCTTCATCTGTTAAAAAGAAATACATTTGGCCTGGCATGGTGGCTCTTGCCTGTAATCCCAGCACTTTGGGAGGCCGAGGCAGGAGGATCGCTTGAGGTCAGGAGTTCAAGACCAGCCTGGCCAACATGGCACAACCCCAACTCTAATAAAAATACAAAAATTAGCTGGGCATGGTGGTGGCACACACTTGTAGTCCTAGCTAGTTAGGAGGCTGAGGCACAAGGATTGCTGGAACCCAGGAAGCGGAGATTGTAGTGAGCTGAGATCGTGCCATTGCACTCCAGCCTGGGTGACCGAGCGAGACTCTGTCTCAAAAAATGAAAAAAGAAAAAAAAAAATACATCAGTAGAAATAAAGCAGGTGCTAAGCCCTCAGCTGCCTTCCCCTGTGAGACATGGCAGTCTCCCCTTGAGCTCTCCAGATGAAAGATGCTCCATGCATTCAGGGTGAGAACAAGAACAGAGTGTACAGTCAGAGCTGACCTCCTGTCTTCCAGTCCCACTTCAGCCAAGGGGTCCCTTGGGCGAGTGTCTTAACCTTGCTGCGCTTTAATTTCCTTGTCTGTAAAATGGGAACAATAATAGGACTTTCCTTCTCTGGTTGTCAAAATGATCAAATAGATCAATCTGTACATCAAGCACTTAGAATACTGACTGGCACAGAATAAGTGCTTATTAAGCGTTGGCTCCTTTATTATCAGAAGTAATCTTTCTCTAAGGGGAGCAAAATGGAGCACAGAGAAGCTAAGCAAGTTGCCCAAGGTCATCCAGCAATTCTATGCCAAAGCGTGTGTGGTCAGCCTGCATGTGGACTATGTGCTTGCCATACGCACAAGGGTCCCTCTCTCTCTCACTGCTTGGCATAGTCCCCTCTTCCTGGTACCTGTCTGAAGCAGCCAGTGCTATTCCTTTGGCCTGGTGGGGCAGTGGCTGGCTTTAGGGACTGGGGGAGGGTGGGTGACTGAATCACCTTCTCAGGCCACCCTCTAGACACCCGCCCCAACCTAGCCCTTCACTTGTGCCCCAGACCAGACCACACCACCCTCGCCACTTTGCTTCCACCTGACCCCGTCGCCCCAGCTGATCTCTCCTCCCCTCCCTGGTAGTCAGAGATGGGTAGGGCTCAGGGCTGTCAAAACCCCTTGCCAGCCTGCCTTCTCTCTTTGAAGCCTCCTGCTCTTCTTCCCTCTGGCCTCAATGTACTCTAGCAATTCTCCTTCATCCGTGGGCTGGTTGGGGAGGCAGGAAGTGAAGGCCTGGGCAGGCCTGCCCCACCCCATCCTAGACTGACCAACCAGCGAGGATCCTGCTGGGTCACTCCTTCGGTCCCCAGGCACTGGATGGGAGAGGCCCCTGACCATGGGGCCACCTGGCTTCCTCACCCGACAGCATGTCAGGCTCCTGTCCCGTGGGGCTCCTGTGGGCCACGCTGCAGCCACCCCAATAGTGACCGAGGTGCACAGGACACCTGTGGCCGGGAGGCAGGACTGGAGCACAGGACAAAGCTTTTTGTCCCCATCCTGAGGCTGGAAAATGGGGCGGAGGGCGAGGCAGAAGGAGAAGGATCTGCCTAAGCTCCCCAGCAGCAGTGGCAGAGCACGCAAAATCCCTGACTCCTTGAATTTATCCCTGCATTCCCTGTCTAGTGCGCCTTCCTCGTCAAGGAACGACTGGCAGGGGGACTCTGATGCTCTCTCCAGCCAGAATCTCAGCACAGCCACTGCACTTTCAGCCCCCACCACTGCCCCGAGGTCTGGGGAGGCAGCCGAGGCGTGGACTCAGGCTGGCCTGGCTGGAATCTGGACCCTCCACTTGACTGGGTTCTTCATGCCCTCAGAGGAACCCCCAACCCACAATTCAGAGAGAAGTTCATGCTTCCTGGCTTGGGCTGCCTTGATCCGGTGGGGACCTTCCCCATACAAGCACACCGACGTCCCTTCAGTCCCAGCTCAGGTCCCCTGGATGGCACCTCCATGCCGCCACCCAGCCTCTGTTTACCCCTGTGTGTGGGAAATTCTTGTCATTCAGCAGGCAGCTGGAACACTGTGCCCTCTCTGCGCCCTTCTCTCCCCTCTCCCCTCAGGCCCCTTAGGGTGCTGGAACTAAGTAAAGCAGGCACATGCCTGCCTGGTCTACCTTTGCAGGCTCTGGTTGGGGAATGGCAGTGAGGGTGGTAGGGAGGGTGGGAGAGGGTGGGAGAGGGCTCAGGGCAGTGCTCACAAGCCACCGACCCACAATGGGGTGGGCCATGTGGGGCCTGAGACAGAGCGAGGGGTCCTGCACTTGGGAAGCTGGGATTCTCCTTCCCCCGAAGAAATCACCCCCACCCCTCCCCTTCCACATCCACTTACATTCCCACTTCGCTGGAGGCCCCAAAGCTCCTGAGCACACAGCTACTGCACTTTAACAGCGGCTTTGAGAATAAGTCACCTGTCTGCCCCGCCTGTGGTGGGCCTGCTCTGGGAACACGGGAACTGCTTGGTATGTGGCAGGAGACCCATGTCCCCGAGTCTGCCTATCTGCCCGTGCAGAGCTCCCAGCCACTGATTATCAGCAGGCCCTGTAAAGTAAAATTTAAAAACAAACGATGCCCCTGCAGGTGATTTTATTTTTCCTCACTGGTTTCCTAGCCTCACCAGCCCAAACCAGCTATTGAGTTCTCTGGGCACTCATCTACCTCGGCTGGGCTGCGTCCCGCTCTCCTGTATCCTGAGCCCAAGGCCCCCAGCAGGGATCAAAAACCTTCCAGTCGGCTGCAAAGGCGGCATCTTTATTAATACCAATGTTAATACTGGCAACCATTTATGGAGTGCTTGCTGTGTGCCAGCGGCACAGCGCTAAACACTTTATGTATGTCATCTCATTTAATCCTCAGGTTAGCCATGATGTCCTATTATTGTGGCTATTTTACACATGGGTAAACTGAGACATGGGATAGTCATATGGCTAGAAAGAGGCACAGGGGGGTTTCAAAAAAGGTGAGGCCCTTGACCACTGCCTCTATCTGAGGCTGTTGTGCTCCTGACATGAGAGTGGGGAGGTGTGTTCATGGGTGCATGTGAGTATTTGGGGTGGTCGTGGAGGGCTTCCTGGAAGAAGGGCCAATGGAAATGAGATTTGAAGAGTGAATAGGAATTTGGCAAATGAAGGCAGAAGTGCCGTCGGTCCTGGCCAGGAAGTGAGAGAGGGCAGAATGAGGGACTAGAAATGGCATCAGCTTGTCTGCCTGAGCACATCGAGGTGGGGAGGAGGAAAAGAGGCCAGAGTCTCCCAGCTCTGCCTGGTCCCAACTAGGAGGCATCTTGGGCTGGAGGAGGAAGTGCCATACCCAGATGCCAGCCTTCTCACCCTCTGGGAGCCTGGCACTGTTCTGAGGGAGCCCAGGTCAACAGAAAGGGAGGGAGAGAGAGCTGCCCCATATGCCCAATCTCAGGGCCCTGGAGGGCCGAGCCGGTGCCCCCGATGGCAGGTGCTGCACAATGACAATCCCATTTCCAGCTAAACCAGCTGCCTCCTGGTTGGGAGGGACCGAGGGGACCACCCCAAATACTCACATGCACCCATGAACACACCTCCCCACTCTCATGTCAGGAGCACAACAGCCTCAGATAGAGGCAGTGGTCAAGGGCCTCACCTTTTTTGAAACCCCCCTGTGCCTCTTTCTAGCCCTCACTTGCCAACTGAAGGCCCCTAGGAGAAGCCTGGGGGACAGGTGGAGTCAGCCTCAGGGAAGCTTTGAGTGGGGCCTCCTCATAGGTGCTAAGCTCCCCAGCCCATGTGGGTATCACCTTGACTGCCTCCAGCCCCAGCCCCCTCTGAAGCCATCACAGAGCAGCACATAGTTAACAGCACAAGCTTTGGGGTCTGGCTTCCTGGATGGCCACTGCCACTTGCCGGCTGTGTAAGCAAGGCATGTTACTTATCCCCTGGAGTTCTCATTTTCCCCAGTAAAATGGGGATGTGATAGCACCTGCCTTGCCATCAGGATTGAGTGAGGTGGTTTAAATAGCCGGTACAGAGAAGGGGTTCCTGAGATGGCAGCTGTTATCATCATTGTTATTCTTCTGTAGGATCAGCTGGCTGTTCCTGCACACAGCAGATCATCCTGTGGGCCATCCAAGTGTCAGGCCCGGTACTGGGCACCGGGGTTCCAGCTGTCAACCAAGCCCTGTCCTTGCAGAGCTCATATTCTGCTAGAGCCACGCTGCCCAATAGAAAGACAATGCAAGCCACATGTGATTTTAAATGTTTTAGGAGCCACAGTAGAACAGTAAAAAGAGACCAGGTGCGGTGGCTCACGCCTGTAATCTCAGCACTTTAGGAGGACGAGGCAGGAGGACTGCTTGAGCCCAGGAATTGGAGACCAGCCGGGGCAACATAGTAAGACCCTCCCCAACACATCTATACAATGAAATAAGATAAAATGAAATAGCCTGGCCTGGGGCATGCCTCTGGTCCCAGCTAACTGGGAGGCCGCGGTGGGAAAATTGCTTTAGTCTGGGTGGTCAGGCCTGCAGTGAGCCGTGATCACACTGCTGCTCTTCAGCTTGGGTGACAGAGTGAGACTCTGTCTTAAACAAAATAATAATCAGAAAAGTAAAAAGAAACAGGTGAAATTCATTTTAATCATATATTTCACTTGATCTAATATATCCAAAATATAATCATTTTAATATAAAATCAATGTAAAAGGTCAATGAGCTACTTTACACTAATTTTTTTCATACAGAGGCTTCTAAATCCTGTCTTTTGCCTGGGGAGCACCTCTCATGTGCTTGCTCCATGTGGGCCATGCTCAGCAGGCACGTGTGGCAGGCGGCCTCACTCGCCACACACCTGACAGGTGCCTGCCGACCTGCTGGCATTGTCCCTCACTTGCCTTGAGGCAGGATAGTGACTTCCCAGGGTCCTGGGAAGTTGACCATGGCCATGGACACAGGATCAGTGCCCACTGCAGCCCTCACCCTGTGTCACCTTATAGAGTGTGTAAAGCTGATGGGGGGTACTTGGCTGATGCTCTTGTCCTCTGACTTCCAGGCCAGGTGAACCGGCTGCCGTTCTTCACCAACCACTTCTTTGATACATACCTGCTGATCAGCGAGGACACGCCTGTGGGTGAGTGGGGACACGGGCTCGTGGGCGTGCAGCTGGCCTGGGGTGCAATCCCTCCCCACAAATGAAGGGTTGAGGTCATCTTCCACCTGATTTTGGAATATTTTCCATGGTATTCAGAGACGCCCCCACTAGGATGCCTCCAGGAACGGGGTACTCAGTCCCACAGAGGGGAGCTCTGAGCGTCAAAGGGTTTATCACATTGAGCCTCAGATGCTCCACTCCCGCACTAGTTGGGATTCCTCTTGCACTTGAAGGCCTGGTGAATATTTGAAGATGGCAGCTGTTGTGGACTGTGTTTTGTGGCCTTTTGCACTTTTCTGTGATTACTAAGTTTTCTGCATTGAGTTTGCCTGGTTTTGGCATTAGAAAAAACATGAACTAGGGGGTGATTATAAACATCTTGGTGCTCAGCCCGTTGCCCCATCGCTCAGGTCTGTCCCAGTGTCTGGCCACCTACTGAGGGCCTGCCTCCTAGATCTGTGGCCCCATGGTCCTAGCTCAGTTCTTAGGACCCAGAAGCTTCTCAAGAAACTGAGGCTGAATTGCAGAAGCTGTCTTATAGCTGTGCTGATGGGAAGGCACCTGTGCCTGTGTGCAGGCAGCCAAACAGCAGCGCCTGAAAAGGGCCTCTCCACCTCCACCGACAGTCCTCCTCTGTCATGTCATTCTCGCTGGTGTCACTTTAGGGAAAGTGCCTATCATCCGGGGCTTCTTACTTTCAGGTCTGCCTGCCCTACGTGTGCAAAGGCATGGCTGTGTGCTGGAGGCCGAGTGCATCAGGGGTCAGGATGGTGCATCTTTAGGGAGCATCACTTGAACTTGAAAATGAGGCATGATGGTTCAGAGTGAGGCGGGATATTGAGATGCTCACCTGATAGGTCATGTACACACTCTTCCATATAAAACCCAGTGTAGGTGTTTGGTAGAGTGGATGCATAATTTGTCAACGATCTCTGCTGAAGTGGGGTGCCTTACGCGGGCCCAGACTCTCCCCTGCTGTCAGTGGGGGCCTGTGAGCAGTGCCTCTCACTCTTCCTGCTGGAGGCTTTTTTTTCAGGGGGTGCTGGGCACAGCAGGTGTGTGTCTGGCTGTTTACTGTGGGGATTGTCCCCATGGCCCAGTAGCGCTTTGTTCATGGGGGCTGTGGGGGCCCCTCTGTGGAAACTGGCTACTACTTTGGTGACAGATCAGTGTTGTAAGGGCTACATTTGGGGTTAAGGTTTGGGGATCTGGGTGTTTGAGGGCTCCCCAGGAAGAAGGTTCCTGCCTTTTTGGAATGCCCTCTCATAGGCAGAGATCCTTTCTGGGGGTAGCGAGTGTACCCACATCCCTTGGGGACCCTGCCGAGCTGTTTGCTCCCTCTGGATTGGGTTGGGGGGTATCTGTGGGCGACTGGACTTGTCACACACCTGTGTTCTTTGGGTGGAATTCACCTGTGACTCCTCTCTCCACCCAGACCTGGGCTGGGGCCGGCATGGAGCCGACAGAGCAGCACACAGTGCATGTGTCTAGGCAGATGATTGTGCTGTTAGCAGCGTTTATCATCATTCGTGTCCATTGAAATCTCAACCTCTGGGAGATCCCTTTGTGGTGGAGGGATATATTTGGGGCAGGTGGGCCACTGAGGCAGAGGTGTGGCCAGCCACTAACTGACCCTGCTGCCGGCTGGGGGAAGTCAAGGCCCCTCTCAAGTGAGCTGTGCCCACTCTGCCCCCACATCTGTGACTTGCATGCCAGGTTCCGAGCATGGGGTCCTCAGAGGCCTATGTGTTGGGATGGGTTGTGGAGGTGTGGGCATTGCGTGGCCTGCGCTGACGGTGATAAGCCCTGGCTGGACGCCCATGCGGCCAGCCCTCCAGCGGGCCGTTCTCCTGCTGCCTTCAGCTCTGACTCCTGATTGTCTTTTGCAAACTCAAGCATTGATCGGCCTCCGGGAGCAGCTTCCAGGCCTCAAGCCCTGTTAAGGCTGCACTTGGCAGTCACAGCAGGATGGCTGTCTAGTACCATGGGGATTGATCCCTGACTCCAGGGTGCCATAGGATTGAGAGGGGGCTCAGTGAGCTGGAAGATAGCTGTGCTCATCTCTCTAGGCAGGGGGTGGGTGCGGAGCTGGCTCAGCGCCCTCCCAGCCTCTTCCCTTCCTTTTGCATCAGTATGGGAGCAGCACAGCTTTCACCTGAAAGTTGGGAGCCCAACATCTGTTTCTTGCTGTGTGACCTTGGGCACAGCACTGCACCTCTCTGGGCCTCTGTCTCCTCATTTCAACAATGAGTGGGCATTGGAAAGATAAACCCAGTGGACTTTGGCTGGGGCAGCCTGGCTGGCCCCAGTTGTGTCCAGGTCCTCAGAGGAGACCATCCTGGAGCCGTCTGCTGGGTGTTGGCACCCACTTGGCCCTGGCCCAAGCAGATGGTGGGTATGGACTCACATGGACGTGGTGGGCTCCATGGGTGCAGGCCTCCCACCAGCAGGCTAGGGAGAGGGGGAGGTTGAAACAGCTTGTCCAGGGGACTGGCCTTTTGCCTGCCATGGGGAGTGGGGTGATCTAGAGACTTAACTTTAAGACTTGGCTCTCACGAACCATTCACTCTTTGACTCAGAGTTCCAGCCTCCAAAATGGGGATGGGATAGTCCCCTCACTGGATTGTTGGGAAGTTTACATATAATACCACCGCCTCCAAAGCTTCCAACCTGGGAATGTTTTGTTGTTACTAAAGGAAGGCCCGTGTGTGGCCCAGGGATGGCAGGTTGGGCTGTCCTACCAGCCATGGGCTTTCAGGGCGGACAAACACACAGATAAGCTGGATCCAGGGTGGTGCTCAGTGCCAGGGCAAGAGGCAGAGCCCAACCCAGGCTGAACGTGTCAGCTCACTAGAGGTCAGAGTTGTAGGCAGATCGAACTTCCAGCTTGAGGCCTCATTTCCTGGTTTTTCTTTAGACACCCAGTGATGGTCAGTTCATGGGCCTACAAGGCAGCTCACTCTGTGCTGTGGGACGGTTCCAGGAAGAAAAAATTCTTCCTAAGATTAACAGGAAACCTGCCTCCCTGGAACTACCCATTGAGTCTAATTCTGATTGCTGGAGCCTCATAGATTAAAAATGATAATATAACATATATGACATACTATATATATATATAACATAAATTATTATAAAAACAGCATTTATTGACTGTTCCAGGCAGTATCCTAAGTGTTTTTATGCATTAATTCATTAAAAAAATTCCTTTTAAGAATCAGAGGTAGAGTTGGTCTATCTGTATGTAGCTTCTGTGAATGTGTTCTCCTGGGTTAGAGACTGATACTTTTATCCACCCCCAACCTTCTGAGCCTTGTCATTTTATATGCTCCTGCCTGTGTTCCATCAGGGGGCCAGTGGCCTGGGAGCAGAATGGGAGGGCACAGCATGGCCATCTGAAATCCCTCACAGAGACTGCGTGTTCACTGCTATCTCCTCACCTATCTCAGGCTCCAGTTCCCTCTGTGTAATGTTCTTTTTGAAGACCGTCTACCAGTCGGAGAAGACAGAAGCCAAATGAAGTCATTAACTAGTGCTGCCTTCTCCTGGTCTGTTCACATCGCCCTGCTTCCCCAGACAGGGCCCCGCGTCCCTGCATGTCTTGCTCCAGATGTGAACATCAGTTGTTGGCAGCAGAGCCTGGAATGGGTGGAGTGGCGCGAAGGCAGATCAGTAGCTCAGTCCCTGGTCAGGCTGGTTGGCCTCACCCACACCTTGGCCCTGGTTATCAGCCCTGAATGGTCACATGACGCCTTTAGCATGAAGGACAGGTGCTGCAGGGGTGTCGTCTCCCACTTACCACCTGAATCTTTTTTTTTTTGAGATGGAGTCTCACTCTGTCACCCAGGCTGGAGTGCAGTGGCGCAATCTTGGCTCACTGCAGCCTCCAGAGTTCCAGTGATTCTCCTGGCTCAGCCTCCCAAAGTGCTAGGATTACAGGCGTGAGCCACCGTGCCTGGCCCTGAATCTACTTGAAATGCCTCAGCAGCCTTGCTGATGTCAAGATCACCAACGACCTCTGTGTTGCTAAATCCCATCGTTTCTTCCCAGACCTTGTGGCCTTCAATTGGTTGATCTTTTTCTCCTCCAGGACACCGCCCTCCCCTTCCCAGCCTCTCTGTTGGTTCCTCCTGCACCTCTTAGCATTGGAGGGCCCCAGGGCTCAGCTCTTGTCTCTGCTCTCCTCATTTTCATTCCCATGGTGGTCCCATCTAGCCTCCTGGTTTGGACACTACCTATATGCTGACAACTCCTAGCTTTACGTTTTCTGCCTGGGCCACTCCTCAGGGAAGACTCTAGACTCCTGTAGCCACCTCTCTACTCAGCATTTCTGCCTGGTGTCTAAAGGGACATCTTCATCCTCAGCTTGTCCAAAGCTGGACTCCTGACCTCCCCCAAACTCCTGCCTCACCAGCAGCCTTCCCCATCTCAGCTGCCGCTCCATCCTGCCAGTTGCCCAGGCCAAAAGCTGGAACTCATTCCTGTGCCTCTCTTTCTCCCTCCCTTCCCCTCCCCTCACATCCCTCAGGGCATCCTGTTGGCTCAGTCTCCAAGATCATCCCAGAATCTTCTCACCTCTCGGCCCTCCCACTCCCATCACCAAGGTCCAAGCCCAGTTACCCCAGCAGCTTCTTCAGGTCTCAGTGTTCTCCCTGACTCCCTTCACCTGTGCTGTGGCCTTTTTTATCCCAGCTGTGGATGGCCCTGCCCAGCCTGAGGCAGTCTGCTCTAAGGCCTGCTCAAGTCCCTCCCTCCCACATGGAGTAAAAGCCCATGTTCTTCAATGGCATCCAGGCTGTTTGCAGCCCAGCACCTGCCACCTGTCAGACCTCACCCCCACCCCGCTATCCCCCTCGCCAGCTCTACTTCATCTGTGCTGGTCTCCCTCTATTCCCTAAGTGTGAAAGGCAAGTTCCCACTTCACGGCCTTTGTAGCTGTTGTTCCTGCTGCCTGGAACATTATGAGCCTGCGCTTACCAGGTTCTTTCAGATGCCACTGCCTCTGGATGGCCTTCCTGGGTCTCCCCATTGGGGGTTAAGTGCTGCTCCCTTTGCTTTTTCCGGGGCCCAGCCACCCTCTCTGTTAGCCCCATGGAGATGCTGCTGTTACTCAGTTGCTCTTCTGGCTCCCCTCTTGGTCTGTGAATGCCTCCAGGTGGCCTGGCCATCACTGTGTCCCCAGGGCCCAGCCCTGCCTGCCCTGGTGTGTGCCCAGAACTTAGGGAAGGAGTGCATGTCTGGAGTTGGTGAGCATGTAGGGGAATCTTCCAAGGCAGGACCCGGGGCCTGGCTCCATGTCCCGATCACCATCCCTCCTGGAGGCTCAGGCAGGCGCCTCCCTCTCTGGGGCTTGTCAGGAGCGAGGTGTTGGTGGCCATGGGGATGACTGCCCAGGGAGTGGGCCTAGGAGAGCACTTTCCTGCAGATGGCACAGACGCTGTACGTGCCTATGCTTGTGAATGGCAAGGCCCGCTCTGTGCCGGGGTCCTGTTTTTATCATCCCAGCTGCCCGCCTGAGCTGTATGTAGAATATTTGCCGGGGACTCTTGGGGCCCTGAGCCATGGCTGGCCCTGGGGGAGGAATGCAGAGGTGGCAGCATGAAACCTGGCTTGGAGACACCAAGTTGATCAAGGGGGACTAGCAGGGATCCTGGAGGGCATCGAGGCCCTGCACCTTGGCCACCACCTTCATACCCCATGCCCTGGAAGGGGACAGGGTTCCTGTCACAGTGGTAACCACCCACAGCCAGAGGCCTCCCGAGTGCCTGCAGGAAGAAGTGGAGCTCTTTATCTCAGCGAGTCGCCCCTACTCTCCACAGACACCGTGCCCCCATCATCGACACCTGGCACTCTGTTGCACTGCCGTGCCCTCACCATGCTGTTTCCATGGCCAGGGGTGCCCTTTCCCTTCCCTGCCTGGCAAAGTCCTGCTCCTCTTTCAAGCTGCAGCTCAGATGTCGCTTGTGCTTACAGGCTTCCGAAGCCTCCCCGGCCCTCCCTTCTGCTGGCTTTGTCTGCATCTGTGAAAGCCCTCAGTACGCTGTAGTGTGGCTATTTGTGTGGAACTCCCCATTGGACTATTAATTTCTACTTATTAATCTTATTAATATTAACATTATAATTAACGGTGATTTTAGTGTCTCTGTATTATACAAGACTGTGGAGTGCTCATGTGAGCTACGGTTTGTTGACAGCCAGCCTCCTGCCTGAGCCTCTATTAGGCACTTCAGGAGCTTGGCCTCCTGTTAGAACTTGCAGTGATTGTCCTGGAGAGATGGCATGATCTGCATTTGACAGAGGAACAAGCTGGGCCTCCATCTCTGTGCCAAGCATGGTGCCTGGCACAAAGGGGGCCTCAGCAAGTGCTTAGTGGATGAGTGGATGGACGAGTGGATGTCAGATGTCCTGCTGGGTCCCCTCCCCTTGTCTCCCTGTCCCTCCTTTTGTCACTGAGGTTGGTACACATGGAGCTGACTTCCCCTGCCAGAACCCCCAGCACCCTGAAAGCATCTTGAGCCACAGTTAAGGTGATAATGCCATGCTAATCACCTACATGAGTAAATTAGTCTTGTCAGGAGCCATTAAGGTGGGAACCCGGGATTCATTAGGATGGATTGGTCCCAGGCAGCGCCTGGCGCTGCTGCCAGTTGGCGCTGATTAATTTCTCTCCAAACTCCATCAATGCCCAGCTGTTTCGTCTGGACCCAGGGAGAGCAATTTTCAGGTGGGCTGACCCCGCATCAGCAGTCTCAGCAGACAGAGGAGCGGTGTGCCTGCAAGCAGGCCGGCAGCTCCCCGCAGGAGCAGCCCCTGTGGAGCAGAATGGGAGGCCAGGGAGGGTGGATGGTGTGCTGTGTGGGCAGCCGACGCTCAGGGGTGATGAGCATGGACGCTGGCAGGCACCGAGGCATAGGTGAGAGAGGAGTCTGGGAGGCATCGAGGACTTTTCTGGGACTCGTTTTAGTCCTGGTGCTCCAGAAAGGCCTGTCCCTTCTCCCTGGAACCTCCTCCCAATGTCCCTTTAAAGAGGAGAAGCATTCTTGGGAGAAGGTAGAGAACCACAGTGGGAGAATTATTTTTCTCTTAACCAGAAGGTTGCTTAAGATTGACACAGGCAAGAGGAGTCATGGTACCCCAGAGCTGTCCCTCTGTGAGGGCTGGTGGCAAAGCCACAGGAATTGTGGAGCTTAGAGGGATGGGGATGGGAGGAGTCCAGTGGCTCCCAGACATCAGCTGAGTGTGTGCCGTCTGCATAGTTGGGGCTTTTCTGCCTACTGTGTTCACAGAGGTGGTATAGCCTGATAGATATCAGCTCTACGAAAAAAAATATAGGGTGTGTTAGACAATAATAGGTGCCCAGAAGAAATAATCATCTTTGGTTGGAGTTAAGGTGGGAAGCAGACAGTGGGGGTGTAACAGCCTGTATTGTCCACCTTTGCCTTCACCCTAACCTGAAGTGTCCTCAGAGGGCCCAGAACGGACTTGTAGTTTGAGAGCCACTGTTTTCATCAAACACTCCCATTATGAAGATGGAGAAAGTGAGGCCCAGACTGCCTGGGTGTGAATCCCAGCTCTGCCTCATACTAGCAGTGTGCCTCACTTTCCTCTTCTGCAAAATGGGAACAACATTCAGTTTACCTCTTTGGGTTTACGTGGATATTAAGCAAGCAAATTGTAAAACCCTGAGAACTATGTCCGGCCCATAGCAAGTGCTCAGAAATCCAAGCTGTAATTTAAACTTGCTCGCTTGCTTTTAAGCTCCTATAAACATATTTTTAAAAGGAAACTTGAATGTGTCAGACAAACTTCCTGGTTGCCCGCTGGAGAAACCTCCTCTGGCTGTCCATTCTATTGGAAGGCTGCTGGAGGCTCTTGGAATTGACAACGAAAGGACCTAGACTGGAAATTGGCCAATCTGTCCAGCTGGTCACTGCTGTCACCCTGAATGAAATCTACCACTCATGGCACAGGCAGCAGTGTCCAGGTGGCCAAGTCAACTTGAGCATGTGTCTGTGCTCAGGCTGCAAAGGGGCAGGTGATAGTGAGGATCTGCCCCTCCCAGCTATGCCCAATGGGAGAGTCTCCAAAAAGGGGAGGGGTGGAACTGGATACAGCACCTGCATAGAGAGACAGATGTCCATTTTGTACCATCAGAGTGAAATCTCAGGGCTGAGATGCTGACTCTCTTTTCTTAACACATATTTAAATAAATACTTTTTTAATTTTATGTTTTTTTTTTTTAGAAACAGGGTGCCACTCTGTTGCCCAGGCTGGAGTGCGGTGGTGCAGTCATGGCTCACTGCAGCCTGGAACTTCTGGACTCAAGTGATCCTCCCACCTCAGCCTCTCAAGCAGCTGATTACATGCTCATGCAGCAACACCTGGCTAATTTTTAATTTTTGTGTGTATGAGATAGGAGTCTTGCTATGTTGCCCAGCCTAGTCTTGAACTCCTGGCTTTAAGCAATCCTCCTGCCTTGGCCTTCCAAAGCACTGGAATTATAGTCATGAGCCACTGCACCTGGCCCTTTATTTTATTTTTAAACTTTTTATTTTGAAATAATTTTAGACTTACAGAAAAGTTGAAAATTGTACAGAGTTCCCATATACCCTTCACCCAGCTCTCCATAATGTTCACATCTTGCATAATCATAATACAATTATGGAAACCAGAAAAATGACTTTGATGTAATACTATTAATGACAGTTTATGCAAATTTTATCAACTTTCCCACTAATGTTTTTCCTGCAGTTAAGATGATTTTTAAAACTCCTTTCTAAGCTGTAGAACTGTTTGGGCAAATGTAATCTTGCCCAGAAGTCTAGGATAGATAGATTAGATAGATAGATAGGTAGACAGACAGATGCACATATGTACTTATATTCATTCATTCAACAAATGTTTTGTTGAGTGTCTTCCATGCATCAGGCACTGTTCCAGGTACTGTGCTTGCGAGCAGAAGAGACAAAAATCCCTGTCCTCATGGAACTGATATTCTAGAGCAGGGAGCAGACAGAAAGCAGCACAGAAAAAAAATATACAGTATGTTCGACTGTAACAGGTGCTAAGGAAGAAGAATCGTCTTTGGTGGAAATTAAAGTCACGGGTAGCAGTGAGGGGTGAAAGAGCCTGTATTTTCCACCTGTGTGTTCACTTCTATACTAAATCAGAGGACCCATGATAAACCCCGGGGGCCTCCTGTTGGACTGTTTGTGACCACTTTGTTAGACAAACAGTTGCACAAATGGAGAAACTGAGGTGGAGAACGGGGCGCTTGCCCAGGGTCCCTGGTGAGTTACTGCTGGGGTCCAGATTGCATCTGCCCTGACTTCACACACCAGCCCTGACTTCACACACCAGCTACAGAGGGAATTCCAGGGGCTCTGCCCATGCCGTCACTGGTGCCCCAGGCAAGAAGGGGTGTCCTCTTGGGTTGGTGGGCTGTGAGCTCGGGAATTGAAGTTTGGGGAAGAGTCCCCAGCTGCCTCGCAGCTGCTGGGATCTGGGGCTAGAGTGCTTAAGGAGGGGAAGTGAGGGTAGCCTGGAGGCTTCCTGGGACTGTTGGCAAGTGGGCTGTGGTTTTGGAGGAAGGAGGTGATCTAGTATTTTTCCAAATGATTGGTGCTGGAACCGAGGGGCCCAGGGCCTTGGGCTCTCGGTGCCCTCACAGAAGGGAGGATTTTTCTCTCGCTTCTGGGAGTAGGGGGATGACTGATAGAACCCCCGGGAGGGCTTGGGTGCTTCTGTGTCCTTGCTTCCTCTCTGCCGTTATCCAGGGCAGCATAGGCCCTCCTGGTAATAGAACAGACTGTGCCCTCCTGGGGGTCCTTGGGGCTGCAGTCACTCCCAAGAGGTCCCTGTCTGGGCACATCTGGAGCCTGTGGCAGCCCCAGCTATAGACTGCCCCTCAACACACAGGTGTGGGTATGGGGCAGGGCTGGTGTTTTGGATGCGGCCATAATAACACTAATGATAATGATGATGTGCCACCTGTCGTGTGGGCATGCCATTAATGCCAGGCACTGAACACCTGTGCCAGGCTGTGCCAGGGGTGGAGTAGGGATATGCACATTAGAGATAACTGGGGAAATAGTGACTAGCTTTTATTACATACTTAATCTCTCTAGATCAGTCATTCATACACATTGCTTCATTGAATACTAACAGCAAAAAAGTGGGTTTTATAACCCTCATTTTGCAGTTGAGGAGCAGAGGCTCAGAGAGGTTAAGAAACTCACACAGGGTCACACAGCTTGTGTAGGGACAAAATTGAACCTGAACTTATTGCCCCCTGACCCCAAAGCCTGAGCACTTCACCACAAATCGGGGATTCTGTATGTAGGTCTTTGCTTTTAAGGAGCTCCAGTCTGGAGTGGAGAAGAGAACCAATGGTAAATGACCACCTCACCCCAGGCAAGTGGGAGGCATGAACCAAAGAGCCTTGCTAATGCCCTGAGGAGGAAGAAACTCATCCTGGGCGTAGGGACAGAGAAATCTTCATAGTAGCGGTGGCCTTGAGTGGTTGGGTTTTGATAGGCTGAAGCTGGAGGGGAGACATTTCACAAGAAGGCGATGGAACAGGCTGACCAGCTGTGGGGCAAGCACTTTGTGTTGTGTCTTGAAGTTGTTAAAAATGAAAATAACAATAGTAATTATTTAGCCCCTGTGTTTTACTAGTTAGGTTACCTGCATGATCTTGTTTAACCCTTACGGTGATGACAGGAAATCTGTTCTAGTACGATCACCTTGTTCCAGGCTCAGAGAGATCCAGCAAGCCTCCCAAGGTCCCGTAGCCAGTAAGCAGTAGAGTCAGGATTTGAATTCCACATGTTCAATCTCCAATGGCCACACTTACTGCCCTGCGATGCTGCCTCCCAGGATTGTGTAGGTTCTTTCCTCAGTCTGTTACCTAGGAAAGAGCCTCAGTGGCCAAGGGTCCACACAGGAGAGGTGCTGGGTGAAGGGGCAGCTGCTCCTAGGGAGGGGAGATTGGCCAGCCTGGCTTGATCTGGGAGACCAGGCCCTGGACTGGGGCCAGTGCCTGAGTCCTAAGCCTGGCTCTGCCCCTATGCAACCGTGTGAGCTTGGGCAAGTCAATTTCCCCGTTCAGCCCTTGCTTCCCTGTTTCTCAGAAGATGCATGTCCTTGCTGGATATACTATGCCGAGTAAGCAAGAGTGCTGAAAATGACTTTGGGGAAAATAGATGAAAATATGAGATTAGTCAGCTTGCTTGCTCCTGGGTCCACAGCCTTTTCCAGTGACCAGCAGTGACGGGGTGTGGGGGTCTCACCCAGCTGTGCTGTGGCCAGGCAGCAGGCACCCCCTTTGCAGGGGCTGGGGGCTGACAGATGAGCCTGGTTCAGCTGTGCCATTGGGACGAAGATGTGCTGAGCTTGCAGCCAACCGGGAACACTTGGACTCCCTAGGAACTGGCAAAGGTGTAATTTACAAGAGCTGAACACCCTCCAGCTGGCTGAGGAGACAGGGGCAGGCAGAGCCGACTTTGAACTTGTCATCACTCCCCTCGTCCTGACTGTTCTTTACACCTCTCGGGAGACCTGTGAGCCTGACTGTCCAACAACAACTTTTCCTGGAATAGGAGATCAAGTTGTTCTGTTGGCCTTTGACTAAGAAAGGGCCTGGATGACCATGAAAGTTGTTCCTTGGTGCAAGGATCTCCTTGAAGGTCCCCTCACCCAAGTGCCTTCCCTTCCTCCTCTCCACATCTGAGCACAGTGCATGGAGTGGGAGGCACAAGGCCTGGGTTTCAATCCCAGCTCTGCCACTTATTAGCTGTGTGACCACAGGCAAGTCCTTTAACCTCTCTGAACCTCGTTTCCCTCCTCTGGAAATGGAGATGATCATACTTGCCTGCATAACCTCACAGGGAGCTAATGAAAGAGCTTTAGAAATGAAATAGCTGTACAAATGGTGGGCATTGTTTTTATTGAGCAATTCATCTTTAAATGCCTCCTCTTCCAAGGAGCACTCCTTTGCATCTTTAGCAAGTAGGGACTGTATCACCAGCTACTTCACCTCTCTCTGTCCCAGTTTACTCAGTTCAAAATTGAGGATAATGATCACACTATATTTACTAATAGAGTTGCAGTGAGAATTAAGTAAGTTAATTAAAGTAAGGCTTTGTGTGTGTGGTGTGTGTGTGTGGTGTGTGTGTGTGTGTGTGAGAGAGAGAGAGAGAGAAAGACAGAGAGAGAGAGAGATAGGGTCTAGCTCTGTCACCCAGGCTGGAGTGCAGTGGCAAGATCACAGCTCATTGCAACCTCAACCTCCTGGGCTCAAGTGATCCTCCCACTTCAGCCTCCCAAGTAGCTAGAACCACAGGTGTGTGCCACCACACCTGACTAATTGTTTTTTAAATTTTTTTGTAGAGGTGGGGGTCTCCCTGTGTTGCTGAGCCTGGTCTCGAATCCTGAGTTCAAGCAGTCCTCCCACTTTGGCCTCCCAAAGTGGGGGCGTGAGCCACTGTGCCTGGCTAAGTCAGGCATTTTAAACTGTGCTTGGCAAACAGTAAGCACTAGTAGAAGTTAACTATTATTATTTGTGGTGGTGCTGTTGTTGGCCAGTACTTTTCCCAACTAGGTGAGAAGCAGCCTGGGGACAGGAACGATATTCTATGTGGCCAAAGCCCACTGTGCTGCCACGTAAATATGTGGTGTGATTTGATGCGTTACTCTTCCAAGGGACCTTTTCACTCTCCAGGTGGAAGAGGCCTAGAGGCTCCTGGCCCACCTCCCAGCCTGACCAGGAATCCCCTTGATGCAGCTGCCTGCCAACAGGTGGTGCAAGTGCTGGTGGGCCCTGGCAGCAGTGGGCAACTCTACGTCTCACCAGGCAGTGAGCCACACCTGCTACTAGCAGGCTGGCTGCCTCCTGCTGTTACTGCCCCTGGCCAGCCCCAGAGTTCCCTGGAGGCAGCCTGTTCCTCTTCATACGGCGGCTGTCCAGGGTCTGCAGGGCTTTCCCAAGTCTGCTCTTGTTTATTCTAGAGGTGGCCAGCTCTTATGGCTGGTCCTTATCCTCAGGACAGACTTGGCCCAACTTCTCCCTCCTGGTCATCTTCCTGTGTTCCAGAAACTATGCTAGGGATGTTTTGCGTGCCTCATTTAATCCTCACGATGCCCTATGAAGGAGGTAGTTATGGAGCCCATTTTACAGATGAGGAAACTGAGGCTTAGAGAGGTTGCTGCCCACCCAAGGGCTCATAGGCATTAAGCTCCTGAGCTGGATTCAAGCCCACAGGTCTCTCTCTCTCTGTAACCAATGCTCTACTCTTCTTGGCACAGATCAGAGTGGATGAAGAGGAGAAACTTCCAGCCCCGGGGCTGGCACAGGGTCCCCACCCACCATCTTCCTCACTTTCCTTCATAACATGGTGGACAGGGCACAAGATCCTCCAACCTTGGTCCCCTCTGGCCCTGTGCCCTTGGGTAAGGGAGAGGGTATGCCCTGGTGTCGCAGCACTGCCTGTGGGCCCTCCTCCGTTCCTGGGCTCTCTTGGCAGCAGCACTGTGTGCGGCCAGAACCGGCGCACTTGCTAGGATTGATTTGGCCTTTGAAAGGATAATTCAAGATGAATATGCTGGCGTCCGACTGGAGTGAGATGGAGAGATTATTGAGTGTTGAACCTGCTTTGCCGCATCAGCTGCTTTATGAGCTCTCTAGAGAAACCCTATGTTGTAGATAACTCAGGCCTGACGGGCAGGGAGCAGCGTTTGTCTCCCACACTCCAGAGTGAGCAGGCGACAGGGCCCAGGCGCCCTGCTCGCCCCATCCATGAGCCAAGAATCAGCTTCCAGCCTCCTCGCGGTGCCGACTGTTGTCCCTCCCACCCTGCTCATCCCAGCCCCGTCTCTTCCCCTGTCCTGCTCCTGAATGTGGAGCGGGGACTGTGGTGCCCAGCTGGTGGGTTCCTGCTGTGGTCCCTGGCTCCAGCCTGCCTTGGACAGTCCAGAAAGAACAGAAGTGAGTGGGCAGAGCCTGTGGACACATCTCTTTGGTTTCTGACACCTGTCTCCCCGACGGGTAGCCCAGCCTGGTCACTAGGGACACCACCTCTGCATATTCCCTGGGATATCAGAAAGGATCTGTAGTGCAGGGACTTAGTACACTATTGGGAAACTTAGTACACACAGAGGCATGAGGACAGGGGAGCAAAGCCCCTCATGGGGACTTGGAAGTTCAACTTAGCTCAACTCTGGCCATCCTGGGTGTTTGTCCTAATCAGCCTGCTCCCTCCACCCCTGCAGCCACACAGTATTCTAGGGGACCATCAGCAGACAGGGAAGAGTCCAAACCACGAACTCTTTGAAGGCCGGGCCCATGGCTTTGAGCCTTGTTAGGTGGGATGGCCTGTAGTGTGCACCACACTGACAGTGGGCATGATGGCCTTTCTCCCTCAGAGTCCCCTGCGGACATGGCAGGGGGTGTGGCACACAAAAGGGGCCAGTTCTATGAGTGATGCCTTAAGTACCTGTCAGCCCATAAGACATCCATCCTGGGCCATGACAGCCTTAGGCTGGGGAAGCCTTTTCTCCGGAAGAGGCGTCTGGAGAGGGAATGACAGGAGACACACAGGGACAGCAGGGGCCTCCCCACAGCGGGAGTCTGGACAACAGCACCAGGGTGATCCTGAGCAGATATCGCCCTGGGGGTGGTGCACCAGCCTTCTGTCATCTTTACACAGTCTGCGTCTTCTCCAGGCTTGTTCATCTCCATGCCCGGTCCGTCACCTCACAGGACAGCGCGGCCACAGCGACCTGGCCTGACAGCAGCTTGCAAGCCCTGGGCCGTGTTCCCACACATTCGGTCCTCATCGCAACCCCAAAGGCCACCCTCAACCCCACTTTATAATGAGGAAAAGCTAGTGACTTGTGCAAAGTCAGAGCATTCATTACACATCAGCACCAAGGTTCCAACCCAATAGTCCAGCCCCTGGGCTGTGGGCTCGTGTCGGCAGTGCCCGGCTTCCTGGATAAGCTGCCTCAGCTCTTCCAGTCTCAGTTTCCCCAGCTTATAAACTGAGGATAACAGGCCTCTCCCATTCCATTTTTTTCCTTCCACTGGCAGTTCTCAGACTCCCAGGAGCCTCAGAACCCTCAGGAGGGATTGTGACAGCACAGGTTGCCAGCCATGCCCCTGGAGTTTCTGATACAGTAGGTTCAGGGTGGGGCCTGAGAATCTGCATTTCCAAGAAATTCTTAGGTAATGTTGCTGCGGCTGCTGGTCTGGGAAGCCCACTTAGGACCGCTGCCCTGGCCGTGCAGCTTCTCAGCCTCTGAAATTGGCTCCATGAGTCTGGTGTGAGTCCTCCTTCATCACCCGCCTGGTCAGCTCCTGGCAGCGCCTGCCCTTTGGGCAGCATGCTGGGCTTGGGGACCTACCTAGTCATTTTGAGGCTCCCCTGCCCGAGACATCGCCTGTGTCTCTGAAGCTCAGCTGGGGCTCATCGTCGGGTGGCAGATGTGTGAATTAAGAGGAGGCTCATGGGGGAAGACAGGCCCGGGAGGCGAGATGCTGAGATGCCCAGAGCAGTGCGCCCCCCCGCCCTGCCTTGTATGTTTACACAGACTGGCCGTGCAGCAGCGGACATAATTACTCCTGACGGCCTTCATTAAAGACTCTGGAGCAATTTGCAGTCAATTACGGAGAAAGGAACTGTCTCCCTCTTCAGGCGCCCCACCACCACCTGCTTAAGAGGGAGCCCTGCTGGATCTGTGGGTCCGGTGGAAGTGGGGCTTCAGGGAGGAGGAGAAGGAGGAAGAGTGGGGCTTCTGAAGCCAGTGAACCCGCTGTCCTCAAGAGTGAATGGCCAAGCCACTGGTCACCAGAGCTTGGTGGAACACTCACAGTGTGGCGTGAGAGGCCATGTGCCAAGGAGCAAAGTGCTCTGTGCCCTGGCTCTACCCTGATGCATGCAGAGACCTGGGGTGATTCTGTCACCTCTCAGAGCCTCAGCTCTCTTATCTGTCAGATGGGGCTAGTCAAGCATTCTCTGCAGATCTGTTTTGATTGTTTAGTGAAATAATAAACATGGCCAGCACAGGGCCTGGCCCCCACCAGATGCTCAGTGATTGGGATGGCAACTCTTGTTGTACCTGGGAAGCCTCACCTGCCCCTGCCTGCACAGGTGCTTTTCAGAAGCAAAGGCTATTCATATGTCAACAGTCCTAGGTCTGCCTCAGTCCCCACTCAATCTTCAGACACAGGCAACCGGAAGACACATGTGGGAATGCTTCTTTGGGCTAGGCCTCCACCCTCAGAGAGCCCGGGTCCAAGAGTGAACAACCTCTTCATTGGCCTAAAGGCCAACTCAGGAAAATTAAAATGCTTACCGGCTGCATTCTCCCCATCGAAAATGAAAATCGCCTCCTTGAATGCCATGGGGAGGAGGGTGTATATTTTCACAACCTAGATTACCTACTTGATTGACTAGAAATGTGTCAATGAGAAAACTGGTACTGCTTCTTAGCTCCCAAAATATAAATATCTGAGTCTATTTGAGAAGTGGCAGTAAAGAGGCCGCGTTCTGAAATTAGATTGGGACCATATTGAGAAAGAAGGCAGGCTGCCTGGGAGCCCAAGGGTGCCTGTCCCTGCTCCAGCCTGGTGCCCTCATTTGGTGAGATGGCACATGACATGTGACATATGCCCAACACAGAGCCTGGCACACCATCAAGGCCAGTAAATCCCAGCCTGCCCGCACCCGGCTGCCAAAAAGTGTTTCCTTTCTTGAAATCCAATTATTTTCTGCCCAGTCCTCTGCCCATTAAAAGAGTAATGAACAATGGGTTGAGAGCCATCCTCCATCCCCTGCCATTCTTCCCGCTCCGGGAGGCACCTTTCTCAGGAGCCCCTCTCTGGGTCCCCAGAGCGCTGGGAGAGGGAGTGCACAGCAGGGATCCGCGAAGGGAGGGTAAGGGAAGTTAGCATTCCCTTACCTGCCAGCTCTCCTGCCAGGGTTTTCTTGTCTGTGAATTAGGACAGTGACACTCTTGTTACCAAGCCTCAGTGGGTGTGAAGTTCCCCGGGTGTCTGAGAGCCAGAACCCAGAGATCAAAGACATCTTCATGGTAGAACTTCACCTGTTTTGCCTGACATTTGTTGGCCGAGTTTCTCATTCTCTGTCTCTACATCTGGGCAGTGTCCTGCCATCCACAGGCTAGAACCTAGGCCTGCTGGGGTTCCCTACACTGGCCACTTCTTTGTAAGGAAGTTGTAGATGTTTTCTACCCAATACCCTATCTTTGGAGTCCCCGTTAGAATATTTTCACTAAATCAACACCTATAGTACTTGCTCTCCATCCATAACTACTATAAGCCCTTTTAATCCTTATGACAACCTGTGAGGAAAGTACAATTATCATTCCCATTTTATAGATGGGAAAACGGAGGCAAACAGAGTTGAAGTGACTTGCCCAAGATCGTGCAGCTAGTGAATGGGAGTGGGACTGGGATTTGAACTTGGGGTGTCTGGGCACCAGCACCCATCCTCTTAACCAAGGTGTTCTGCTACCTGCTAATAACAATAATGACAGAGTAATAGCAGCGCCTGGTTATTGAGCACCTATAAGATGCCAGGTGCTGATATACATTATTGCATCAGATCTTTATGATAACTCATCATGTAGATACTTACGTCCGCCTCTGTGTGGCAGATGAGGAAACTGAGGCTCAGAACGAACAATGAATTTGCCCATGATCATAGAACTAGTTAACAGTGGAGCCAAGACTGAAATCCAAGGCAGCCTGTCTGTGTCTCTGCCTGCAGGGATGGAGAAGATGGTCCAGCAGTCGTTCCCCTACTGGTCTCGCTGCACTTCCTAGTTGCTCTGGCTCTAGGGAAGAGGGGTCCTCTGAGGCCCACCAGGTGTCAGTGATGAGGACTTGTCTCATCTGGAAGCAATTTCGCTGAGCCCCACTATGCTGGAGCCTGGGTGGATGACTTGCTGTCACAGCTCCCTGTGATGCCAGTGTCAGGGTGGTGGGGATGGGGCTGGGGAGAGTGGGAGCGAGTGGGTAGAGCAGGATAGCAGGCCTTCTGCGGATGACTGATTGTTGGCCCAGCTCATGTGTTCTCATGTGCCTCTTACTGGTGGCAACTAGATCTCTTTACCAATGAAATCAAACACTAATGACAGGAAAGTAAGTTCTGTGAAGTCTCCTTATACTCTGACACTCCTAAGTTTAAATCCAGTCCCCGTTTCTCCTGTCCTTCTGACTGTGTCCCATAGAGTTCATGAGAGCTGTCACTTATGGAGGGCCAATTAAGTGCCAGGACTATATATGCATGATCTCATTCAGTCCTCACAGCAACCTAGGATGAAGACACAGTGATTCTATCTCCCCTTATTTTGGTGTGAGGTACTTCAGGCATGCAGAAAAGTTTGGAGCTAATACAGTAGCCATTAGCCACGTGTGGCTCTTTACGTGCAAATTAATTACAGTTAAATAACGTAGAGTTCACTTTCTCACTCACACTGGCCACACTGCAGGTGTTGGGCAGCCACATGTGTTGAGTGGTTACTGTATTGGACATTGTGATAGAAAATGTTTCCATAATGGCAGTGAAGCCTGTTGCACAGCACTGGTATAGAGTTGTATTTTATAAAAGAGAAACAGACTCAGCTGCCTGCCCAGAGTGACTCAGCTGGAGGCAGGCAGCCCCTGAAGGAGCTCCTGTGGTCTTGACCAGTGTTCTCAATACCTAGCTGTCATCCCCTGTCCCTAGGACAAAGAGCATTCTCTAGCCACAAGGCACTTGAGGTACAAAGAGGCAGTGTGACCTCCCCAAGGTCGAGAGGCTGGAGTTGCCTGGGTAATAGAAACAGAGGGCCCTGAGCCATCGAGTGCCACTGAGTGGTCTGGATCTCTGGCTGGGCCAGCTCAGGGCGGGGGTTGGCCCGTGGCTGATAGGCCCACCCCTCAACTGGAGCAGCCCTGCTGGCCGTGAATTTTTACCGCTGTTTACCTGACGCTGTTCAGTCCGGGAATGAAATAACTCTCCCCACAGCCATTATGAATTCTTTGCTTCCCTGGGAAAAAAAACAACCCCCGTGATTGGAACATTGTCTGCAGTCCTGTCAGGTAGCTGCGCTGAGTGACAGGTGAGAGAAAGCAAACGGCCGAAAGCCATTACCCTCTTACTTCAGTGGAGTTGGAAAAATAGTCATAAATTAGTGCCGGGTACTGAACAAGGGGAGAGGAAGAAAACACCAGAAAGAAAAAAACATCCTCCCTAGAAAGTCATATTTTTTCTCCGGAGGGTGGGAGGAATAGGGTGTTTGAAAGGTGATGTCTCCGAAGAGCCTGTGCGTCACCCCGGCCTGTGCTGGGCGGCTCTTGCTGCTGCTCCCCAGGGACGGCGTCAACGCAGACAGGACATTCCGGAAAAGCAAGAGGGACTTTACTTCCTCTCACCCACTCCAGGGCCACCCCTTGCAGGGAAAGTGCCGTGTGTGTGTAGGTGTGTGTCTGAGAAAGGGAGAGATTGTGGGTGCATGTGCCCATCTGTGTGTGTGCATGTGCACACATGTGTATGAGCATGTGAAGTGTGTCCCTGTTCACATGTGTATACACTCATGTTAGTGTGTCTCTGCCCATGTATGTGAGCGTGTATACCTGCCCATGTGAGTCCCTGCCCATGTGTATGAGCATACCTGTGTGTATGTCCCAGCTCATGAGTGTGTGTGCACGTGTGTCCCTGCCCGTGTGTGATAGTAAGAATGTGTGTACCTGCCTGTGTGTGTGAGCCCCTGCCCGTGTGTCTGAGTGTGCCTGCATGTGCATGTGAGAGTGTGTGAGTGTGCCCCACCTCATGGATATGCGTGCGTCCCTGCTGGTGTGTGAGTGAAAGTGTGTATGCCTACCCAAGTGTGTTTGTCCCTGCACGTGTGTGTATGTGTGCATGTGTGAATGTGGGCTCATGTGTATATGAGTGTGTGTGTCCCTTCTCACAGTATGTGTGCAAGTGTATCCTTGCCTATGTGTGTGCATATGTGAGTGTGTCCTTGCCTACATTTGTGTGTGTGTGTAGGTACTGATGTGTCTGTGGGGTGGTGTCCCGCTTACAAACACACCTCTGCCTTCTTACGTGGTATCTGTTTAAGAGTGTGTGACTTCACCTTTATTTCATACTTTGCTTCTTCTGTATATTTGTAGCAACCCACATGGAACGTCTCCGCCCATTGACAAGGCAGCATGAGGTGTGTGTATGTGTGTGTGCGTGTGTGTGCACACACGTAGATCCATGGGGTTGCAGACTGCCTTGGAGGCTGCTGTTCATTACCAGGCTGGAATCTAAGGAGAGCAAAAGACAGCTCGTGAGCCCCGGAGGGATGGGTGTGCTCTACTCAGGGTTGTCCTTACTTAAAGGACATTGCCTCTTTTCTTTGTGGAGCCAAAGGTGTTTCTCCGCAGAGGATGCTAACAGGAGCTGCGAGGAGGGGCTGGGCACAAGGCAGAAGGGCTCGGTGCTTTGGAGACCCCAGAGGGAAGAGCGAAGGACCACCCAGACCTGGGCTGCTGGGTCCTAAGACCTGAACCTCAGTTCAGCGTATTAACTATACAGACATAAACGTGTGAACTTGAACGAGAACATGTTGTAGGTGATAATGTATGCCAGTGGTTCTCAGGCTTCCGCATGCATGAGAATCCTCTGGAAGACTTGCTGAAACAGATGGCTGGGTCCTGTCCCCAGAGTTTCTGGTTGAGCAGGCCTGAGGTGACGCCTGAGAACTGATATTTCTAAGAAGCTTCCAGGCAATGGTGATGCTGCTGGTCTGGGAAACCCACTTTGAGAACTACTGATGAACACCTCTGACAAATCCTTTAACGCAGCCCCAGCACCACCAGCCAGTGAGATTGGGTGGGAGGCAGTGTGCCATAATGTTTAGGAGCAGAGATGAAGAGCACAGGAGCTGACTGGGGGGTTCAAATCTGACTCTGCCACCACCACCTGTGTGCCTTTAGACAAGGTTTTGAACCTCTCCGTGCCGGGGCTTCCTCTCCCATGAAGGGTTGAGGATGATCCTATCTACTGTACAGGCCTGGTGTGCAGAAACTTAGTGTACGTAAAAAGCTTAGACTAGTGCCTGGCACCTACACAGCATGATGTGTATTTGCTCATATTATTATCCCCACTGCACAGAGGAGCAAACCGAGGTCACACTTCAAGTTAAGGCAAAGCTAGAAATGAGAACCCCGGTCCCATGATTCCCAGCCAGTGCCTCTGCTCCCTGCTTCTCCCACCCTGGCCTCCTCAATTCTGCTTTATGGGAACCCCTTGGTTCCAGTCGTCCCTCTGGCGTACCCCAGCAGATGCTTCCTGGCCTCCCTTTGTGGGGAAAAGTGGGCAGGCACTTAACTTCTTCCCTCTTAGAGAGGAATTGCGGGCGAAACAAACCCTGATGGAAGCTCTGAGCTCTGCCCCAGCCCACACGCTCCTTGCTGTCCACCTGTGACCTGGCCCCCTGTCCTCCTGTCCCCAGCTCCTCTAGCTCTGCCAGTAAAGCTCCTGGCTCTGCCAAGCCCTGCAGCTGCCAAACTTGAGACTTGATGGCAGGAAAGAGAGTATGAAAAGACAAGGTCCCGCTGTGGAGACCCTTAAGCCAAATCCTTAACACTTGGACTTAAGCCTGGGTAATGGTGAGCCATGGCAGGTGCTTGGACATGATAAATGCAGGGTCTTTGAAGCATTGCTCTCTTGGTGTCACTCCTCAGCTCAGAAACCTTCAGTGGCTCATACTGCCCACACATCCATCCCAGGCTCCTTGGCTTACCAGGCCAGGCCATCTGTACTAGCTTCCATGATGCCTGATCCTCCCAGCCCGTATGGATGCTTGGTCCTCTGAAAAGATCTGCTCTCATCTTCCACACTTTCTAAGGGCCATCCTGTTGTACAGCCCCAGACAGCATGGCCAGGCTGCACTTGCCCTGCACTGTTCAGCTCTGGCTTCTGCCACCTTTTCCCCGCTAGGTGCCCTTCCACAAAGTCCTCCCTGATCTGTCACTGGAAGTGGTGTCTGGCACCTCAGCTCCTACACCCTCCCTTGGTTTATGGTGATTTGTGGCCCTCTTAACTCGAATACTGGTTCCTAGTAAACACACTCCCCTGCATAGTCCCTGTACCCTTCTGCCAGGGCCCGGTAGGAGGCAGAGCAGGGCTGAGGCAGGTACCTTACTCCACATACACCTCTGTTCCTCACCTGCTCCAGGACACCCTCCTCCCTCCCAGCCTGCAGCATGTGACTGCCCTCACGCTGGCTCTCCGGAGCTGTCTTTCTGCCAGGCTGCTTCTCTGTGGGCCTGAGGGAGACTTAGTAGCTCCCTTCCCCTCCAAGAGCCCCAAAGCAGGCTCATGTCTCTTGCGTCCTAACACACAACCCTCCTGGACCCTATATCTCCCTCTACCATTTTCGTTCCTTGTTCAGCCAAGCTCCTTTAAAGAAAAGCAATCCTTATTCTATAGTGTTATTGAAGTGTAATTGACATATGATAGACTGCACCACTTAAAGCATATAATGGATAAGTTTCAACGTAGGCACACGCCCTTGAAACCATCACCACCATCAAGATAGTGAACATATCCATCACCCCCAAGTTTCCTCATGCCCCTTCGTGTCCTTCCTTTCCACTCCTCCTCCTTCCCTAGGCAACCTTGGAGCTGCTCCCTGTCACTACATGTTAGTTTGCATTCTCCAGAACTTTACGTACATGGAATAATACTGTATGTACTCTTTTTATCCATCTTCTTTCACTTAGCATAATTATTTTGGAGTCCTTTTGAGTTATATGCCATTGTAAAAGCTGTATCACAATTTCTCTTTTCACCCATTGATAGACATTTGGGTTATTTCTAGTTTTTGGCTATTCCAAATAAAGCTTTCGTGAACATTTGTGTCCTTTTTTTATTTTTGTTTTTTGGGACAGGATCTTGCTCTGTTGCCCAGGCTGGAGTGCAGTGACACAATCTCAGCTTGCTACAACCTCCGCCTCCCGGGTTCAAGAGATTCTCCTGCCTCAGCCTCCTGAGTAGCTATACTCAGCTGCTGAGTATAGGCGTGTGCTGCACACCTGGCTAATTTTTGTATTTTTAGCAGAGATGGGGTTTCCCCATGTTGGCGAGGCTGGTCTCGAACTCTTGACCTCAGGTGATCCGCCCACCTCAGCCTCCCAAAGTGCAGTAATTACAGGCATGAGCCACTGTGCCTGGCCCATTTGTGTACTTCGTGTGGACACATGTTTTTATTTCTCTTGGGAAAATATTTAGGAATGGGATTACTGAATCATATGTATAGGTTTAATTTTTTCATTTCCTTTAAAAAAAAAAAAAAAATTGTGCTATGTTGCCCAGGCTGGTCTCCAAGCTCCTGGGCTCACGTGATCCTTCCATCTCAGCCTCCTGAGTAGCAGGAATTACAGGCTGACACAGCTGCACCTGGCATAGGTTTAGCTTTTTAAGTAACTGCTACACTGTTTTTCAAAGTGGTTGTACCCTTTCACCTTCCCACTGGCAGTGGGCGGGGGTCCCAGCTGCTCCTCTCACCAGCATGTGGCATGACAGGCTTTTCCTTTTTATTGTGGTAAAATATACATAACATAAAATTTACCATTTTAACCATTTCTATGTGTGTACAGTTCAGTGGCGTGGCGTTAATTACATTCACAGTGTGGTGCAACCATCACCACTGTCTGTTTCCAGAACCTTCTTACTCTTTCCAAACAGAAACTCTGTACCCATTAGATAATAGCTTCTCATTCTCCCTTCCTCCTACCCTCTGGCAATGTCTACTATGGGAGGTATTTGATTTTTAATTTTACCTTTTTGGTTTTTTTTTTTTTTTTGGTCTTGCTCTGTCGCCCAGGCTGGAGTGCAGAGGCACCATCACGGCCCACTGCAGCCTCAGCATCCTAGGCTCTAGCAGTCCTCCTGTCTCAGCCTCCTGAGTAGCTGGGACTACAGGCATGTGCCACTACATCCGGCTAATTTTTCATGTTTTGTAGAGATGGGGTCTTGCTATGTTGTCCAGGCTGGTCTCAAACTCCTGGGCTCAAGTGATCCTCCTGCCTTGGCCTATCAAAGTGCTGGGATTCCAGGCATGAGCCACTGTGCCTGGCCCTTATTTTTTATTTTAGCCATTCTAATACTTATGTGATAGTATCTCATTGTCGTTTTATTTGCATTTTCCTAACGATTAATAATGTTGAGCATCTTTTCATAAACAAATTTTTCGCCATCCATATATCTACTTTGGTGAAGTGGCTATTCAAATCTTTGACCATGTTTAGCAAATGAGTTATTCACTTTCTGATAATTGAGTTTTGAGCGTTCCTTATATACAGATAAAGGACTCATATATCTGAGTCCTTTAGCAGATACATGATTTGCAAATATCTTCCCCCAGTCTGTGGCTTGTCTTTTCATTTCTTGGCAGTGTCTTTTGAAGAGCAGCAGTTTAATTTTGTGGGTCTTGCAGCCAAGCTCATGCCCTCGCCCACTCTTGACCTCAGTCCCTGGCTTACTGCACTGCCATCTGCACGCAGCCTGGCTCCTGCTCCCACCACACCACTGATGTGGTACCCACTAAGGCCAGCCAGTGGCTCTCACTCTGCCCAGTTCAGCAAATGTGTTGCAGATGGTATATGCCCAGGATCTTTCCCTATATTTGACCCTGCAGGTCACTCACAACCTGGAACTATGCTCCTCAGAGACCCCTGTTTCTCTCCCACCATTGTGATTGTGCCGTCTCTGTCTCCTTCTTCCATTCAGCAGTGATGCTTCCCAGGCCTGTGCCCTCTGCCCCCTTTATGTGCTCTCTGTGGTGGGATTTCCCTCATATTTGCTTTATGACCACCCCCAAGTGAGTGATACCAAGATTGCAGTCTCCAGCCCAGCCACCTTCCTGGACTCCAGTTGTGTGGACCCAGCTGAGCCCTGGAAGCTGCACCAGGAGGGCCAGAGGCACACCCATTGACGTGTCCCCGTGAGAACTTTTTCCTGAACTCTCCTCTCTAACCATCCCACGCCGTGTTGTTTCCAAGCCCAGGGCCTTGTTCCTGCCACTCCTGCAGCCCTGGTATGCCTGCCCTAGCTTTCCTTTCCTCTTTCTTTTCCTTCATGCATCTCAAGCCATCTCTCTTCCTGGAAGCTTTGCTGGGATTCCATCCTTGGAGTCTTTCCTCGGTACTCACGGCCTGTAATACAGCCTAGCACGTAGCATCCTACATAGAAACGACCTGTTTATGTACTTATTTCCTCCGATAGGTGGTAATTGAGAGTTGATATGACTTCTCATTTGTATTTTTGTCCCCCACATCTACAGGTGTGCCTGGAATGGATCTGGCGCTCGACAGATGATGGGTGATTCAATTTCAGGGCTGGATCTGGGCCAGTCCTGAGCTTGTTTGTCCTCAGATCCGTTCTTGGCCACCTCCAGCCCTGCTCCGAGTGGCAGGGAGCTCACCCCGTGGGCTGCCTTCCCCAGGCTCCCAAGTCAGCTGGTTTCCGCCTGGATTTACCCAACAGGAGGCCCTGGCAGGAGACTGGATGGTGGGAGGAAGGGAGGAGCCAGGGTGTTTCTTTCCTTCTCTCCTTGGGTGGTAGCTCCAAAGTTTGTGTCTCTTGGCTCCTGGTAACACCACCTCCTCCCTCGTCCCTCCCGCGGAGGGCTGGCGGTGTGGCTTTCTGCTGGGCCTCTGTCTGGGTCACCACACCACCCTGTTTGGCCTCTTGGCTCCTCTATCACCCGTGTGACCAATTCCCCACATTAAATCCCCTCTCTTCGCAGAACTCACAGTGTCTCCCTCTTTCCGGTTGGACCCTCACTCAGCCCAGCTGTCAGGGACTGTTCCCTCTGCTTGTACAGTGCTGGCCCAGGAATCACTTGTCCAGGAAATGCTTGGGTGAATGGCAGGCACATGGGCCAGGCCCTGACTTGCTCTGCCCTCGCCCTTTGGCCTTGAAGGTCCTGCCAGATACTCCGCAGCGAAGCAAGGCCTGAGCCCTTGTGCTGGGGTCTCAAGGGAGAGGTCTGGAGGTGGCGGCGAGTGGTGGGAGGGCGGGCTGGCAGTGCCAAGCACTCCTGAGCTCTGTGCATGGCCCTTTATCTATTAAGCCTGCTGAGTGGTAGACGCCAGTGTGGTCCCAGGTGGTGGGATAATAGCATCTTTAATTGTGTTCGGAATGAGATTAACTTCTTATCTGACAGTTTGACATCTTTATTGTTATTAATACCCAAATAATGCATTGTTATTTTTATAAACTCCATGGTGGCAAACATTTTCCCTTTATTTGGATTAAAAATAGGTGTATCTGTTACTTCCCCTCATTACCCTGGGCTGGAACTCAGGGTCTCTGGCTGGGGAGCAGGGACTGGGGTGAAGGGAAGCCACATCCGCCAAGTCCCCTCCCAAGTGGCGGAGGAGCCAGGCCCCAGATCTGGTCACTTGGCAATAGCACAGCCAAGGTCCAGGCAAAGCCTCCTGGCCTCCATTCCCACCTGGGAAGACAGGATGCTCCCGAAGCTTCCCGACTGGAGAGGTAGTGTTCTGGAATACAGAGCCTGGAGACTTTGTCCTGGACTTACTCAGGGGCTCTAAATGGAAGTACAGGTTCTGCATAGCATCAAATGGATGTAGAAGGAAGACATAAGAAATCAATATAAATGCTGTGGAGGAACGCCAAGGGCCTCTGTGCACCTGCGTGTTCATTCATAAGTATTTGCTGCTCCCCTGCTGTGTGCGGGATATGATGTTAAGTGCTGGTATACGATGGTGCTGGTATCCAGAGTGCCCCTTTTGGGGGTGAGGTTGAGGGGAAGGGCAGGATAATACCAAAGTTAGGATCACAGCTCTCGAGTCAGGCTGCCTGGGCCCGAATCCTGGTACCCAGAGGTCCCAGGGCAAGTTCCTCACCCTCTCTGAGCCTCAATTTTTCTCGTCTGTAAAATGGAGATGAAAAAGTGCTTACTTCCAACATTCTCGGGATCATCAAATATATGTGAAAGCATTTGCTACACTGCCTGGGGCACAGAAGAACCCAACAATATTATGGATAATGATTGTAGCTGCAGCTCTGGACATAAGGCCGGGCCCTTGCAGTATAGTTACTGGAGGGTCAGGTGAGCAGTGGGCAGGAGTGCCCACAGCCGGCCCCTGCCAGCATCAAGCTCCCTCCCCAGTGACCTGTTGCCCACTCCCAGGCCCCCTGGCTCCTCCACTTACCCAGTCATTAGCCCAGCTGACAAGGTCGATAATGCCTCTGCCTTAGAGAGCTGGCACCGATGTCTTTATCAAAGCCAATATTAATTTTCACTAATTAGGAGCTGCCGCTAATGAGCGTCACAGCTAATTTAGCTCATCTGTAACCCAGGAATGGCACTGCTCTCATGCCAGGCTCCAGAGTCCAGGATGTTGGTGCCCGCTGCCTCCCCACCTCCTCTCCACAGTGCCAGAGGCACCAGCTGCCAGTACAGCCTGTTCCTACATGCCACCGGGGCCAGCTTGTTCTGCAGAGGGTCCAGTGGCCTTCACCTCCAGGGAACCCCCACGATGGGGCCAAAGGGCATATCCCTAAGGAAGGGGTCAGAATATGTGCCAATCAGCTCCAGAAGTACGTTTGAAACAGGAGGTTCAGCCTGAGAGGCTTCCTTTTTATTAGGATACCATCCCTGCTGAGGCTTTCGCTCTGTCAGTTCTAATGCCTCTGTTGCCTCTTTCAGGAAGCTTTCAGAGACCACCTTAGCCCACAGAGACCTTTCCTCACTTAGTAGAACTCTCACTGGTCAAATATTTGGCAGCAAACAGCCTTGGCCATGTTCCATGTTGCCTTCTCCTGGGAGACAGTGGAACACGGTGCTCAGAAGGTGGGCCTTGCATTCTGGCAACTAGCAGCTGTTAGACCTGTGCCTCAGTTTCCTCTCTGGTAAAATGCAGAAAATAACATATTGCTCATTAGGGATATGGGGTGCATGAGATGAGCCAGTGCCTTGCCATGATCATTGCTTTCAACTTCCCCATTGTGGTTCACAGGTCCACATGCATCTTCTGGTAGTCTCTCCTTCTTGAGAGAACTTACTTGTCCTTCTGCCCATCTGTGCAATCAACACAGACAGGGGCTGTGCTCAGAGCAGGCAGCAGGTCAAGAGCCCTGGCTAGCAGGTCGAGCCTCCAGCGCACACCAGGTGACTGTTGAATGAATGAATAGACCTGGATTCTTTCTTCTTTCTGAGCCTTAGTTTCCCCATCTGTAAAATGGGGCCATTGGCTTGGTCAATGTCTGAGACTGCTCTCATCTCTTCCATTCAAGATTTTTGATGACTTCAAGTAAGAATGTGGTGAGTGGATGGATGCTGGCTTCTGCCTCTCACTAGGAAGATGAGAACAGTGACTTATTTGTCCCTCCAGGCCCCATAGGATGACTTCTAGTTCTCAGATGGGGCCTGAGAGTAGCTGCTGGTCAGAACTGTGTAACCTTAGTGCAGGGCTGCTTTGCTGGGCCGGTGTGGCTCTCTCTTCTCACCACCAACACAGGGAGGCATTCACCTGGTTTAGACACACGACATCTGCAGGAGTTGCCCAGGCCTCTCCACCCTGCTGGGATCTCCCAGGTGTGAGCATCACGGTGGGGAGGGCGGGGTAGAAAGAGAGAAAGCACTCGGGGATGGTCTTAGACCCTCTGGTTTGGAGTTCCTGTTCCTGCTCCCCCTTCTGTTTCCTGTGTGCAGCCTGAGCTCTTGGCTCCCAGGAGGGGAGGGCCTAGGAGGGCGGGTGAGGACATCTTTTTTGCACTTATCACCTCCGAAAATCGACCTTCAGGCTGAGCCAACTTTGGGGGAAGTGCCTTCAGGCGTGACAGATTTGACTATAAATCTTCGGTATTAATGCCCGGTTCCCAAGGTCTGTCATCCTGTATGCCCGCGTGACAATTGAAAACAGTGTGAGGCCCATCTGTCACCCAAGGGGTCCCCGTCCCCTGCTGGCTTTGCCTGAGGAGGGGTGGCAGGTTGGGAGGCAGGGGTATGAAGGAAAAGGTAGGGAGGATTTGGCCAGTGACAGCATTGGGAATTGCAGCCAACAGCCCTGGAGTGCAGGCCCTGAGGGGTGGAGGCTGGAAGGGAGGGAGCAGGCCCCAGTTCCATGCCTGGGGTCGGAAGCCTGCAGGCGGATGGGAAGAATATCACCCTGCCAGGAGCCAGGGCCTGGGGTTAGCTCTGGCTCCATTTCCCATCTGCCATGTGGCCTAGGCAGGTTGGCTGCCCTCCCTGGGCCTCAGTTTCCACTCTTCAAAGCGAAGGGGTGGCTGAGATGGTTTCTGAGGTCCTTTACCCTCTGGTTGTTCGTGTGGAGCCCCCACCTCACTGGCAGCTTTTAGACATTTGGTGATTGGTTTGATGGGAGCTGGTATTAACTGTACAGAGATACACAGCATGCAGGTGGGGAGGGACTATTTAAATAGGGTATCAACAATGCAGGCAGCATTTTCCTTCCCCCTCCCAGGAAAAGTACAGGATGCTGCGGTTCATGGCTGCGTCTTTCATGCACACGCCCCCCCCCCCACCCCTTCATGCAGAGGAGGACTGTGTCTTTATTATCTCCTCATTTTGAACCTGGTAATAGCAAGTCGATGATTTGGGAGAATCTGAGACTTGTGTCTGGAAAGATCTTCTGGTATCTGTAGCTCAGGCTTCTCACTGTGTTGAGAAGGAACCTGGGGCTCAGAGAAGGGAAGTGACATGCTCAAGGTCACACAGCAGATGGCTGGGTAGGAAGCCAAGAAAGGGGCAAGATGTGTCCCCAGCTCCAGTTTGCTCCTGAGGATTCTCTGGAAAGATTTGGGGCCGGAACAGGCACTTCAAGTACAAATGGAAAACCACTGACTTGGCCAAGAGGACAGAGGGTGGGAGCACCGCAGCTTAAGAGAGGATTTGTCTGCCCCTGCTTTCAACTTCTTATTTGTACTTTTGATTTCAAGTGTGTAATATATCACATAGACAGAAGGGTGTACCATAGAACCTGGATATACGAGTTAAAGAAAACCCATGTATGATAAACCGAACACATGTATGATCTCAGCCTGGACATTGCCAGGAACTTCAAAGCACCCCCTCTGGCATGCTGGCTTGATCAGCTCCCTCCTGCTCCCAGCCGGACACGCCGCCTCTCATGGCTCTTCCAGAGTGAGAACATTCCTGAGAGAACCTGGGGAAAGCACCTTGGCTGAGAGGAGCACTGGAAATGTTAGGGCCGTTCTACCCTTGACCTTGAATGAGATCCCAGAGGGAGCCACTCCTCAATCTTTGCTTCTTGAGATCTGTGCAGCATCCCACATGGCCAACCCCTAACTCTTCTCCATCTTCATCCTTGGCCTTCATCCAGGGCTCTTCTTTGTTTTTGTTTTTGGTTTTGTTTTTGAGATGGAGTCTCGCTGTGTTGCCCAGGCTGGAGTGCATTGGCACAATCTCTGCTCACTGCAACCTCCACCTCCCAGGTTCAAGTGATTCTCCTGCCTCAGCTTACCGAGTAGATGGAATTACAGGCACCTGCCAACACGCCCGGCTAATTTTTGTGTTTTTGGCAAAGATGGGATTTCACCATGTTGGCCAGGCTGGCTTCGAACTCCTGACCTCAGGTGATCCACCTGCCTTGGCCTCCCAAAGTGTTAGGATTACAGGTGTGAGCCACAGCGCTTGGCCCTGGGCTCCTCTTTGAATCTTCCTCAGGCCTCTGTCTTCAGCTCCTTCCCTGCTCCCTCTAAAATCCTTTCTTCTGGACCTCACCATTCGCATGGCTTCGGCTGCCATGTACAAGGTCCAGCTCCAAAAACCTCCTCCAGCCCATCCTGTACCCTGAGAGTGCTAAACAAGCATGTCTGCCTATGCCCTGCATCTTACCTGAGACATCTGCAAGCACCTCAGACACCAAGTCTTTCTTCCCCCTCTCATCCAACATTCAGTTCATTGCCTAAGCCAGAGCTTTGTATGCCAACTTTCTTGTTCTTAAACCAATTTACTAAGTCACTAAATCTTGCTGTTTCTACTTGCAAAATATCACTCACACTGCCTGTCCATTTCTCTGTCTGCTGGACTCTTATTGTCTCTGCTTAGGCAGGACTGGTAAATCCCCAGAACTCGTGCCAGATTTCTCCTATCGTGTGCCTGGGTCAGACATTACTAGTCTATCGTGGTACTTTTTCTCTTCTCCACACAGTACCCCAGGCAGCCCCTACCAATCTATCGGAATTGGCACATAAGATAAATGTGATTTGCTATTTATGGCCTAGGTTTCATAATAACCTTCCAGCTAGTCTCCTTGCCTTCAGTGTCTGTCCACACAAATCTGTCTTCTACATGTCTGCCAAAAGAATCTTTTAAAAGTACAAATGAAGCCAGGTTGCCCTTCTATTTTGAAGTCCTTTCGTAGCTCTCTATTGCCAACAGAGTAGAATAAAAGCTTCTTAGCCTGGCATACAGGGCCCTTCATGGCCCGTGCTCTGCCAAGTGCTGTCAGCTTCTCACCATCGTCTCTTATCACTGTATCGTTGATCCCCTCCCTCCTGCTGTGCCTGGAGATTCAGTTTTATTGATACATCATGCAACCTCATACCTCAGGGCCTTTGCACCTGCAGTGCCTTCTGCCCAGTGCCCTCCCCATCTTCGGCCTCCTGCTGATGCCTTCTCATCCTTCAAGGTCCTGTCTTCCTGCACTGCCATGGCCCCTTCCCCTGTCACAGGGAGTTGTCCCCCTCGGTTCTTCTGGAGCATCCTGAGCAGCCCTGCGTGATAGAGCTTGTCACTGAGGTTCATTTGCAATTTCTGCTGCATCTGGTTCATTTTACATCTCCAGGATCTGGTGCTGGTCCGGGCACACATGGCCCCAGGTAGTTCATTAGATGCCGTTGGGGCAGGGGTCTGGATCCCATGCCATCCCTGCCCCCTCCCATCTATCTCTGGTCTCTGATGCTGCTCTCCATAGCTAAGGGTCACCCCAAATTCAATGGTACATTAGTAACTCCAGTGACTGTGGAGGAATCTAAGAGCCCATCTCCAAAGCCTGAAATACATAAATGAAAACATTTTCGTATTTCCTTAGAGCCCCTCCTTAACAAATGACTTGGCCAAAAAGAAGGTCTTTTCTTCTCCTTTTTTATAACAATGGAGAGCCTGAGCAGGCATGGTTTATTTGTCCTGTTATTTTTTGTGTCTGTTCATGGGTCACATGGAGACTTTATGCCTTTGGGTTGAGAGAGGAAGGGAGTGGCCATTTACCGAGTGTCCACTTCAAGGAGGGGACTTCTACATGTGGTTCTTCACTGAGTCCTCAGAACAGCCCTAAGAAACTAAATAATTGTCCCCATTATATAAGATGAGGCTCAGAGAGGTTAAGTGCCCTGACCAGGCTCACACGGCAGGTAATTAAAGGCGGCAGGATTCAAACCTAGGTTTGGCTGTCTCCCAAACTCATATGCCAGACTGATCTCTTCCAGACTGATCACTAGGCTGCCCATGTGAAGGGGGAGCGGAAGGCAGAGCTAACATTTTGGGGTTTCCTCGTACTCATTTCCTTCCTCTCCTCTCTCCTCTCAGGGTTCTTCAGGGAACCTGCAGTGTAGACACCTTCAGGAGGTTTTTGTCTAACGATTTGGGGGCGGGTGAACTGAATCCTGCAGGAAAGTCGGAGTGAGAGGGGAAGGGACTGAGGCCAAGGTGAGCCTGTCCATCTGCAGGAGCCTTTGCAAGAGGCAGAGTGGATTCAGAGGGACACAACAGGCTCCCTTGAGCCAGGAAGGCTTCTTGCTCCTGCTAATGCCAGAAAGTCCACCATTAGGGAGCCATTCCTTTGGGTTTTTATACTTTTGATTCTCCAAAAGGTAAAGTGCTCCTGGGAAGCCTCACATCTTACTCAGGTTATTGGGTCATGAGTTGCGTGAGGGTCTGCGCCTGCCAGGAAGTTAGAGAGCAGGGGCCTGGTGAGGATCAGGGCCAGGGAAACCAAGCCGGGGTGATGCCGGGGTGGGGAAGCGGAGGACACCAGCAGCATACACTCCTGTGAGAGCAGCAGAGAGGCTCGGATGTGTGTGTGCATCCATAAGGGGACTGGATTTAAGGACCCGGGGAGCCATAGGTCAGAGACATGGCCGAGGTGATGTTCCTGTTGGTATCATCACAGGGGCTTAACACAGTCAAGGCTCACACAAATTGTCACACAGTCAAGTCGCAAATTGGGCGACTCTCTGGATACCTGCCTGCCATGTGGTGATTCAGCGATCCACCTGCTTCAGTCCCGTGGCTCTGCCGCTGTCTCAACATGTTGCTTTTAGAATCCACCGTGGCACAGGGAGGAGGAGTGGGGAGAAGCACCTCTGCTCCCCCACACCTTAGCTGGGAGGTGACACAGGTCTTTTCCTCCTGTGGCCCATTGGCCAGACCTAGTGCATTGCCCCCCTGAAGTGCCAGGAGACTGAGAAGTGAGGGGTTGTTTAAGACTCTCAGGGAGTGGGTGGCAGGGCAGGACCTGTGGTGTTCAGTCTGCAGCGTGTTTGCTCACATTCCCATCCTTACCCCAGTCTGGCCCTATCGTTTCTGCAGCAGCTTATTCAACAAGCACTTAAGCCAGGCTATGCTCTTGGGGGACAGTGGTGAGCAGGATGCAGACACTGCTGTCCAGGTCGGACAGGGGCAAGACTAACATCAGCCAACCCCTCTCGAAAGTGAGGCCCAGCACAGGCTGCTCCTTCTGAAGGCCTGTTGGAGCCTGGGCTGTTAGAGAGGCATTGAGGTGGCCGCTGCATTGGAGCTGAGACTCAAGGGACAACTTGGGTGTGAGGATGGAGGAGCGTTTCCAGTGAGGAGGGCAGAGGAACAAAGGTATGGAGGCAGGATGGAGCAGGACCTGCTGCACACATCAGGGGTGGTGTCCACATCCTGTAAGCCAGGAGCCACTGCCAGGGCTGATTGGAAAACGGATGGGGTCGGGATACTGTGTGCAGAGAAGGCTGAAGGAGCTGGGACAAGTGTAGGGAAGCTGGGTGGAGGCGGCTGTTTGGTCCCAGCTCACACAAGAAGAAGGACATGGATGGAGATGGGTTATATTTGGGGGTAGACTCGATAGCATGTGCCAATGGAATGATATGAGGGAGATGGAGGAATCTAGGATGGTGCCCAGTGTCTGGCTTTTGGAGCTGGACAGGTAGTGATGTCTTTCACGGACCCTTTCGGAGGAAAATGGAAGTTCCATTTTAGACTTGCTGACTTTGGGTATCCAAGTGGATGTACCAAGATGGCTTTGTGAAAATCTGCAGCCTGACAGCCTGGGAAACTTAGAGGGCGGGGATTGAGGTTGGGAAAGGGGACTTTGAGACCCCTGGGGAGCCCCACTTCCCATTGTCCAGCTGTGTCCTGGTGGCGGCCCCATTTTCATGGCTGGAGGCCTGGAACTTTGCTCTGCTCATGGGTGCACTGGCTTCTTCTGGGTGTCTGCAGGGCCCCAGCACGGTCACAGGCACCCTGCTAAACAGATTCATTAAAAAGGAGGGAGTTCTCTGCCTCCAGAGAGTGCAGAGCAGCCAGGATGAGCAAAGGGGTGAAGGCATTAACTGGGCCTTCCCTGGAACAGGCAGTCTGCTGCCAGCTCACAGCCACCCTTAGGAGTCAGGAAATGGGGAAATGAGAGGTGTGTGATGGTGAGGGGAAGGGCAGGAGACCCCACACGGCCCCAGCAAAGGGAACAGGGTTTGAGGCAGTGTCTGAATGGCGCCTTTTCTCAGGGTGCATGTGAGATAAGAGTGGCTGGGGCCCTGGGTGCCTTAGGCCGGGCTCACCTTCCACATCCCTCCCCTTGGGTGTCGTTCAGCAAATAGTGTTGTCAGTACCAGTCTCTGTCTAAATGGTGGACAAATAGGGCCAGGTAGGAAAGGTTTTAAGTGCTGAAAGCTGGGAAATTGCTGGAATAGGCAAATGGGAGCAAAGGACTTCTTGGATCAGTTTCTCCTCTGCAATTCCATCCTGAGCCAAGCTCCCCGTGTCTAGGGGCTTCCTCTTCTTCAGCTCGTACGGCTGACTCTTGAGAGGTGGCTGCGTGTGGGGCCCTGTGGGGCAGCGCTGAGTCTGGCATTGCGTGGGGTCCTCTTGCCTACATGGGTGACTGAGCCCCTGCCAGCCCACAGCAGTGGGCCTGTGTGGCATCTGCTTTAGGTCAGCTTCCTGCCAAGTGGCCATGAAAGCCTGGGCTGCCCTTCCCTGGAAAGGGTCGGGGGAGTCGGGCCTGGCACGAGTGTGAATCCTCTTCCCACCCTCCCCTTTCAGAGCATCAGGAGCTTGATTGAGGCCCTTTGCAATGTGGACCTGGCCAAGTCCCTGGTGGGGGTCTCCATTCTGTGGGCCCCCATCCCCATGACCAAAGCAGGTTTCCAGTTATGAGGCCCGCTGCCAAAGCCTTTCCCCCTCCTTCTTTCCTCCTTTCTGTCTTCCTTCTCTTTCTTCCTTGCTCCCTTCATCACTTTCTTCCTGCCTCTTTTCCTCCCTCTCTCTCTTTTCCTCTGCTCCTCTTCTTTCTCTCTTTGCGTTTCTTTATTCCCTCTAGTATTGAGCTTCCAAAATAGAGTTCCCTGTGATTAAAGGACCTCAGGTCCCAGACTGCCTTGCAGATCTACCCCTCCTCACCTCCCTGGAGTCCCTACCCCAACAGAGATACCTCTCTAACTTCTTTTCTCAGCATAGGACTGCTTTCAAGTTGATGCTAGAAGTTTCTTGACCCTTGGGAAGCCTCCTGTTCTCTAGGCCATAGTGGATACCTGAGGCTGGGGAGACAGACCCCGTAGAATGGGAGAGGCTGCCTCCTTCACTCCATTGGTGGGGGTGTGCCAGTGCTCAGGACCACCTGTGGGGGCGCTGGACTACTGGGCAGGTGGAGGGGTTAGGGATATCATCAATGCTGCTGGGCTGGTTTATTTCAGATCTCTTGCCTCCAAAAAGACCTGGGGGGCTTAGCAGGAAAGGCCCAGTGCAACTGGAGACACAGGAGGATAAAATATCGTGGCTCATCCGGAGGAAGCAGAGGGATTAGGTGGTGTCAGGTGCCTGAGAAGAACAGATTACAACATTTGGGGCATTGCATTTGGTCCTAAGTTTTCTGACAGTTAAATCCAAAAGGGAGCCATCCTGAAGTGTTTCCAGGCAACAGAAAGCGTGCCCATTAATCTGTAGAGCAGTTTTTCTCTGTGGAAGTAAATCTTCAGCAGGAATTGATCATGTGGGTCTTGGTACAAAGGACATTGAGGGGTGCAGTCAACAGCATCTTCAGCTGCGGTTTTGCAGAAGATCAGAAATGCTGTTCCGTGGCACATCCTGGCAGATGGAGGCAGGGGCCTAACATTAAATCACAACTCAGCTGGGACCTGGGTACCAGTAGGGCTGGGGCTGGGGCTGGGGGCTTTGCCTTCTGGGAAGCTCCCTGGATGCCAGGCTGTCCTTTGGACTTGACGACCCACCCCAACATAACCGTGCATTCACTCTCACCCTTCCAGGAGTGACATTCAACACACTCACTCACCTATCCAGCATGGGACACCCAAGCCCACAAGAGGCTGGTGGCGAGGTCTGGGCTTTTTGGGGAGTAGGCCCAGGTAGCGGGTACGAGTGCCTGGGACAGCAGCTCTTTATCAATCTGCAGGTGGTGCTGGACATTTTAACAACCAGTATGGCTAGTCTGGTGCATCCCAGCTGGGTCTCAGCCCCGCCCCTCATCTTACTCCTCACTTTGCCAGTCTCTCTGCCCTGTTCCCAGGCTCCCTCAAGAACCCAGACGGGCACCATCTCTCTTCTTCCACTCTGGCACTTTCCCCTACTCGCTCCCACGTGCAAGTACGTCTTAATCACTACAGTCATGGGACAAGGGAGAAGTTCCTCACCCTTTCCTGGACCTTCTCCAGTCTCAGGGCCGGTCCCTGGGCTCAGTCCTTTAGGTGGATCAGCTGATTTAATCTTCCTAGTGGCCTGTGTGGTAGATGCAATCCTACACCCATTTTTCAGGTGGGGAAACTGAGGCATAGAGAGTTTAAGTGCCAGGCCTGGGACTGGGTAATGCAAAAATCACTCTGTTGGTGTACATACATTTCCTGTGTTTCTGTGTTCACTCTCCCCCCCAAACACACATGTGCCTGTGCACACACACGTGCCCCCTCACATGCACATTTTTACATTCTTGCTGCACAGCCTTCAAAAGGAGGTGCTGGGTCTTGTCCTACAGCCCGAGCGCTCCTGTGGAAATCATGGTTCTGGGATCCTGCCACCATTCCACACCTTCCACGGCTACGGCATGCAGCTGTAGTTGTCCCAGGGCCTATACCTAGATGCAGGGGGTGAGGGCCTGAGGCACGGTGGCCCCATTACTCACAGGTGGGAGGACGCAAGAACAGTCGAGCCACTCTTAAACATCTCTCCACGTCGTCCTCATTAATAACTGTAATGCCAGCATCATTCGCTCTTAAATAGCCTCATTTATCAACAAGCAATTTGCCGTGGCGAGGTGGCAGGGACGCAGATAAGCAGACGGGGCCGAAGTGCTTGCAAGACACCTGCCAAGTACCTTCCTCTCTCCTCCTCCATCTCCCAGGGGAGTGGGAGAAAGAGGAGGCAGCGGCAGGAAACTTAACAGGAGGTGTTCCTCCAACCTGGAGAGGGGCCGCGGGATCACCTTTTTCCAGACTCAGAGGGCAACACAAGACAGGCTGGCTGCTGGGGAGGCTGGCACTCCCTGGGCCCCAGCATTTGTGTAGTGCTCAGGGAATGCTCTGACGGCTCTTTCAGCCGCGTGCAGGACTGAAAGTCAGGAGGTCAGAGCCCGGCCCTGTTCTGCCATCTCCTGGTGGTGACCTTGGGGATGCCTTGGATCACCCACTGTGTCATTTGTAAACATTATCAGCAATGCTGGGCATCCTCTGTCTTGTTTCTGATCTCAAAGGGACTGTGTCTAAAGTTTTTTTCATTAAGTTCAATGCCTGCTGTAGGTCTTTGGTATATACATTCTATCGAGTTAAGGATGTTCCCTTCTATTCCTAGCTTGCTGGGGTTTTATTACAAATAGATGTTGACTTTCCCTATTCATTGATGTCTGTAAAATGGGGACTTGAATGAGAAACTTACATACAAGTTCATGTACATACTAAAGGGCTGTGTCGTTTAAGAGTGTATTGGCTGCAAGTTACAGAAAATTGGCTGGCACTGGTGTCCACAAATAAGGGTGTGTGTTTTTCTTTTCCTTTCTTTTTTTTTTTTTTTTTTTTTTGAGACGGAGTCTCACTCTGTCCCCCAGGCTGGGTAATTTTTGTATTTTTAGTAGAGATGGGGTTTCACCATGTTAGCCAGGATGGTCGATCTCCTGACCTTGTGATTTGCCGGCCTCGGCCTCCCAAAGTGCTAGGATTACAGGCATGAGCCACCGTGCCTGGCTGGGTGTATGTTTTTCTTATAAAAAGTGGTCTAAAGGTTGGTGGTTGCAGAGTTGGTTGGCTCAGGGGATGAATGACACCATTAGAGACCCCAGTTCTTTCTGCCTTTGGCCATCTGTCCTGCATTAACCTTTTGTGCTCAGGCTGCCGTGTCTGCGACATTCCAGGCAGGCACAAGGGAGGAGGAGCTGAAAGCTGTTTCTTTGTTTGAGAGGATATTCCCACCTGCTCCCAAGCCAAGTCGCCTTACATCTCATTGGCCAGAGTCAGCCAGGGCCGGTGAGGTGGTTTGACTGCCCCAGCCCAGCAATGATTCATGTCCCGAGGCAGGGGATGGTCCTACCTCTCTGGGGCCAAGGGTCCTCTACTGGCTGTCTGAACAGATTGGGGCTGTGTGGGCATAGAAGCAGTGTGGAGTGGGATGGTTGCCAGGTAGGCACATCGGCCGGCCATTGTGGGTGGTCATGCTGGAGTCCATTGCTCCGGGTGGGTGTCATCCTGCCCTCAAGGTGCTCTGTTTCTATGACAAAGTCACATTTGAACAGGAGATTGTCCAGGTATCTCACTCTGAGATGCCCATGCCCAAATGGCACTCGAGAAGCCATAGAGAAGTCTGACTTATCTTCTTGGGGGACTAATTTTATTTGAAAATGGATGGAGAAAGAAAAATGAAAATAAGCATCAATATATTATGGAGTAGAAGACAGAGTTTATGTAGATTTTCAGGTCGACCCTAAGCTCCTGGATCTACACCTGTCCTGTCGTTATGTAGATGTCAGCGACAAGTTATTGAATGGATAAATAGGAGAATGAAGGTGCAAATATATTATTAAACAGAAGACTCTGAATCAATTTCATCTTTGGGGTCTGCTTCTTTGGGGTCCTCACTTCCAGAGATACTAGTTCCCATCTCCTCTGCATCTAGGGATGTTTTGATGTGAAGTACTGAATAAACAGGTTATTTGGTGGAGACTCCAGGCACTCTGAGATTACAGAGGAGAGGGAGGCAGAAGCATATGTGACCATCAGGGAAGGCTTCCTGGAGGGGGCGGGCCTTAAACTGGGAAAGATGGGATGGGAGGAGGGGAGCAGCCTGGTGCTTTTGTAGCACAGTCCAGGCTAGATGGGGGGCAGGAGGCAGGGATTATGAGGGGATGCATGACAGGGGCTTAACTGCAAGTAATGTGGCATAAGGTGATGTCACTCTCTACCAGGTTTTCCCCACATATCATCTTATACCAGACCTCCAACAGAGTAGGACAAGGATCATAGTCCTCATTTTCTAGACGGGAAACCGAGGCTCAGGGTATAACCACAGTTGCATGGTCAGTAGGGGGCGCAGCTGGACCTGACCTCGTGTGTCAAACTCCAGCGCTGTACTCTTGGGGCACTCCTCATTGTCCTAGGTCAGGGTCTCCAGAGACAGACTCTGAGCCGGAGATTGCTGTGCAGGAGGCTTACGGGGTTGTGCAGGACTGAGGGAGCAGGACTGGGCAGAGGGAGAAGTGGAGCTGCGATGCAGCTGCTGGAAAGGCCTCATCCGACCCTCTGGGGAGCCCTGGGGAGGGGCTGATCCCTACTGAGCAAGAGGGCCAGGACTTGGTACCTTTCTACCAAGTACTTATTGGGCAGAGACTGCCCCCTGGGAGGGACGCAACCCTGGGCCACGCATATGCTCTGTGCCCCTCCCCCTGTTGGCCTCCCCCACCTCACCAAACTGCATCTAGAACCAGCTGTTTCCCCTGCCTGGAATGGCCCTCTGCTCTCTCACCTTCCACCTCCAACTCATCCTCCAAATCCAAGTTCACACATCATTTCCTTTATCTCTAAAATCTACTATCAGAGATATAGCAAAGTGTAGGACAGTAGACTACTACTTGTGTAAAAAAGAGAAATAAAGATAATAAATAAATTATATATAAATAATAATAATTTTTATTAATAAAAAAGTATATATAAATGTATATGAGTGTGTCTATGTGTATATAGATGACCCTTGAACAGTGTGGGGGTTAGGAGTGCTGACCACCACACAGTCAGAAATCCTTATATAATTTTTGACTCCCTGAGAACTTAACCCAAGTGATTCAGACCCGTGTTGTTCAAGGGTCGGCTGTACTTGCACATACATACTTGCTTACATGGGCATGACATAAGCGTGTCTCTAGAAAGAGACATAAGAAACTGCAAACAGCGGTTCTTGCAAAAAGCTAGATGGGTAGGAGGCTCTGTGTTCCTTTTGAATTTTGAGTTATGTGAATTAATGACTTAATAAAATTTAAATGAATCAAATAATTATTAAAAACACAAAGGAGTTTAAAAAGAATCGTTAAATCATTTGGTGGGGTGGGGCCTAATTGCTCACTTTTCTCCATATGGCCCTTATCACCACGGTAATGAAATAATTCATGGTGTGGTTATTTAGAGTTTGTCTCCACCCCCTGGTCATAAGTGGGGTGAAGTGGTCTTGCCCACCTTGGGAACGCCATGCCTAGACACCCTGGTGAGCCTTGGAGGATACCCAGTCATCATCCTCAGGCCAGCTACTATTCTCACCTCTCTCCTTCTCCCACCCCATGCATAAAAATAGTCTACTTCCTTCTCATTTTTTGCTTATTAATGCTCTTTATGATCACTTACGCATCCAGCCAGAGGCCCTTGCATAATATATCCACCCTGTGTGTACACCATCATTGCATACATAATATGGTAGCATCTGCACTCCTCAGGTCTTGGCCCCTGCCCCTCTCTGTACCTTTCTGGGAACCTCAGCCATTGTCCACTAGGTGCCAACTCCGTCCCCTGCAAGGGGCCGGGCCCTGGGTCATGGTCAGGCCCTCAGGAGAGTGAGAGATGAACCATCAACAGTCGTTTTGTGTGGCTGAATCTGCCAGTGAGCATGGGCAGCGTGGAGGGAAGGTCAGGAGGTGCCTGGGCAGAAGTGTGGAGGAAAGGCATTTACTAAGAGAAAGGAGGTAAAGGGTTTTCCAGACAGAGGAACTTTGGCCTGGCACCTTCTGCTGAGTACAAGATGCTGTAAATTTGGGTACAGCTCTTAGAGAAAAAGATAGGAACCTTTCTGCCCAGGAGTGAGGGCTGCCTGCCAGTCCTGGACATGAGCCACTGGGTTTGGCAGCAGAACCTTTTCTAGCGCTACCCTGCCCACTATAACGCCCCTTTTCCTGGTCCACCTGACTTGTCAATCATTTGATCCCTCCAAACCGATAGTTACCTATGATCCATCTGCTGCTTTCTGCTCCCAGCCTTGATTTGTTTGACCCACTCAGAGTTTCTTTAAACATCTGATTTTTTGTTAAGACTTAAACATTGAAATGTTTCTTACAAACATGGATTTCCAGTTTTTGTTGATTGCACCTGGCAACAATCAGTGGGAACTGAGAAAGCTGCCTGCCTTAAACGGGACACACATGCCCTGCAGTTCACCACAGCGTTCACCTGAACTTCTTTCTTCATCTTTTTTTTCCTACTGATCCCAGCGGCATTGACCAATTAAATAGCCTGAACATGTCCGTTTCATTCGTGTTCTTAAAATATATTTTTGCTTAATATGGAATTCTAGGTTGCCATTTACTTTCAGCACATTGAAGATATCAGTCTATTGACTTTGGCATCCACTATGATCATTGAGAAATTACCTGTAAGTTTAAATGTTTGTACCTTGAAAGTAGTCTGCTTTTCTTCTTTGGTTACCTTTAAAATACTCTATTTTTCTTTGGTATTCTGAAGTTGTGCTATGACCTATCTGGGTTTGAATTTCTATTTATTTATCTTGCTGGATTTCACTTGTCTTCTTGAATCTATGGAGTTTTTGATTAATTCTGGAACATTCTCAGCCATTATCTCTTCAAATATTGCCTCTGCTCCATTCTTTGCTTCTGGAATCTCAGTTATATGTAAGTTAGATATTTTATTGTATCCTCCATTCTTCTTAGCCTTTCTGTTGTATTTTCCATCTCTGACCCCTCTGTGTGGCATTCTGGGTAATTTCTTCAATTTTACCTTTCAATTCACTAATTCTCTTTACAGCTATGTCTAATCCTCTACAAAGCTAATGCGTTTGAAATTCAAATGATCATATTTTGATTCCTAGGGGCTCTATTTGATCCTTTAAAAAAGGTCCTTGGTCATTACTTGTATTTGCAAGCCTCTCTTTCCATTATTGAAACACAGTAAACATGTTTTACATTCTATGCCTGATAACTGTAATATCTGAACTGTTTGAGGGCCTGATTATGCCATCTAGTTTTTCTGTAGGTTTTCATTCACAGTGTCTTGGGGTGGGGGCGGTGTGTGTGTGTGTGAATTTTGACTGTGAGATACTCATTTGGTTGGTGGGGAGAGTGATTCTTTGAGACCTGAGATAAAGGTGAGAGTTCCTCCAGAGGGGATTTGTATTTGTTTTTGTTAAGCACTTAGGCTCACTACTTGTCTGGGACTACCTTAAATTAAATTCTTCACTTAAGGATTTTAGATACCCAGGCCGTGTGAATTTGGGCTGCAGATGCAGATATGGGCCATTAGGGTTACAAATCCTTAAGAGTCACATTCCTCTCTATATTCAGCACGACAATTTCAGAGACGTCATTTTCTTTTCTTTTTTTCTTTTTCTTTTTAAAGACTGGCTTTTGTGGGGCTATGAATTTATTTCTAGTCACTCTTACAATAAGGGGGAGGTTCTTTGGGGTGCCTGCCTGATGGGGGGATTTCCTATTAGACCTCTATGCTGGGTGGGGCAAGGCCTTTTCTCCTCTTTTCTGGGCCCTGGGGGCTGTAACAATGAAAACTTGGGTTTACCTGCTTCTGTAAATGACCCAGCGTCTCTGGGTTTCTTCCTTCATTTAGCATTGGCCTGAGTATTCTTGATTTTTTTTATCAGCTCATTTATTCGTTTCATAAGTTTAAACACATTTTATCTGCTATTTTCAGTTGTTTGCAACTTTCAAGTTGATCCAGGTACCTACAGCATGTTATTAGAATCAGAAATCAAGACCACTTAAACTATGGCTTATTTAAGAGCAAGATTTTTTTCTATTTATCTTATGACTTTTGTTGATTCTCATTGTCTAGGGTTGTGTCTGGCACACATACTGAAGCCACGTGGTAGGTCCTCCATAAACGTTAATTGAGTAACGAGTGGCTGAGTAGATAAGTGAATAATGAGTAGATTAGTTGATAAAATGGGAGATCATCATATTACAAAGAAGGAAATTGAGGCCCAAAGAGGCCAAGTAACTTTCCAAAGCTGAACAGTAGTTGATAACTGAGCCAGGGCTACACAAATGAGGGTCATTAGGGACAGCCAAGGCGTGGCTCAGAACAGGCCATCCTGATATCTTATGAATGACTTGGGAAATAATAGTAATGACTGACATTTATTGAACATGGACTTATGTGTTTGTTAAACACTTTTTAAATGCTTTACATGTACTAATTCTCACAACAAGCTTGTGTCATAGATCCTGTTATTATTCCCATTTTACAGATGAGGAAACTGAGGCACAGGGAGGCAAAGTAACTTGTCCAAGATCACTCAGCTGGTAAAAGTGGCAGATCCAGGATTGAAACCTAAGCAAATCTAGCTGCAGAGCCCACCCTCCCAAGTGCTGTATTAAGAAGGGCTGAGATCATACCACTGTACTCCAGCCTGGGCAGCGGAGTGAGACTCCATCTCGAAAAAAAAAAGAGGGGCTGTAACCAGTCTTGGCCCCCCCACCCACCTGGGTGCCATTCCAGGTAGCCGTGCACCAAATGCATTGATTGGGTGCTTTAAAGTCAGGCCGGGAGCTCCTCGCATCATGTGATCACAGATTGAGATTGATTGATGGGGGTCTGCCCTGAGACCCCCCTCCCACACACTGGCTGGTGGTGTGACGGGGTTGGGGGCTTTGATTACTTTGCAGCGTGGCTGCATCTTGCTTGGACCCCATTAGACTTCTCCCGCAGTGCTGCTGTCAGTCCAGTGTGGCTGACTCATCAGCTCCCTCCTCCTGCACACCCTAGGAAACACCAGTCACCTTGAGAGACCCTGAGATGTGCAAGCAAAGCAAACGGACTTGCACAGCCCTGGGCACGCTGTCGAAATCCAACAAAATGCCCACAGTGACCTCAGCCCCAGACCTGTTTACCAGGTAAGAGCTTCTGTTAAACCGAAGTAGTGGGGGTTGGTTTGGCCAAGGTGTTTTTGGAGGAGTGAGCTATTTCTTCTCTTTTTTGACCTCAGCAAAGGCCATACTCTCCGCCCTTCATTTGTAACACAACTGGGAGTATCACACTTTAATCCTCTGAGGTCGTTGAGATATTCAGTGCAGTTTGTCAGAGGAAGAGGGTTTCAGCAAAGTTGGCAGATGGGGGAAACATACATTGGAAAAGATGAGGTAAAGAGGTCTTCATAGCAACAAAGGAGAGTAGGAGTTTAGCTCCGTCTCTGCTCCTGTTTGTGGGGTCTCCAGCAGCCCTCACCTGCCTCTGTGAGCAATTGGAGGGCACTCGGTGGGTCTAAGTCCCTGTTCAGCTGTGACATTCCGCGATTCCCATTGGAACCAGAGGTGAGCCTTCCCCACTTGAACACATACAGGTCCTGGTGCCAGCAACCCAGGGAGTTCGTGTCCAGGGCTTATTGCCCCACTGTGCTGCCCAGCACAGCTCCACAGTAGTGCTGCGCCCCGGAGAGGGGCAATTTAAGAGGGAGTCCCCAGCCAGAGAGAGCACAGAGCCCAGAGTCCTGCCACAGGCTCCAGGAATGAAATTACCCGATGCTCAGGAACAGACGGCATTGAAAGCCATGGGTGACAGGTGTCACAGGAGTCACAGAGGTATGTAGGGGCCAATCTCTGGGCAGTTCCTTGGTTAAATGGCAAACGGAACTCTCTGCAGCCTACCCTCAACTTACCCATTGCTGCCTCCTGCCCACCCACATTTTCCAGTTCCATCATGCGGGGCCTGAGAGCTTCTAGCTCTGTCTGTACTAGACTGGAAGGGTAGATACTAATTCCAGTGGAAAGAGGACATCTGAGGACTCCAGAAGTTTTCCCTCTGCCTAGTTAAAAACCAAACACACCCAACTAAAGAACATTCATCCCAATTACACAGACCCCAGACAGGTCAGGCACTGGGAAAACTGACCCGTGCTGTCTTCTCTCTGCCGCTCAAACAAAGACAGCAGGACGCTCCTTGGGATGTGCTTTGCAGAGATGGGATGGAGTCCTTGGTGTAGCTTTTGACATTATAAGAACCACCCTCCTGCAAACACTAGAACCACGTCACCTTGTGTTTACACACTCATTCATTCATTCATTCATTCATTATTTGTTTAGTAGACATTGACCACAGGCCTGTCTGTGCCAGGCACTGCTCAAGGCTCTGGGGATACAGCAGAGAACAAGGGTCAGAGTTCCTGCCCTCAGAGCACTCACAGTCAGGTGGGAGATGCGGTCCGGAGGATCAAAGGCCAGTAAGGACACAGGGTGGGGAGTGCTGCGCTTGGAGTCTGCCGTGGGGTGCTCGCGGCCTCTTCCAGATTGTGGGATTGATTCAGCTCCTCTTGTGTTTCCCAGCTTGACCCTGCCACAGCTTCTTAGGCAGCAACAAGGCCAAAGAGGTGGGGCGACTTGCCTAGGCTACATAGAAGGGCCGAGAGTGGAACCCGCGACCCTGACTCCATGTCCAGGAGCCCACACTGTACAGCTCTGGGCATACTACTCAGCAGTGCTGAGCCATAGTTTCCTCATCTGTTAAAAGAGTGTGTAGCCCCCAGACAGCCCACTGCCTGGGGAGTGGTGGGGTTGTTGATGGGGGAATCCCAGAATCAGTGGCCAGGAAAGTATGTGCATTGTGTACATATTTCAAGTTATTACGATTATGATCCCAGGTGCTCAGGATTTGGCCTGAGTGAAAGCAGCTCAAACTGCCCCTGACCTGCCACCCTTAGAAGCTGAGAGGCCCAGGTGACTTGCAAGCGGGCAGGGCCCTGGGCAGAAATCATCTAGGCAGTGTTCTCAGACTCCACACTCATGCGACCCCCTCCACGACAGATTCTCGTGAGAATAGCTTGTTTTTTTCCTTTACTCATTTGCTCATCTGTCCGTCTGTCCATCCATCTACCCACCCCAAGAAGAGACATGCCTGAGGTAAGAACAGCCAGAAAAGCCCCTGGCCCAGCATTTCCCCAGTTATTGTTTCCCATTCCACTGGCGTCCTTTGAGACGCTCTCGGAATAAAAGGCTTCCTGAACAAATAGATTCAGGGAAGGCTGTATTTTCTTTACCACCTTGTGGAGCTTCACAGCACACGTTAGTGTAATAAAGGCTCTGAGAGATCCTGCAGGAAAGAATCCTGTTCAGATTTTTTTTTCTAATGCAATGTTCCCTAGACCTTTTGGACCAAGGAATGTTTTTTCATGGAGCACCCGTTAGCCTGCCAGGGAATTAATGATTCGCAAAATACACTTTGGGAAGTATTCCTTTAAACACAAAATCCTTTTTTAAATTATAATAGCTTGCATGGAATATTCATAAGGTCTCTTATATACCTACCTGCCTTCTTACACAGGATGACTCATCATTCAGCATTTCCTTGGCCTGTGGTTGAACATATCACCGTGAATAGCAATCTGTGACGATGCTTTGCCATTTACAAGAGCTAGGGAAGGGACTCAAATTATTTCAGTTTTCACTTTTCAGGGAATTGTTTGCCTTTCCCTTTTGTGAGCGGCAGAAGCTGTTGTTTGTTTGCTTCCTATTATTGTCCTTGCACCTGCTTGGAATTACCATGAATCACAAGCAGCGAAGTGCCAAGCTCATCATAACTGTGTGTAAAGTACAAGTCAGCAGGCTCTGAGTGAGGACCCGGACCTATCTCTCTTTTCCGTAGTAAGCTTGAAATTTAGTGCATGTATTTTGTGCCATGGCTTTTACCTGCTTAAAGATGTTTGGGGCTAATTTCCTGCTTTTCATCTATGTTCTGGATAACTGGGTGTGTAGGATGTGACCCCAGCAGAGGGAAGGCCTTCTGTGAATCATCTGGGGCTGGTACTGGATAAGAACATTGTCTCTGGGGTCAGGCAGTCCTGGATCTTAAATCCTGGCTCTACCTCTTCCTAGCTGTGTGATCTTCAGCAAGTTGCTAAACCTCTCTGAGACTCAGTCCACTCATTGGAGTGCGGGAATACCTTCCTCACATGTTAGAGGTAAATATTGAGTAAGGTTATGTGTGCAAAGTGATTAACAGAGTGTCTCCCATACAGTAGATGCTCAATAAATAATGGCAAGGCCGGGACTATGGTGAAGCAAGAAGGCCCCCAGGGCACAGAAATTCAGGAGACATTCTCAGACTTGTGCAAGAACAGGGGCAGGACCTGAGCGTGAGTGCCTCCTGGGTGCCTGGCTTGCCTCACGCTAGTTTCCACCCTGTCTAGCTGGGTCCTGCTACTCCCTCCCCCACACCCTGCAATTCATCTCAGAGACTGAGCACCTGGAAGGCCTCTGATAGGATGAGAGAGACTCAACCCTGTCCCCTGTAACTGCCTGCCCACCTGACGGCAGGTGAGCCCCATGAGAGGATCCTGCTGCAGATGAATAAAGGGTGTGTACCTGGAGAGAGAGGAATGGAGAATGAGCCCAGTGAAAAGGCTGAAGACCTTGCTCACCTAGAGCCTTCAGAGGGTGGGAACCACCATGGAGCCCCTGGCCCTACCCCTGAGTGGGGGCAGGGCCTCTGCCAACTGGGCTGGACCCCCACTGCCCTGTCAAAACTTTTAAAAACACAAACAGAGGTAAGAGCGGCATTTGCATAAATCTCATTAGAAAAAGTGCAAGTTTCATAAATCTTGTGATAAATTAGTGCGATATCATTCTCAACATGATGTATTAATTTTAGGGCAAAATGAATGGTGCTGTGATCATTGTGGGTAATTATGAGTCTCCTCAAAGAGGAAGTGATTTCTGGAGGGACTTCTCTGACCTCCTTTGCTGCGGGAGGGTGGGAGGAGAGCTGGGCTGAGGGGAGGATGTCTTGCTTCCCTGCCTTTATGATTGCACCTTTCTTCATTTCTTTTCCTGCTATTGAAAGGCAAAGACAAGCCGGGTTGGGTCTGTGGCTAAGGGGTGGACAGCAGGGGCACAAGAGGTGATGGAATTTTGAAATCAGGCCTTGAGTCCCAAATTCCCCAGAGTCAAATTATTTTAGAAAAGAATCTTATGCTGGGCACAGTGGCTCACGCCTATAATCCCAGCCCTTTGGGAGGCTGGGGTGGGAGGATTGCTTGAGCCCAGAAGTTTGAACCCACCCTGGGCAACACAATAAGACCTCATCTCTATAAAAAAAGAACTTAAAATTAGCCAGGTGTGGTGGCACACTTATAGTCCTAGCTACTTGGGAGGCTGAGGCAGGAGGATCGCTTGAGTCCAGGAGTTATGATTGTGGCAGTGCAGCAGCCTGGGTGACAGAGTTTTTGAAAAAACAAAAAAGAAAAAAAGAAAAGAAAAATCTTAAATTTCTAGGACCTGGACTCATGGAAACTCTAACTTAGGGGTTCTCAAAAATGTGGTCTCAGACAGCACTGGTGGCAATTGGGAGCTTGTTAGCAATGCGTATTCAGAACCTGAGAGTCTGGGAGGGGCCCATAAATCTATTTCTAACAGCTCTCATGGTAGTTTTGTGCACACTCAAATTTGAGAATCACTGCTGGGTGGTTCTTAACTTGGCTGTCCATGGGAATCACTTGAGGATTTATATCAGAATATTGCTGTCTGGGTCCTGCACTAGATTAATTAAGACAGAATCCTTAGTGGGTGGGGCCTGGGCATCCTTAGTTTTAGAAGCTCTCCAGGTGATGCTAATATGAAATCAGGTCGAGATGCATGGCCCCAAAGTCATGAATTAACATCTTTTTAATATTGGGATTTGGAAAAATTTGAACATGGGAAGGGGCGACAAAGCAAAACATTTTTTTTTCTCCACCTGTGGATTGGTCTAAGCTGAACGTGCCTGGGGGGCCCCCACTGTAGCTGGGTTCCACACAGGTGAACACATGGAGAACCGGAAGAGGCTCAGGGAAGCTGGCCTCCCTGGAGGAGTGATTCCCATTCTTGCCTGCCCAGTACATCACCTGGCAATTTAGAACTTTCCAAAGCCCAAGTTGGACCCTAGGCCAGCTAATCACAATGATGGGAGTGTGGGATGCAGACACCAGTATTGTTCGAAAGCTCCAGGTGATTCCAGTGTGCTGACAAGTGTGGGAACTGCTGACCTCTAGGTTTTCCTCTATCACAGTGTCTCAGATATGTCCTGAAGATTGAAGGAACCTCAGAAATCATCAAGACTCTGGATATCAAGCCCATTGAAATCACTTGAGTGGTTCAGTTTGTTCTTAAATCCTGATGCTTGAGTCCCTCCCTGGAGATCCTGATGTATGTGGTCTGGGGTACAGATGGACAGCTGGGATGTCAAAAGGGCTACAGGTGATCCTAAGGTGCAGCCAGGTCTGAAATGACCCTTTGTTATGCTGGGACAGAGGCCTAAGACGGAAGGGATGCCCCGGAGATGGCAGCCTCATAGTGGAGAGTCGTCCTCCAGCCAGGCCACTGCCGTTCCTCCACAGTCACATTCAGGGGACTGTGAGGGGTTCACGAGTGCAGCCTCGTTCTTGAGCTATGGGGAGGGTGACTGGTGACTTTCCCTGCAGCTGGGAAGGAGAAGACATCAGGGTCACTTCTGAGCAGGAAGGAACCAGCATGTGCCTGCAAGTGTTTGGATAATCTCCTTGTAAGCCTTTTATGGCCTGCAGTGCTCTGTTTATTTTAATGATAATGTCAAGTTCAATTTGCCGTCATTTTTCCACATTTCCTTTTGTAAAGTTAATTGAACAATTCAATGAATTGAAAAGTTTCAGGAGAGGGAAAAAAAAAAACCACCCACCCCACTATTATCACTGTTATTAAATCTGGTAACTACCTCTTGGCTCTCCAAGCCCTGAGACAAGACTTCAACCCTCATGGGCCTGGGAGCTGCTACAAGGACTCAGAAAGGTCAAACAGAACATCCCAGGGCTCCTTTATTCATGGCCGTTTCATGCTCAGGCTGCTATTTCTGGGCAGAAAAAATATATCCAGTCTGCCACGGACCCTGGCTGCTAGCTCTGTGGCAGCTCATTCCCCAAGTGTCCAAACCAGATTGTAAACCCTTGGGAGCCGGGCTGGGTCTTCTCTGCCTGTGTATCCTCCGCTGCAGAGCGTCTTCCTTGTACATAGTATGTGGAAAACAGAGCCGTAATATCGTAGATATCTAAACTGGAAGGGACCTTAATGTAGTGTGGTGGAAAGAACAGCGTGTGGGGAGTCCAGGGACCAATTTGAGTGGCAGCTCCGCCACCTGCTAGCTGTTGAGTGGGGTGACTGTGGACTTGTCACCGGGCCACTCAGCCCTGTTTTCTCCTTTGTAAAATGAGCTGGTTGGCCATATCAAGAATACAAATATTCAGCCAAGTAGAGCTACTCCCTCCCCTGTGTGCATCGTGTGTCACTGACCAATCACACGCTCCTTCCTACTGACCTCAGATGCAACCTCACACTCCTCAGCACGACGCCCACAAAACTGTAACCTGGAGGTTGGGGTGGGCACGTGAACCTTGACCCATTTGCCACAACGGTTTTCAGTTCTCCTCATGGACCTCTGCACTTTGGCCATTGATGCCAGCCCCTTCATGGTGTCAGTGGGGAAGGAGAAGCTCAGAGACAGCAGTGATTTGTCCATGGTCACACACTAGTCCTGGCTGACTGTGAACCAGGGCCAGCCACATCAGTTCTAGGCCTGGCTGATTCTCAGTCTTAAAGGTAGAGACTTCTCTAAGGCTGCCTTGCTCCCACAGCTTCTTCTGTGCCCTTTGAGCCTGTGTCCCAAGTCCTCAACCCCTGTCCTTGGACTCCTTGGAATGCTCGTCCTAAGGGTCATGTTCGGGGCCAGGTGAAGGGCAGGGATGCAGTTCTTCATGTCTACAGTCTGCAAACAGCCCCCAGCCCATCCTGAACTTCCCCAGTGTGCCAGGGAAAGGCCAGGAGAAGTGTGCAGTGTGATGAATTTGTAGGTCTGCCTGCTGAACTGTCAGCTGCAGGAGGGCAGGTGCTTCTGGCTGCAGTGTTCGTTGTATCATCAGTGCCTGGAGCAGTGCCAGGGACAACAGGTGCCCAGGCACCTGGAGGATGTCAACAGGAGGGTCACTGAGCAATCCCAGCTCTGACTGTGCTAGCTGTGTGACTTTAGGCAAGTAAATTGACCTCTCTGTGATGCACTGGGTTGTAGGGGAATAGAGCACGTAGCTGCCTATGACTGGTCCTCACAGCCCTCAGCAAATGATGGTCCTTATTTGCTATGTCAGAGGCAGAGGAGCTCCGGGTTTCTGAGAGTCAGGGCCAGGTCCCTGAATATATCTGATCTTTCCTCTTGGGCATATTAATTTTTTAAAAATGTGTGTGTGAAGGGAAGGAAATCAGGATAGCAAAGGGATAGCTGCCTCCCATGCTTATTGCAGCACTATTTGCAATAGCCAAGATATGGAATCAACCTAAGTGTCCATCAATGATAAATGGATAAAGAAATGTGGTATATGTACACAATCGAATACTATGCAGCTGTAAAAAGGAAATCCTATCATTTGCAGCCACATAGATGGAACTGAAGATCATCATGTTAAGTGAAATAAGCCAGGCACTGAAAGACAAATATCGCATGTTCTCAGTCATGTGTGGGAGCTTAAAAAGTGGATCTCATGGAAGTAGAGCGTGAAATGATGGTTATCAGAGGCTGGGGAGAGAGGGAAAGAGGGGATGGTTAATGAGTAAAAAAATATAGCTAGCTCATGCCTGTAATTCCAGCACTTTGGGAGACTGAGGCAGGCAGACCGCCTGAGGTCAGGAGTTCGAGATCAACCTGACCAACATGGCAAAACCCCGTCTCTACTAAAAATACAAAAAATACGCCAGGTTCCATGGCTCATGCCTGTAATGCCAGTATTTTGGGAGGCCAAGGCGGGTGGATCACCTGAGGTCGGGAGTTCGAGACCAGCCTGACCAACATGGTGAAACCCTGTCTACTAAAAATACAAAAATTAGCCAGGCGTGGTGGCACATACCTGTAATCCCAGTTACCTGGGAGGCTGAGGCAAGAGAATTGCTTGACCCTAACGAGGTAGAGGTTGCAGTGAGCTGATATCACGCCATTGCACTCCAGCCTGAGCAACAAGAGTGAAATTCTGGCCAGGCGCCGTGGCTCAAGCCTGTAATCCCAACATTTTGGGAGGCCGAGGTGGGTGGTTCACTTGGGGTATGGAGTTCGAGATCAGTCTTACCAATATGGAGAAACCCCGTCTCTACTAAAAATACAAAATTAGCCAGGCATGGTGGCGCATGCCTTTAATCCCAGCAACTTAGGGGACTGAGGCAGGAGAATTGCTTGAACCCACGAGGCAGAGGTTGCAGTGAGCCAAGATCACATCATTGCACTCCAGCCTGGGCAACAAGAGTGAAATTCTGTCTCAAAAACTAACAAACAAACAAAAAATAGCCAGGCGTGGTGGCACCCACCTGTAGTCCCAGCTACTCGGGAGGCTGAGGCAGGAGAATCGCTTGAACCTGGGAGGCAGAGGTTGCAGTGAGTCGAGATAGCGCCACTGCCCTTCAGCCTGGGTGACACAGCAAGAGCCCATCTCAAAAAAAAAAAAAAATCTGGTATTGTGTAGCACTATAGGGTGGCTATAGTTAGCAATAATTTATTGTATATTTTAAAAGAGCTAGAAGAGAAGATCTGAAGTGTTCTCAACACAAAGAAATGATAAGTATTTGAGGTGATGGATATTCTAAATCCTGCGATTCTGTCATTACACATTCTGTATGTATCAAAATATCACAGGTACCCCATAAATATGTACAAATATTATGTATCAATAAAATAAATACATTTTTTAAAATATGTGTGCATGTGTGTACTTCACTTACTCCTCCTCTTCCCTGCCACCAGAGCCTCTGAGTTTGTGTCATCTGGCTCTGTTTAATGCCTCCTTCTTCCCTGGATTAGCCTATCCCCGTCCATCCAGACACCTGTGTGGCCAGGTGAGCCCGCAGCCCCTTCTCTGACTCTCAGGAGGGAATGGCCATCTTGCTGGTAGTGATAGGTAGACTGTGGAAAGCCAGGGTGCTAGCGGGGAGCCCACCCCCACCAAGTCTCTGCCTCAGGGCTGCTCACCTTCAGACCAGGGTCCACCTGGAGGCAGCCCCCATGGGGTTAGTTGCTTTGGGGTGAGAAGAAGGTTGTATTCAGGGGCTGAGTTTTGGATTTGGATAAAAGGCTTTGTGATAAAAGCCACAAGGGTCGTGGAATGAGAAAGACTTGGATTGGACTTCCGGCTGGGTGACCTTAGGTAGGTCACTTTACCCCTCTGAGCCTCAGTTTTCTCTTTCTTTCTTTCTTTCTTTGTGTGTGTGTGTGTGTGTGTGCGTTGTTTTGATTTATTTTGTTTGGGGACAGAGTCTCGCTCTGTCATCCAGGCTGGAGTGCAGTGGCATGATCTTGGCTCACTGCAACCTCTGCCTCCTGGGCTCTAGCAATTCTCCTGCCTCAGCCTCCTGAGTAGCTGGGATTACAGGCATGTGCCACCACTGCCCCCCACCCCCACCAGCAACTTTTGTATTTTTAGTAGAGACGGGATTTCACCATGTTGGCCAGGATGGTCTTGAACTCCTGACCTGAAGTGATCCACCCACCTTGGTCTCCCAAAGTGCTGGGATTACAAGGTGTGAGGCACTGCACCTGGCCTGAGCCTCAGTTTTCTTACCTGTATAAAAGGGATGCTGACCCCTCTGTGTAGGGCCGGTAGGAGAAATAAGTGATAGAGTGAATGAATGAAAACCACTGAGTGTGGTACCTGGCAAACAGTCATGCCCAGGAAATGGAATGCTGGTTTCCTTTCCTCTAGACAGTTCATGCCATCCACTCCAAGTGGACAGAGTTGCAGGAGAGCACAGGAGTGAAGATGGCCTGTGGGCTTTGAAAGCAGAGATAGTTCCTTTGACCCAGGGCAAGGGTTTTCTGATGACAGTGAGGGCATGGGTCAGTGGAGGGTGAGCCTGGAGGCCGCCTGCCTCTCAGGAGAGAGCCGGCCAGTGTCAGAGCTCACTCTACTCCCTCTGACTTCCCCCAGATGGGGATATTGGTGGAGCCTAAGAAGAAGAAAAGAACTCCTCCGAGGTCAAACCAAGTTCAGGACCCAGGGGATTTGAGAGACTGGAGGCAGGAGGGTAGGAGGGGGACCTAAGACAAATGAGATTATCCCTAGGAATCAAGGCACTTAACTGGCCTGTCTGATCCCAGAGGAGAGACAAATGAGACGGCAGGCTCCAAGGCCAGCTCAGGCTCTGGAGAACCCATCCCAGGGAGAGTGGGAGGGCAGAAGCCCCTGGCCCTGGCAGGGACCCAGGCCAGCCAGGAGGAGGAGGGTGGGTTTCCCTTCTTGTGGGTGGGGTGTGCAGCAGGCTTGATGGCCATGGTGGGATGGTTGGAGTGAGGAGTAATTATTCTCAGAAAACCCTGGCCATACCCATGGACTTGGAATTTGAGGCTGGGGGCCTGCTGTCTGCAGCTCCTTGACTCAGCTACTCACGCATGCACAGCTCTATCCCAGGCCCTCTCCTGACCAGGACCCTTGCTTCCCTCTCTGCAAAATGAGAAGGGGGCTTTGTCTGTTTGGTTCTCACTTCAGTCATAACTAGTCCCTGTTTCTGAGCTAGCCTGGAGACACCAAGGCTGGTTCTGTCTCTCTAACAACCCTGAGCCTGGCAGGGGCAGACTGCTGGGTTCTTGGCCTGTAGATGGGGAAAGACAGTAGATCACAGCTGGTGTGAAGTCGTTTTAGATCACAGGTTGCAAAAGCCTTGCTTTCTTGTGCCTTTTAGGATTAATTATGGTGACTGCATGGAACCCTGTGTTGTGAAGGATTCTGAAGTTGAATGCGATTCAATGGGAAAAGGTGCTGTGATTGATTAGTAAGGTCTGTGTGGGCAAGAGCTGGGACTGGCTAGCTCCCTGGCCCTAGAAGGGCAGTAGTTAACCATGAGGGATGGGGAAGACGAGAAGGAAGATTTGCCAAGCGTGTCCCAGAACATCAACTTCTACCTTCAAGGGGTAATGGCCTCTTGCCTGCTGTGCAGAGGTACAAACAATGAATCCATGCAGGTTCCTGATATGCTTTCGGGTGACAGCAGTGTGGAAGGCCGGGCCCAGGGGTGCAGAGGGAAATGTGCATGGCCAGGGAGGTTAAGGATGCATTGGGAAGCACTAGACATCATGGTAAGGAATTCGTTTTCATTCTCTGGGAACTAGGCAGGCGTTTGAGCAGAGTGTGGCACAATGGAAGGTGTGCTTTAAGGAGACGCTGCTGCAAGAAGGCAGCAGGGCATGTTCTCGCACCGCACCGCTTATTCACTCACTCCGTGTTTTGGAAACAAATCTTGCTTTCATCCTTCTCTCATCTAGAGAAAATAAAAAGCCCTGCAGCCTGTGCTGCCCTGCCAGAGTTTCTGGCCCGCCCCTCATCTAGCAGGCACGGCTCTCCAGAAACCGTGTGACAACAATGCCCAATCCCAGCCCTTGCCCCTCAGTGCAAAAAAAAAAAAAAATAACAACAATAATAGTAATAACAGTCATCTCAGCGATCAGCATGGGCCCAGCGGGGCCCCAGGGGAAGCTGTGATTGTCCGCCCCTTGCCTGGAAGGCAGATGTGGACTGCTGCTGAGGGCCGAGGCCACGGTGGAGGATGTGCCACCAGCTTTGCAACTCCCAAGGGGCCTTAGCAGTCTGCTGGGCAGATTCCTACCTCCACCAGGGCACCTGGCCTCCCAGGTTGGGTACATCCTGGGACAGGGTACTCAGCTCTCAAGATGGGGTACATAGCCCCCAGGATGGCGTACAGGGCTGGTTCCTCAGAGACTGGACCCCCAGTCATTGCACAGCTGTGATTCCTGCCTGGGCCCAAAGCCAAACGCTACTGATTTGGGTGTTACTAGGTTTTGATCAGCTATCCTTTCCCCTGTCCATTTGTGCACACAATTAAGAATTAACTTGCTGTACTCTCTCCTCCTGTCGTGGCTCATAGACCTTCATGACTTTGGGGGGCTGTCTTTTCCTAACTCCTCTGGGCAGTTGTTAGCAGGATTCATTTATTTACTCAGTGGCTATTTACTGAGTGCCTCCAGGGCGCCAGTCCCTGTGTTAGGCTTAGGGATATGACAAGGAATACGGCAGGTCAGGCTGAATGTGCTGCATGATGGGCAGGGGGTTGGGGTAGGTGGTCAGCAAGTCTAGTGAATAAGCAGATCCTTTCAGAGAGAGAGGATTGTGAAGACAATAACTTGGAGTCTTGGGACACTGAGTGACCAGGCGTCTCTTTAGCTAGACTCTGCTGATTGAGAATTTGAGGAAGGCTTCCCCAAGGTGCTAACTCATGACCTGAGAGGTGAATAATGAGGAAGCTGCTGTGGAGGTGGAGTGACCTAGGGTAGGAACCTTCCCAGCCAAAGGCACAATCAGGGCAAGGGTCCCGAGGCAGCCGCCAACTTGTCCCTTTCAGGAACAGAAAGAAGGCCTGTGGGGCCAAATGGGACTCAGCTCAGTGAGGCTGTGAGATGTAGTGACAGATGTCATCTTGGGCCAGATCACTAGTGCCTTAGACATGGTCGATTTAAGATTTTGGTTTTTTTTTCAATTTAATTATAGTAAAATATACGTAACATAAAATTTGCCATCTTAGCCATTTTTAAGTGTATAGTTTAGTAGCGTTAAGCACATTGATACTGTTGCGTAACCGACCTCCAGAACTCTTTTTCTGTTGAAAACTGAAACTGTAGCCAGTGAACAATAGTTCTCCATTCTGCCCTTCCCGACCCCTGGCACCCACCATTCTACTTCCTGTCTCTGTGAATTGGATTACTCTAGGTATATCAGGGGGGTCATACCATACTGTATTTGTCTTTCTGGGACTGGCTTATTTCACTGAGTGTAATGTCCTCAGGGTTTATCCATATTGTAGCATGTGTCAGAATTTCCTTTCTTTTTAAGGCTGAATAATATTCCATTGGCTGTATCCACCACGTTTTGGTTATCCATTCATCTGTGGACAGATACTTGGATTGTTTCCCCCTTCTTGGCTATTGCAAAGAATGCTGGCATGAACACATATGCACAGTGATTAAGTTCTCGAATGTTCCGCTTTCCACCCATGAGGTTAGGCTGGGCATGGTTTGGGTGGCACAGAGTGGAGGGGCTGGCCTAGCTGGATGCCCCTTCCCCGTGAGGGTAGGAGAGGCCAGGTGCATAGAATCCTCTGCTGCACTGATTGAGCCAGGAGCCCTAAGACTGGGCCTTTCAATCATCCTGGGACGGGTGGAGCTTTTTCTCTGCATCTAAAATGGGAGCCATAAACCAGGCTGACTTACAGGCAGTACTTACTGGTCTGGTTGTTTATGGCCAGTGTTTTTTCCTGATTGGTTGATGTCTGTACTATGCCTGTTGTTAAATATTTGAATATCATTCTGCTATAAACCAGCCAGAGGACTTCTAACCTGGCTGTGTGTGAGTGTCTCCTACAGGGAGAGCAGGGGCTGCTGTTGAAAAGTTTACACTCTGGTCTTCCCACTAGCCAACCCAGTCAAGAGGGCCTGAGAATTTGCATTATAAAGCTGTACAGTAATTCCAATGCATGGTCTTAAACATGCATTTGAAATTTGGGCTCCCCCAGAAGTAGACCTTGTGATGAGGACTTAAGTGCAAGAAGCTTACTGGAGAGGAGGTTCCAGGAAACACAAGTAGGGAGTGAGGAAGTGAGACAGGAAGGGAAAGAAGCCATAAAGATGTGTTATTGTCAACCAAGTTGCCAGTGTAGAACACGGACCTCTGAGTTATGCCCTTGAGAGGTGCTGGAGCTGGGCTGTTTACCTACCTTATCCACAGAGCTCTGAAAATCCCACCAGAAAGGAAGGATTCCAAATTCTTGGAATTTTATCTAGAAAAGAAGACTAAGCAGCTTTTGTAAGTGAACTTTTAGGAGGGTTCTAACATGACGATGATAGCTAACATTTTTGAGCTCTAATCATGGTAGACAAGGTCATCCTTATCTATCATCTTCCACAATCACTCGGTGAGCTCTGCTACGGGGGCATCCATTCCCGGCACTTCCCGGCCGTGCTGTATTTAGGAGGAGCAGTCTCTGATGGCCAGAACTCCGGGTGAACACTCACAGGCACTGGCAGTTAGAAGTCAGGCTGGTGTGTGTGGAAATGTGTGTGCTGAGGGATAGAGGGCAGGGTACCAATAGCATCTGTTGCGGAGACCCAGCCAGCTCCCATCTCCCTATCATAAGAGGCCGTTCCAGCCCCTGTGAATAGCAGAGTATCCTCCTTACCACTGAAAAAACACCAGGTCTCATCCATTGCTGATCAGAATGTAAAATAATACAGCCACCATGGAGAACACTTTGGCAGTTCCTCATTAATTTAAACATAGAATTACTATATGTTCCAGCAATTGTGCTCTTAAGTATACATCCAAAATAATTAAAAACAGATGTTCAAACAAAAACTTGTACGTAAATGTTCATAGCAGCATTATTCCCAATAGCCAACAGGTGGGAACAACACAAATAGCTGTGAACTGATCAATAAATGAACAAAATGTGTTACATTCACACAATGGAATATTATTCAGCTGTTA